>NC_138771.1:231638292-232233292 GCF_965119305.1 Pelophylax lessonae
CATGTAAAGGCAGGCATCCCAATACTTATATAGTGTGTTTGTGTGTGTGTGTGTGTATATATATATATATATATATATATATATAATATACAGTATCTCACAAAAGTGAGTACACCCCTCCCATTTTTGTCAATATTTTATTATATCTTTTCATGTGACAACAGTGAAGAAATTACACTTTGCTACAATGTAAAGTATAACAGTGTAAATTTGCTGTCCCCTCAAAATAACTCAACACACAGCCAATAATGTCTAAACCGCTGGCAACAAAAGTGAGTACACCTCTAAATGAAAATGTCCACATTGGGCCCAAAATGGTACCTAGGTATGGTAATTCCAATGATTCCTTTAAATATGTTTTTTTTTACCACCTACTCCTCCCAACATTACTCAGCTAAAAAGATATTGCAGAAGCACTGGGAGGTGTTGCGTAGTGATAGAGTTTTGGGTTGGATCCTCACCTTCCTGAGACCCCCTCAGTTGTTTATGCCCCCCTTGAGGTTACAGGTAGCGCCTAATGTGATAGTGCCCCCTTAGACAATTTCCTTTTTTCAAAATATGGGTGTTTTTTTTTCCTTGTAGGAAATGTTCTATCTGTAAAACTAATGCTCAGAGAAATAGGAGGGTTGACTCTTTTGAGTCTAATACTACTCCTAAACATTTTGCTATTAATCCTTTTATTACCTGCACGTCTAAAAATGTGGTTTATCTTATCCGCTGTCCATGTGGCCTTGAGTATATTGGTGGCACTATTCGCATGCTCCAAATCAGGTTGTGGCAAATATTAAAAAGGGCTACCCTAAACACAGTCTCTCTAAGAAATATGCTATCCATCATAATAGAAATCCTGGTGAACTATGTTTTTGGGTAAAGATAAATTCACTAGCAGCTGGAGAAGTAATAATGCGATTAGAGAAGTCTCTTAACTTTAAACTAGGTGGATTTACATGGCTAGAACCTACAACCCATTCGGTATGAATATTGAATGGGATGTGAATGCTTTTATTAACAATGCTTAATTACTGGGACCTTTTGATATTGATCTTTTAATAGGAGTTGTATAAAAAAAATTTTAGGTTTTGGATAATTTTAAACATATGAATTTTATTAGTGTGAGATATTATAATGATGGAATATGTTTTGAGGCAGCAAGATGGCGCTATACCCCGGTATGGTCCTTTCAATTAAGATTAAGGTAATAATAGATATTGCCAATAATAATTTAGATATTTGTCTATTAAGGGATAATCCTAATAAATATGTTTTGGTCTGTGTCTAGTTTTATATTAGTGATCAGATGATATACGGTCTTGTATTTTAAATTGCTTTCCATTTTCGAGTGTGATTCCGGCCTTGAGCAGGTGGAACGCATCGCATGTGTTATGCAAGTGGAGGCTTCCCTGTTATGGGGTTATATTCCAAGTTCCGGTTGGTGGAACGCAATTACAGTAACAATCCCCACCCTACATAGTTGTCCCACACACATATACGGCTTAGGCGTCCGTTTGACCACGCCCCTAATGACGTGAGGAAACCCGTAGGGAGGAGCTGGAGATGCACAATCCCATTACATGCTGGGATGTGGCAGCCATCTTGTTGGCTTGAAACTCCAATTGTTTTTATACGGACATGCGAATTGGCATGCAGCATCCTGCATTTTTTTGAGTATGGATCCCTTAGTCTGATTCCCACATTCCAATCTACCTGATACATTTCCATATTAATTACTATGTTATATTTTTTAAATCATTTTACTTTATAGATTATGTCTATGCATCTACCCTTGAAGAGTGAGACTGAACTCATGAAACCGTTGGGTTACCACAGATGCTATGACACATGTACTATGTACTATTTGATGACTGTATGTACCAATGTAATGGATTTGTATACTTCGGCTAACTGTTTTGCATTATGACACCTTTTCCCAGTTTTATTGCTGGTATATATTTAATAAACATGTACTATGTTCTTATTACTGGTTGTGTGGCGCTTCATCTAAAGTACCAATGGGCAAAACTCTGAAATTGTATGTATAATAGGGGTGGAGGCGCTTCGCAGGGCACTACCAACCATATTTTGTTTCTTATGTGAAGTCCTGGAGGAGAACGATTGAGTGAGCTGGAAAGGAGGTTGCTGTTATTAAATGGCCCATCGGATTGCTGATCACTGCGCATTTAGACCTTTGTAATGAGGGTCTGAAGTGGATGGCAAGAGGCTGTAAGATCGGGTGTCAGTGGTGACCTCTGCACATATATTCAGCTACACTTTGATTTATGAATTTGTTCGGACTTTCTCTTTGGATGTGGGCTCTTTGTGAAATTTCTATTTCCTTGATTGCATAGCGCTGCACCTTTCTTTTTAAATCTCTTCAATATAGACTTGCATTCAGGATAATATACGCTACCTCCAAGGTTAGGCAGAAAGAGCTTTTGAGACTCTGTTTTTTAATGACACATGGAATTTTTACCGTTACACCATGTGAATATTTAAAAACGTTCCCTACTATACCCCTGATGAAGGAGATGCACAGCCTCTGAAATGCATCGGATGGCAGGACAAGGTCTGCATAATTTCAGTTATAGATTCCATGTATAGTTTGCAATTCTTGTTTTTTATTGATGATTTATTAATAAAACCTGTTTTATGAATATATTTGCTATAGGATTCAAGTGCCTACAAAGTCCCACAATAGGGGTATTTCCACTTCTATAAACTATCTAAAACAAAGCCTTTTTTTAAGTTGTAATGAAGTGTATTTAAACCAAACAATAATATAACAGTAAATAGAATCCATTACATGCTATATGCAAAATATACAATGTCAAAATATATTGTAGCTGATGCTGTCTGTAAGAATCTTACCATTCTGTAAGACCATATACAGATAAGGCATCTCCCAAGTACTTACCATTCCGTAAGACCATATACATGTAGCGGACCCCTGGAACCTCCTAGGGCCTGGTGGTGACCCTCAGAGGCAGAGAGGGCCTACATACCTTCTTTGGGTGTGGATTGTCAGGCATGGTGGGTAATGATACAAGTAAAAGAAACAATTGGCACCAGTCACTTTTATGCTTGAACAACAGAAGAGTTTTATTTCTTCTCAACAGGACAAAAATAAATAAAAGGGAGAGAGGGGTAGGGCACAGGACACCCTTAGAACAATGTAAAAGGCAGACTCCATATTCACAAATGACAGCAATCAGACAGCGGTACAGAAAAACAGACCTTGAGGTTCAGGCTGGGTTGGGAGGAAACTCCTCTCCCCTGAGTCCAGTCCCTTTCAGTATCCATGAAACATCAGATTGATCTGGGAGTCAACTCCTCTCCCCTAGATTTTAGTGGTCTGCACTGGCTGGTCAGCTATCTTCTTTAGTAAACAGGCAGGTAACTCACAAAGGTTGCTGGATCTCTGTGGATGCTCACTTCTATGCAGATCACTGGCTCTTCTCAGCAGAGTCCCAGGCATGTGGCTAGGCCCCAGGCTTCAGGCCTACCCAGCAGCAGCAGAGTGGCACACACCCACCCCAGAAATGGGTCCGGGTGGCAAGAGAGGGATCATAGGACTTCCCCCCAGTTGAATAGCCTCCCCCAGCATGCACCAGTTGCAATGTAATTGGCTAAGAGAGACATAAATATTCATAGCCTGTTAAATTGTATTTCTCACTCTAATGTCAGAGGCAAAAGTGCCACCTACTGACAGAAGGGCGAACTACAGCCAAACCCAGATTAAGAGGAAGTCCAATTTACCACAGTGCTATAAATCAGCCAAGCTAGTTACTGCCCAGCAAACTAAATTTCACAAGCAACCTTGCTTAAGACAAGTTACATAGTTACATAGTTACATAGTTAGTGAGGTTGAAAAAAGACATCAGTCCATCCAGTTCAACCTATGATGTGTGTGTGTGTTTGCTTTTAACCGTACATTGTATACCCCTGTATGTTGTGGTCTTTAAGGTGTCCATCCAATAGTTTTTTGAAACTATCAATGCTCCCTGCTGATACGACTGCTTGTGGAAGAGAATTCCACATCCTTACCGCTCTTACAGTGAAGAACCCCTTACGCACTTTAAGGTTAAACCGCCTTTCCTCAAGTTTTAGTGAGTGGCCACGTGTCTTATTGTATCTCCTTTCTCTGAATAGTTTGTTCCTTATGCTAGGGTCGCCAGTACAGTATTTGTACATTGATATCATATCCCCCCTCAATCGTCTCTTCTCCAGAGAGAATAGGTTCAGTGCTTGTAGTCTTTCCTCATAGCTGATGTCCTCCATTCCCCTAATTATTTTTGTTGCCCTTCTCTGGACTTTCTCCAGTTCCAGCACATCCTTCCTGAGGACCGGTGCCCAGAACTGGACAGCATACTCCAGATGTGGCCGGACCAGAGTCTTGTAGAGTGGAAGAATAATCTCTTTATTTCTGGAGTGAATCCCCTTTTTTATACATCCCAGTATTCTGTTGGCTTTGCTTGCGGCGGCTTGGCATTGCATGCCACTGCCAAGCCTGTTGTCTTCCAGTACCCCCAGGTCCCTTTCCATCCTAGACTCACCCAGAGGTTCCCCCCCTAGTGAGTAGCTTGCTTTCTGGTTTCTGGCCCCCAAGTGCATTACTTTACATTTTTCTACATTAAATCTCATCTGCCATGTAGTTGCCCACCCCGTTATTTTGTTCAGGTCTGCTTGCAAGATTTCCACATCCTGCATAGAAGATATTGGCATGCCTAATTTAGTATCATCTGCAAATACTGAGATTGTACTAGATATCCCCTCCTCTAGATCATTTATTAATAAATTAAACAGGATTGGTCCCAGGACAGAACCCTGGGGGACCCCACTTTCCACACCCGCCCAATCCGAGTACTCCCCATTAATCACCACCCTCTGTACTCTCCCCTGGAGCCAGTTCTCTATCCAGGTACTCACCTTATGGTCCATACCTACCTTCCTTAATTTGTACAGTAAGCGTTTGTGGGGAACGGTGTCAAAGGCCTTTGCAAAGTCCAGATACACCACATCCACAGGCTTACCTTTATCTAAGTGGCAGCTCACTTCATCGTAGAAGGTTAATAGATTGGTTTGGCACGAACGATTTTTCATGAATCCATGCTGATTACTACTTATAATACCGTTTTCATTACTAAAGTCTTGTATGTGGTCCCTTATCATCCCCTCCAAAATTTTGCAGACTACTGATGTTAGGCTGACCGGCCTATAGTTACCCGGGATAAATCTCGGCCCCTTTTTAAATATTGGTACCACGTTGGCTTTTTTCCAATCAGCTGGCACCATACCCGTCTGTAAACTATCCTTAAAGATCAAGAATAATGGTCTGGCAATCACCTGGCTGAGCTCATTAAGAACCCTTGGGTGCAAGCCATCCGGTCCCGGGGATTTATTTATGTTAAGTTTCTCTAGTTTAGCTCTAAGTCTATCCTCTGTTAGCCATGGCGGCACTTCCTGAGGTGTATTATTTAGTTCGGCCTTACAAGCGGGGTTCGTGTAGCCCCCCGATTCCTTTGTGAAGACTGAAGAAAAGAAATTATTTAACACTTCCGCCTTTTCTCTGTCCTCTGTGGCCATTTTTCCTTTATCATCTTTTATGGGGCCAATGTGCTCTGGCCTCGCTTTCCTACTGTTTATATACTTAAAGAACTTCTTGGGGTTCTTTTTACTCTCCTCCGCTATATGTCTCTCGTGTTCTATTTTAGCCGCCCTGATTTCGTCTTTACATTTCTTATTACACTCTTTGTAGTGCTTAAATGCTGCCAATGACCCCTCAGTCTTGTATTTTTGAAGGCCTTTTCTTTAGCTCTAATATACATTTTTATGTTGGAGTTTAGCCACCCAGGGTTTAGTTTTGCTCTTTTAAATTTATTTCCCTGTGGAATGCATTGGCCCACCCCCTTGTTAAGTATGCTCTTGAAGCACTCCCATTTTTCCTCCGTGTTCTTTGTTCCCAGGGTTCTATCCCATTTGATATTTTCTAGCAGCGAGCGCAGTTTAGGGAAATTGGCTCTTTTGAAATTCAGTGTCCTTATATTACCCTTGTGTAATACTGTAATTAATACTGAAACCAATTGACCTATGGTCACTGTTCCCTAAGTTGTCCCGTATTTCTATATCCGTGAGCAGGTCTGTATTGTTGGTAATCAGTAGGTCAAGTACCGCATTGTTTCTTGTCGGTGCATTCACCATCTGACCCATGAAATTGTCCTGCAAAACATTTAGGAACTGCCGAGCCTTGGCTGAATGCGCGGTTCCTTCTGCCCAGTCTATATCAGGATAATTAAAGTCCCCCATTATAATGACATTTCCCATCCTTGCTGTCAATCCTATCTGTAACATGAGGTCCGCCTCACCCTCCTCCCTCTGGTTGGGGGGCCTATAGCATACGCCCAATATTACCTTCCCCACCGTGCCTTTCCTTTGAAGCTCTACCCATAGGGATTCTGCCTCGTCCATAGCTCCATTATTAATATCATCCCTCATATTTACCTGTATACTGTTCTTAATATACAAACATACCCCTCCCCCTTTTTTACCTTCTCTATCTCTGCGATAAAGGGAATACCCCTGAATGGTCGCCATCCAGTCATGAGAGCTGTCAAACCAAGTCTCAGTTATCCCCACAAAATCTAAGTCCTCCTCAAACATCAGCAGCTCCAACTCTCCCATCTTGTTGGCCAGGCTTCTGGCATTGGTATACAAGCCTCGTAATTTTGATCGGTTACATTTATCCTCATTTGATGTTTTTAGGCTGCTCTCTTGATTTTTCCCCGTACCCACCCTGGGTATAGGAGCTACGAACACCCTACTGCTAATGCCCCCATTTCTGCCCTCTGAAACTTGCTTTCCACTGGCTAATTCTACATCTGTACCCTCCCCCCCATTCCCACAAGGGTGCTACATACAGATTAAAGGCATCTCAGAAGCTCTTACAATTCCGTAAGACCATATACAGATTAAAGGCATATAACAAGCATGTAATTTCCCATGTCACACCCGAAGTTACATGAAAAGGTGGATCCTCCCACCATATTACAGTATTTTGTACATTTTTTTTTTTTTTGCACTGGTACATGTCCCCTATGCCAGATCCTAGCTTCCCATGGCCTTTTTGGCCAATTCTTTGCACTTTAGCCTTGAAAATGAGCAGAACTGATTTTCAAGACCCCCTATACCGGAGTTCTAAAACTGAAGTTAAAAAAAAAAAAAAAAGAAAGGGCCCTCCTACATTTATGATCTTCACTGCAATTCTGCCCAGAGACTGAACCTCTAGTCACGGCAGCACCAACTGTTTGAACACAGGCAGAGGACCTGCATCCCTGCACAAAAAATCTTCACGGGATCTAATCTAGTTGCCTGCATAATATGGGACATACTTCATTACTGCTGAGTAATGTCACTAAAGGTGTAGAATTTTGTTTTGTTTGTTTTTTTAGTTACACTTCAACTTTAAGTTTGCATTCTCTGGGCTTTGTAATTGTTTTGACACACCCGCTCATCCCTAATATATACAATATATAGCAACAGCGCATTTTTGGGGAGCCCTTTTATAAAATGTATGTTTTCCACATTTATTTGTAAATATATACAATCAAGACCCCTGTGTTAATTAATACTTTAGAAGCTGATTTTAATTGGAACTCCTTTTCTAGCTGGTAAAACTGAATGCTGTGTAATGTGTTTTTGCACTAGTGCCATTTGTTTTGAACCTCACAATTCTCAAACACCTATCTTTGATAATGCTCGGTCTTTGAAACCTAAAGCCTTTGTTGCTAACCAAACATAGAATAAAGTGTATTAAACAACATCATATTAGTTTTATTATACAAAGTGTTATCTAGGAACCAAGTTTTGGCACAAAGGAAGTTTTGAACTAATAATTCTTTTAAGAAATAGATGCTCTCTTTTACTGCTCATTAATATTTTAACCATCTACAAGAAACCATTATTTTCAGAGAGAAAGTTTTTACCTGTTGTTTCCTAACCAACAGGATTTTCCCATTCTGAGTCGTTGTTCAGCTAAGAAAATGTTGTTAGTAATCCATCAGTTTGCCACTATTTTCTAGCCTTTTTAACAAGACATACACTTTTCATTTCCTTTCAAAGTGCAGTTCATTCAAAGGCAAATGCAGTAACAATTTGTCTCAGATGAACAACTCCCTTTTAATTCACTTCACAGTTGAGTAAAGTCATCTTTAAAATATAGTGGAATGGCAGAATGACCAACCATTAATAAATTATTTATAGATAGATGGCTAAAAGGATCCTTATAATAAATCAATAGCACAGGAGTGCCCAAAACAAGCATTTCTTCAACAAAAACACATTTCAATAAATAAAATATAGCTGCATTTACTTTTACAGAAATTACTATGGTTTAAACAATATTAAAAAAGATACAAGTAAATTGATACATTTAGACTAAACAGCATGGAGCTAATAATCACTGAAAATAATGCTCCTGAAATATCCAAAGGATATCTAGTGGTATAGCAATTTAAAAGCAGCAATTGCTGATTTGTGTTTGAGATTCTTCCCCAGCCAGCCCCCCTCCTCTTCCCCTTTCTAGTCACTGCAAAAAAAAAATAATAATAATATAAAAGCCCTAAATACCAACCTAAATCTATTATCATGTGACGTGCCAGGTCACACCTCTTCTGTCACTCACAATTCCCCTTTTTGGGAGTCCTCATAACTGCTAGTTAATAAGGAATAATAAGGTTAATAATGATAGTTCTGATTGGCTGTCTTGAGGTTGGGTTCTCTCATGTGCCAGAAGACAGCATGAGTTCATGAAATTACCATGAGGCAACCAGTTGGCAGCAGGAAAAGGAAGCAGCACTGGATCATCGGCCTTCACTCCAAAAAAAAAGGCTTGGTGAGAAACACGTGATGGTTAGGGATGATCGAACTTTTGAAAAGTTTGGTTCGACCAGAACACCCGAACTTCCCGAAAGTTCGGGTCCGGATTCCAGAACCCCATTGAAATCAATGGGACCCTTCGGTAATCAAAAAACACAATTTTGAAGCCCTAAAACCCAATAAATGCCCCTAAAAAGTGCCTAGGGTTCTGGGTCATGCCCCAGGGACTATTAATCACACAAAAAAGTTCTTAAAAATTGTAGTTTTTGATAGAGAGCCAATTATTGAAAAAATTATTGAAAAAAAATGAGATTACTTTGGATTTAGTGTCTGGGGGGGGGGGGGTCTAAAAAGTGTACCTGTGAAGTTTCAGCTCTGTAGCATGTCCAGAACTAGAAATAAAAGATTGTTTGTCTTAGAATTGCAGTAGAGCAGGGATGGGGCTCCGCTCTTTTCACACCTGGGCGTTTTTGTTTCAGGTGTTTATTGGGCTTTTTTGTGGACGTCTTTGGAGGCAGGCATGACATCTGAACTTCTGTGTAGGGGTATATATACACACACACATATATGTATATATACACATACACACATATAGTCTTCTGAGCAGCATAAAAGATGGGTGGGATTAGAGATGAATGATTGTAAACAGGAGAATCTTAGAACTGTAATGATAGCTGTAATGATTGGAGCTGGGGTGCCCAATACTCAATCTATAACTATCCAAACAGCTCTTACAATGTGGGCAGAAACTTTTCGAATGCCCTTCGAATATGGGACAATATCTGAATTCCCTACTCCTTTTTCAGTTCTCCCATGCTTTATCCCTAATGTTGATATAAAATTGTGGTTGAGAAGCGGTGTTGACAGTTTGAAAGATTTGTATAACGAAACAGAGATCTGTTCTTTTGAGTATTTGGCCCACCAGTATAGAATACCATCATCAGCACTATTGAGCTACTATCAAATACGTTCGTTTTTACAGAAGAATAATCTTTCCTTATATGTCAAACTACCAATTTCTATACATAAGTTGTATCAGGAACCATTGACTACCACTAATGGTATTTCAATTATTTATGACATATTGAACAAGCATAATACCTATTCTAAATCCACTACTGTCTTAAAATGGGAGAAAGTACTAGGGAAATCTTTTTCCGAAATTAGTTGGTTAAAAGCCTTTGATGTCACATATTTTTCATCAAAATGTATCAACCATTGGGAATTATATAAAAAAAATCCTAAATTTTTGGTATTTGACTCCCATTAAGCTGTCCAAATTCTATCCTTTAACGTCAGCACTATGTTGGAGAGAATGTGGTGAACAAGGGTCGTTATTCCATATAATCTGGGAGTGTAAATCGATTAGAGCATTTTGGAACAAAATATTCTCCATGGTTTCAGAAGTTGTAGAAAAAAAACACAATTCCAAGCCCTGAGATGGCGATTCTTCATTTAAATATATATGAGATTCTCCCTAAGTACCGAGTAGTAATTATACATCTCTTATTAGCGGCAAAACTTTTAATTACAAGAAGATGGAACTCCCAGGAAGTACCAACTCCATCTGATGTGGTTGAATTACTTAATCAACAATGTGAGATGGAAAAAATTATGGCTACTATAGGTTCGACAAAGAAAATATTTGGAGTCAGATGGAAGCCATGGTTAAATAATTTAAGATGTATAGTAACAATGGATTAGAGATACCGTATGTGTGTCAACATAGGAACTGTTGAGTAGTACGAAATTTTTGCTATGTGGTAAAAAGTGAATATGAAATGGGGGGGGGGGGATAAATAAAAAAACGTACTTCCCATTACAAAATTGATGTCGAGTGATGAGAGACTCGAGATAAAGGGTATTCTAAATATGGGAATCTCTTGGGTGCTGATTAAACTAGACTGGAAGGAAGCTTCCTCTTCTTTCTCTTCTTCTTCTGTCTCTTTCTTCTTCTTTTTCTTTCCTCCTCTCTTCTTTCTTCTTTTTCTTTTTCTAATTTTTTTGAAGGTATAATGTTATAATTGACAAGTCTATTGTAATATTGTTTGTTTATAATTTACTGCTGTTTTTTTTTTTGTATGTATGTTATTTTGGTTTGTGGAAAAAATATAATAAAAGAGATATTGAACTGTATAGGTGTGAAAGTAGCAGAACCCTATGCCTGCGCTAATGAAATTATTTGCAGGGATGGGGCTCCGCTCCTATCACACCTGTATGTGTGTATGTGTATATATACATATATGTGTGTTGTTGCAGGCGTTTATTGGGCATTAAACATCTGAACTTCTGTATAGGGGTATATATACACACATATATGTATATATACACATACACACATACAGGTGTGATATGAGCGGAGCCACATCCCTGCAAATAATTTCATTAGCGCAGGCATAGGGTTCTGCTACTTTCACACCTATATGTATGTATGTGTATATATACATATATGTGTGTGTGTGTGTGTGTGTGTGTATATACCCATATACAGAAGTTCAGATGTTATGCCTGCCTCCAAAGACGCCCAAAAAATACACAATAAACGCCTGCAACAAAAACACCCACGGCAGGTTGAACGAACGATGTGAGAGAGAACGCCGGCGGTTGAAATAGCCGCTCTGCGGCGCTCGGCGATGACGTCATCCGTCTTAAAGGTGTATGCGTACCACCTAATTAGAAAGGTGGGACGCATATTTGAAAGAAAAGTGGAAAATAAGGGTACCAGAGGTACCAGAATCTTACAGTACCCCCCCCTTAAGGCCGGCTCCGGAAGGCCTATAGCACTGGTTTCTCCGGGTATTTCTAGTGAAATCTTCGTATAAGCCTAGGTGCGTGAACATCAGTGGTATCCAACCAGGTGTCGTCTTGGGGTCCATAGTTCTTCCATCTTATGAGATACTGGAGTCTTCCTCTGTGGATACGAGAATCCAAAATCTCCTTAATCTCATATTCTTCTCCGCCTTCAACTTGTACTGGAGGTGGAGGCAAGATGGTAGGCCTTATTCCCTGATTAGGAACATGGGGTTTCAGTAGCGACACATGCAAGATGGGATGGATCTTGAGATCTGCTGGTAAGGTGAGCTGTACTGCAGCTTTTCCAATAAGTTTCTTAATTGGGAAGGGTCCCAGAAATAAAGGTCAAAGCTTTTTGCTATAGATCTTTAATCTTAAATTTCTTGTCGATAGCCAAACGAGGTCCCCAATAGCATACTGAGGAGAAGGTCTTCTACGTAGGTCGTAGTACTTCTTTTGTTGGCTATGGGCGTGTGAGATAGTGGTATTAAGTAAACCCAGAGAGTCCTTTATTTGGGTAAGATAGTCTGAGGCTACTGGGTTACTTGATGGTAGGATGCGTGGTGGAAGAAGTGTGGGATGAAACCCATAGTTCAAGTAGAACGGACTTTGCTTAGTAGTACTGCGGGTTGCGTTGTTACAAGCAAATTCCGCCAGAGGGAGAAGGTCCACCCAATCATCCTGTAGGTATAATGTGTAGCAACGCAGATATTGTTCTATACACTGGTTGACTCTTTCAGTCTGTCCGTTGGTCTGAGGGTGGTAGGGAGAAGTGAGCTTTCGCTCAATCCGTAATATTTGACAAAGAGCTTGCCAAAATTTGGAGATGAACTGTGAACCACGGTCGGATAAAAGAGTCTCATGTTTCATCAGTAGTTCCGCTGTTTGTTTGGATGAAGGTAGTCTACGGATAGCGATGAAATGTGCCATCTTTGTCAGGTGGTCCACTGACACTAGAATGGTATTAAATCCTTTAGAAGGTGGTAGTTCTACTATAAAGTCTAAGGATACAACCTCCCATGGAACCTGGGGTATTGGTAGACTGCAGAGTAGACCAGATGGTTTTGTAGTGTCAATTTTGGACCTTGCACAGATGTCACATGAAGATACATACAAATTTTTGTACAGACGTCTTCATATCAGGCCACCAAAACTGCCTAGTAAGCAAATTAAGGGTTTTCGTCATACCCATATGTCCTGCCATGGGCACATCATGTGATAACTCCAAGATCTTGGTACGCATAGTAGGGGGTATGTAGAGTTTGTCGTTGTAGTAGAGGAAGCCTTCTGCATCAGTACTTAGTTGTGGTGGAGGTGAATCCAATCTTATACTGTGCAAAATCTCTTCCTTCAGGGAACGAACAACCCCAATAATACGTTCATAGGGTATTATAGGAATAGAAGGGATTTCAGCGCAGTTATCTTCGGTTAATCGTGATAGCGCATCCGCTTTTTTATTTTTGTCTGCAGGCGTGTAGGTCACTAAGAAGTCGAATCTTAGGAAAAATAATGACCATCGTACCTGCCGATGGGAGAGAGTTTTGTTAGTCTGGAGGTATTGAAGGTTTTTGTGATCTGTATATATTAATATTGGTAACCGGGTACCCTCAAGTAGATGTCGCCAATTCTCCAGTGCCAGTTTTATGGCAAGCAACTCCTTTTCATCCACTGGGTAATTCACCTCTGGGCTGCTTAATGATTTTGAAAAGAAAGCAACTGGGTGGAGTGGTGAAGTATTTGTTGATCGTTGGGAGAGAACTGCTCCTACTGCCATATTTGACGCATCTACCTCCAGAATATATTGGAGGGATGGGTCTGGATGGCGTAGTATGGGAGCAGAAGTAAAGCTTGATTTTAACAAGCAGAAAGCTTGATTTGCTTCTTCTGACCATTTGAATGGTTTCTTTATACTTGTCAATTGTGTGAGAGGTCTCACAATGGCAGAAAAGTTCTTGATGAACTTCCTATAGAAGTTTGAAAATCCAAAGAATCGCTGTAATGCCTTACGAGTTGTTGGTATAGGCAAGTCCAGAATACAGGATATCTTGCTCATATCCATCTTAATTCCGGTTTTGGATATGATGTATCCCAGGAATAATATTTCTTCTTTATGAAATAGGCATTTTTTTAATTTCACGTATAGATTGTGTGCGAGTAATCTGGATAACACAAGTCTTACATGTTTTATATGTTCAGAGAGAGATCGAGAATAGATAAGTATATCGTCCAGATATACTACAACACAGACATCAAGTAAGTCTCTAAAGATGTCGTTTATGAACCTTTGGAAGGCTGCGGGAGCATTACACAACCCGAATGGCATCACAAGATATTCGAATAATCCGTATCTGGTTCTGAATGCTGTTTTCCACTCATCTCCGTCACGGATTCGGATTAGGTTGTATGCCCCTTTCAGGTCTAATTTAGAGAAGTAAGTAGCCCCACGCACTTGTTCAATGAGTTCAGGGATGAGCGGTAAAGGATAGCGATCCTTTATTGTAATCGTATTTAATTCCCTATAATCGATAATAGGCCTAAGACTTGAATCCTTATTGCGGACAAAAAAAAGTCCTGCAGCTGTGGAAGAAGTAGAGGGTCTGATGAACCCTTTTGTCAAATTCTCATCCAAGAATTCCTTGAGATGAGAAAGTTCATCCTGTGAAAGAGGATAAACATGACCGAAAGGCAATTTGCTGTTAGGGAGTAGATCGATAGTGCAATCATAATCCCTATGGGGAGGCAACATTTGGGCATTTTTTTCAAGGAATACTTCGGACAGATCCTGATAGCATAGTGGTGCAATCTCATCTGACACCACAGACAGGATCTTCCCATAAGATGGGAGGTTACACGTAATCTCACAATAGTGAGAAGGGAAAGACAAAGTCCGTTTTTTCCAATCTATGATTGGTTGATGTGTGTGTAACCAGGGGAGTCCCAAAATAATAGAAAAATGGGGTGAAGATAGTATATCAAAAGTGGTGGTCTCCATATGAGACTCGTTAGTAGTGACGAGGAGTGCTTGTGTCTGGTTGGTGATTGGACCAGAAGATAGTGGGATACCGTTAATGAAACTAACAGAAACAGGTTTAGGTTTTGAAATAATAGGTATTTTATTTAAGGTAACAAAACATGTATCAATATAGTTTCCACAAGATCCGGTGTCGATCATAGCCTTGGTGGTAATCCTAGTCTGGTCCCACTGTAATGTCAAATGAACAAAGAAATAGGGGTTAGAAAAGGAAGTCTTTAATCCTCCTAGCAAAACATGTGAACACTCACCCTCTTTTTTGTGGACAAGGGGACAGACGCTTATCAAATGATCCGGGGATGCGCAGTACATGCAGAGGTTTCTGGATCTTCTTCTGGCTCGTTCAGTAGTTGATAAAGGTGGGCGTATGGTTCCTACCTCCATGGGAGTAGGGTCAACGGCCGAAATCCGAGAAGGACTAGACAATGGCATTCCCATTTTCTCAGCCCTTCTTTCACGCAGTCGCCTGTCGATGTTGATACTGAGTTGTATTAAGGCATCCAAGGTGCCAGGTAAATCTGCTCGGGCGAGCTCGTCTCTAACAGCTTCTGACAAGCCGAGTCTGAATTGAGTTCGCAGAGATTTATCATTCCACCCTGAATCAAGGGTCCATCTTTTGAACTCAGCTACAAAGTCTTCTACAGGTCTCCTTCCTTGTTTTAAAGCCATCAATTGAATATCAGCAGTACTCTGCCTGTTGGGGTCATCATATAAACTAGCGAGATCCGCTAGGAATAAAGAATAGGAGTTCAGAAGCTGATCATTTTTCTCAAAGAGAGAGTCTGCCCAGGCCCGTGGGTCACCCGTTAAGTATGAGATAACGGTACAGACTTTAATTTGATCAATAGGGTATGTACGAGGTTTTAACAAAAAAAGTAATTGACATGCGTTTTTGAATTCACGAAATTTTTTCCGATCACCTGTAAACACTAGAGGAGGGTTTATTTTAGGTTCAGGGGGTTGAGCAGCAGTGAGCCGTGAAAGACGGGTTACCTGCTGTATCAGAGTCTGGTTTTCTTCTTTTACTTCAGTAAGAGCAAGCATTAATGCATTTACTTGTTGTGTTAATTGTGTCACTTGAGTGGGTAATTCTGCTGAATCCATTTTTAGTGTTCGTTCAATCTGTAACGCTCCTGCGTTTTTGTAGTAGGCTGGATTTGCAGCTGCAGAATCTCCACTCAGTAGTCATGTAGAGATGTGTTGAATAACCAGATCCAACTCTCCAGACTCATCACTGTGGGCCTGTCAGCTTCAGCATACAGATATACACACTCAATAAGATGTTCCTGGAGTGATAGGATGTATATAACAGTATGAAGATGATGTGCTGAAGGGACAGGTGTGAACAGTGACAGAGATGGCAAGCACTTGATAGAAATGTTCAGGAGAGTATTAGATGGTATTAGGTAGAATGCAGATAGGTTAGTAATCGAGTATGGTAACAGGTGGTAAGGACAGCAGATGACAAATACAGGATAGACTAACCCAGTGCAAGGATAAATGGTAGTAGACTCAAGAGCTAGCAATCTATGTAACAGTGCAGATGATAGAATTAGTATGCATAGATAGTAACAGTCCTTATGTGCAGAGGTAGATAGTGTAAGTAAGGTTATGGAGGATTCCCCTGTGGGGTACTTATCACTAGTAAAGTTAGTAGTAGCAGGGTCCAGTAGTAAGGGATTGATCCAGTAGCGAGATACAGGGATCGGTAGCGAGGTTCCGGTCTGTTTCCAAGTAAAAGGGAATAGCTGGAGGTTCCGGTAGCAAGGTAAGCTTGTAAGCATGTGGACACACGGCAGGTTGAACGAACGATGTGAGAGAGAACGCCGGCGGTTGAAATAGCCGCTCTGCGGCGCTCGGCGATGACGTCATCCGTCTTAAAGGTGTATGCGTACCACCTAATTAGAAAGGTGGGACGCATATTTGAAAGAAAAGTGGAAAATAAGGGTACCAGAGGTACCAGAATCTTACACATCCACAAAGCTCAACCACAGTGTCAGTCACAGGGCTGTGATTTATGAATAACATAGGCAAGGGAGGTAAAGGTAAAAGGTATTTAGAAGTATATATTTACAAAAATAATTGCTTTTCCGTGGTCTGTGCACTGTGGGAGACCAGATATAGTGAATGTAGGGTCTTGGGTTTAGGAACACTTGAAGTTTATACATAACAATACACAGGTTCTCTTAATTACACCCCACCCCCCTTTTCCCATACACCCTATACTGCCCTGTTCATTTGTTTGAGCCTTTAGAATCAGAGCTAACAAACACTGGCTAGGATAGACACTAACTGACAATGATGTTGCTAGTGACGCTAATACAGTGATAATCCTATACACTGTACTAATGACATTGGCTGGGAAGAGGTTAAAATCAAGGGGCAATCAAGGAGTTCACTGTGTGCCTAACAAGAGTAATGAAAATGGAGGGAGGGTCATGAAATGTACCCGCCCTCCATATATGGGGCCGTTGCTAGACAGCTGCTGAAACCTGTAAATTCGAAAAAAAATAATAAATAATTACTTACCTGTAATTGGTCTATTCTTTAACAACTGACAAGTTGGCATGAGTCACTGTCTATAAAAAGGGTAAAAAGATCCATTACAGGCAGTCGGTCAGCGGAGCACAAGAGTAAAGTTCACATTTCTGCTTTACTCCTGTTTTACCTGTCATGGATTCCTTACTTAGGCAAGTGATGGAAAGGGCTGGCGGTGACGATGGCGAGGCCTGGATGTTGCGCTGTCTCTCTCTGCCTCCGGTCGTTCACGAGCCACCGATCTCCTCTCCGGTTGTTCTGCCTTCTTCCTCCATGGCTGGGTCGAATGACGTCCTTCCCCTTCCTGATGACTCTTCGGTCACCGCTGATGCGACTTCCTTTCGGGATCAGCCTATGGCGGCTACGGATCCATCTGACCCCAATGACGATGTCTGGTGTCATCACGTCCCCCTCGCGTCTGTTGCCGGAAGCGAGAGAGGCGGACGGCAGCGAAGAATATGTAAAAGGCCCAGGAGATTTGCATCGGCTTCCCCTTCAAAGACGGGCAATGCGGACCGGGCACATACGGGAAAAATAGGTATGGGTTGTGCTCGTATTTCTACTGCTGATGATGACGTTGCTGTTTTTCAAGGTGCAGTTTGTCCGCTGCCTCTACTGCCGACTGCTGGTCTTGGGCCTCAGTTTCTCCCTCAACCGGTTCCTGTCCTGGTTTCTACGGTCTCTTCAAGCCTTCAGCATCTGTCGGTTTCAACGGTTTCTGATGGCGCAGTTGCTGTTGGAGGTGAGCCTAACAACTGCTCTGCACTAATACATCTTGCTACTATCCTGTCTGATTTATGTAAAAAAGTGGCGCCCCCTAGTGCTGATCCTGTTCCGATAGTGTGTAATCCTGCTGCTAACTCTATTTGGGGCAAAGATTTTTCGTCTTCAGGTTCTTCTGCTCGAGATATTGATACCGTGCAAAATGTTTACCCTGTGCATGCTGTCCCTACACCTGTCCCTATTGCTTCAGGATCATTGCCTTCTACTATCCCTAGACCTACAACAAGCAGTGTTGTCCCAGAAACTTGCTTTAGAGAGGTGATGTCCTGCGAGTTGTTACCACTGGGTTTCCACTTGAGTACTGCGGTCAAAGAAAAAATATGGGGGGGTCATTTTGTTGATTTGTTATCTTTGTTGCCCCATAGCAAACTTCTTAAGTCTGAGTTAAGGGATTCTGATAGATCAACCGATGATAAGGCCAGATTTTTTCCTAGAAATTTTAATAATTGGCTGCAAGCCTATTGCATTTATGCAAGCGTCTTGGGTGAGAAGAAGCCTTTTTTATGCAGTGGCCTTTTCCAGCAACTAGAGATTATACTTGAGGCTTATAAAAATGTTCTTGGTTCTATTATGACGAATCATTCCATCAGAAAATGTCTGTCCATGTCTCTTTGAAGTGGGGGACTAAAGATGTGGGGCTCTGGTTGAACTTGCTCTTACCGCAGAAGCAATTTTCCTCTGTAAAAGCTACTGTTTCCAATACCATGCGCAAAGGCATTTGTTTCAGCTTTAACAAAGGGCAATGTAAATGGCCCAATAACTGCAAATTCCGTCATGAATGCTCTCACTGTGCTGGCTCTCATCCCGCTCTGCGTTGTTTTAAAAGATTGGCTAAAATTAATTCCCAATCTTCGAAAGAGCAGCTTTTTCTTAAGAGCGGAAATTCGGGTGAGATTGGAAAAAATGCTTCCGTGGCTTCATCTTTATCCAAATAATGAGTAAGCAAATATTTTATTTTTAGGTTTTAAGTTTGGTTTTACTCTTCCTCCCTTTACTGGTGTGGGTTGCGTGGTTCCGAGCAACCTGCCCTCTGTTTTACATTTTCCCAATGTTGTTCAACAAAAGATATTTAAGGAAATTTAATTGGGGAGAGTTGCTGGCCCCTTTTCCTCCCCTCCTTTTGCAAATTTAAGAGTCTCCCCTCTGGGTGTGGTTGCTAAAAAGGAGCCAGGTGATTTCAGGCTTATACATCATCTATCCTACCCCAAGGGGCTTTGGTTGAATGATGACATCGATCATTCCTTATGTTCGGTTTCTTATTCAATGTATGAGGACTCTTTGCAGAAGATAAGAGGTGTTGGTGCTTCTGCGTTGCTTTCTAAAGTGGATATAAAATCTGCGTTTAGTTTGTTGCCCATTCATCCGGTAGCGTTTAGTTCTTTAGGCTTTCATTTTGACAATCAATTCTTTTTTGACAAGTGCCTCTCCATGGGGTGTTCACTTTCGTGTAATTATTTTGAGATTTTTTCTACATTTTTAGAGTGGGTAGTTTCATATAAGGCGAGGTCATCTAATATTCTTCATTACTTAGATGATTTTTTGTTTGTAGGCAAGGCAGATTCTCCAGAATGCCTTTATCTTTTTACCGAGTTTAGGCTGGTATGTAAAGATTTTGGTGTCCCCTTGGCTGAGGAGAAGTCTGTTCTTCCCACCACTTGTTTGGATTTTCTAGGAATTCAAATAGACACATGGAATTTAGACTTCCTATTGACAAGATTATTAAGTTAAAATTTTTGCTTGATCTTATTATTTCAAAGCGCAAAGTGAAATTGAGAACCTTGCAATCTTTGTTAGGTTTGCTCAATTTTGCATCAAGGGTAATGCCTATGGGGCGGGTTTTCTCTAAGCTCCTCTATCGGGCTATTTCGGGCATTTCATCGCCTTCACATTTTGTTAGGATAAGCAATGATATTCGTGAGGACATTCTAGTTTGGTTTAGATTTTTAGAATTTTTCAATGGTTCCTCTTTGTGGCAGGTCCCTTTCTGCTCTGCGTCAGCTCTTCGCTTGTTCACCGACGCCTCGGGAGCTTGCGGTTATGGAGCATTTTGGAACGGCCATTGGTTGGCTTCCGCTTGGCCTCTATCTTGGTCTTCCCGTGGTTTTACCAAGAATATCGTTTTACTTGAACTATTTCCTGTTCTAGTTGCCCTGGAGTTGTGGGGATCTCAATTTAGTGATCGCAGAATCCTCCTCCATTCTGATAATAATGGCGTAGTTTAGCTATAAATTGTTTGTCATCACGCTCTTTGCCAGTTATTTCTTTGATGAGACATCTCGTTTTTTTGTGCTTGCGTTATAATATCTAGTTAAAAGCTGTTTGTACCTGGTTCCTCTAACCTTATAGCTGATGCTCTGTCTCGATTTCAGGCAGACAAATTCAGGATTCGGGTTCCGGATGTAGATGCTGTGGGCCTATCCTGTCCTCCACATCTTTGGCTTTTGATCTGAGGCATGTTCCATCAGCGATTTCTGGTTCATTGGCGCCTTCCACCTGGAAAAACTACCAAGCTGCCTGGGCCATTTTGTGTGCGTTTTTGTCCCGCCGTGGTTTGTCCCAGTTTTCATTTACTGAAAATTTGATTTTGCATTTCTTGGACGACCTTATGGGTTCCAATCTCTTGTATTCTTATTTGTTGAAGACTTTAGTGGGTATTTCTTTTTACAGTCGTATGTTTGGCGGGCCTTCTTGCATGAGCTATTTTTCTGTCAAATCAGCTATGAAAGGGTATCGTAAGGCTCATGTTAAAAAAGACATGAGTAGTGTCAATTTCATTGCTTAGGGAATTGGTTTTAGCTTCGGCTCATATTTGTTTTTCACAATATAAAGTATTGCCATTTCAATGCGTTTTTTTGTTTTTATTTTTTGGAGCCTTTAGAATCTCTGAGTTGTTGGCTAGTAGTATGCGTGCCAACAACTGCGTGGCTTTTGACAGGGTCCATCTTTCAGGGGACAAACTACGTATTTTTCTGGCTAAAAGCAAAACTGATCCCTTTGGTTCTGGAAGATGGATCGAACTTTGCCGTAGTTCTGACCAGTCTTTTTGCGTTGTGTCTTTGGCTGAGAGATTTCTTTGTCTTCGGCCAGTGGTGGTAGGTCAATTTTTTATTCATGTTAATGGAACCCCTCTGACAGTTTTCCAATTTAATGCAGTTCTCAAAAAATGTTTGAATTATTTACATTTAGGTCATATGCCTATTTCTTCTCATTCCTTCAGAATTGGCACTGCTACGGCAGCTGCGGGCATGGGTTTCTCAGATGGTTTTATAAAAAATTTGGGTAGGTGGCGTTCTGACGCATACAAGTTGTATGTTAGACCTGATAATATCAGTTAATTGCAGGTTCCAAGAAAGTGGTGTGGATCGTGGGTCATTCCTATATTTTTTGGGCACATAGGAGAGCTGAAAGGAGGAACTACGGCCTAAATTTGGGTTTCGATCCATCGTTTTTCGTGCTTTATTGGTGTGGTGTCAGAGGTATGACTGTGGGAAATTCCACTCATATTTTTAATTATCTATCCATACGTTGGCCTGCTCCTGATGTTTTTATTTTTCACATTGGGGGTAATGATGTAAATCGTACTAAGAATTTGGATGTTATTTTAAGTATCAAATCTAGATTTCAATTATTCTATTCTCATTTTTCTAAATGTGTTTTTGTTTTTTCTGAAATTGTCCCGCGTCCAATTTTGATTTCAGATACTGCTAAGTACCTGGAGAAGAACCGGAAACGTGTCAATAGGGCTATTTCTAAATTCATGCCCTCCATTAATGGTTTGTCCTTTCGGCATTCCAATTTGGAAGGTGGTGTTTTAGGTTTATTCCGATCTGATTTTGTCCATTTGTCAGATATTGGCAATGACATTTTTAATTTAGATCTGCAATCCTGTGTTGATTTGGCCGTGGGCTCTGTGGTGGTGCCATGCTCGTAGTTTTTGAGCATGGCTGGTGGGGTGTTTTATAATTGGTAGTAGTTTGAGCTGCATGGCTAAACTACAGGTTTTTATGTATATTTAGATGGTTAAATATATATATAATTGTAAATTGCTGATTGTTTTAATAAAATGGCCGCGGCCTATCATACCCACAGGTTCATTTTTGTCAGATCTCTTTTATTTTAATTAATTCATTTAGTCTTAGTTTTAGTTAAAATAGCTGTTCTGGCTACGGTACCATGTGTGTTGCTTGTACTCACAGATCTGGCTGCTTTTTCTCTCCGAAGAAATAGCCAGATCACAGAATTTGTACAGAGTTCTGTGTGTTTGACACAGAACCCTGTGCTGTGATTAGCCACAGCCATTCAGCAGGTATAGAGCCAAAATCATTGGCTGAAACCAGCTGATAAACTTGTGCTGTCCAATCACAGCACGAGTTAGCATGGGGCGCGCATAGCAAATGTACACTCGGTGGGCAGCAAGTTGTTATATCTGTTTGATGATTGTTGTTGTTCAGTCATGTCCTACTCTTCATGACCTCATGAACCATAGAGCGCCAGGCTTTTCTGTCCTCCACTGCTTCCCGGAGCTTGCTTAACTTCATGTTCATTGTTTCGATGATGCTGTCTATCCATCTATTTCCTGTTGTCCTCTTCTCATTTTTCCTTCTATGTTTCCCCGCATCAGGGTCTTTTCCAAAGAGTCCTCTTCTTGCATTAGGTAGCCAAAGTATTTGAGTTTCCACTTCAGAATCTGTCCTTCCAGTGAATATTTAGGGTTGATTTCCTTCAGGATTGACTGGTTTTATCTTCTTGCCGCCCAAGCACGGCTGGCCCTACCATAGGTCCCACTGGGTCCATTGGAACTTTAAGAGGGGTGGCAAATGGGTGGCTACGATTTTTTTTCCAGCATTTTTGTGTGTCATCCAGGGGTGGCCGCTCTGCTGCCCTGCAAAAAGGCCGCTCTGCTGCCCTCTCAACAAGCATACCCATAGTTTCTGGGTGCGAGGGTGCTAGCACACTGTCTAACACTGGCCGTTAAACACCCGAGCACAAATGAAGAGCTCAGGTGTGTGTGTTGCCAGGGGTAGAGTACCCACAGGAGAAAGAGAGAAATGAAAGATCCTTTCCCCACCGGCTCCGCCAGCAGCCAATGTTCGGACGGAGCTTGTGAAGCTTGCATTTCTATTGGGTGGAACTGGAGAAGGGGATGCAGCCAGTCTTGTGCCTGGCCTGACTTCTTTTGTTCTAATGCATGTGTGAGGCTAGGCACCGAAGACTGTAGAAGCGCTGAGAGAGAGCAATAGTGAGGTAATATAAGTTAATTCTGTGTAACAGGACACAAAGGGTGTCCATCATTTTTTCTAGTAGTGGCTGCTGATTAGGGATGATTGAACGGTTCGGGTCCACCATCGGTTCGGCCCGAACATTGGGTGTTCGAGGTTCGGCCGAATTTAGAACTTTTTGCCCAAAAAGTTCGGAATTCGGCAACCTGAGCCGACCAAAATGCAATGCTTCAGGAAATGGGCTTTAAAAGCCCGTGATTGGACCAGAACCATTAGCAAAAGCCAATTGAGGGGGCAGGAGAATGCTAGGAATGTGATTGGAGTGACTAGGGGGTCTCTAGACCAATCATTAGTGAATACGCCCCCCAGTATATAAGATCGCCCCCTCCAAATTCCTAGCATTCTTGTACGGGACATGGAAGAGAGTGGAATGCTGTTCTGTTCTAATGTGTTACAAAGTGTCATTTAGCTATTTTTAGTGTGAGGAAAGGGATATCTAGTGTAGTTAGAGTGCTCCTTTACACTTAAGTTAGCTTAGAAAATTTAGTTTCTGTAGGGAAAGTGTTAAGTGTAAAGGGACCGTAGTGTAGTGTAGGGTTAACTGACAGTGACTGCTATGGAAGGGTGACAAAACCCTTCCATAGCAGGGTGACCGCTATAGAGAAATGATCATTTCTCTGAGTTGCTTCGGGACAGGAATATGGCTTCTCACCAGCCAAGCATTTTTCATGCTGCAGGGGCTGCCACTGCCAGTGCTTTTTTGAGGACATGTTTGATGTCAGACATGACATCTGAACATGTGTATAGGGGGTATATATACACATATATGTCTGTATATATACCCCTAGACATATATAGGTGTGATAGTAGCAGAAATATATGCTTGCGCTAATGAAATCATTTACAGTAATATATTTCTGCTACTATCACACCTATATATGGCTAGGTGTCTATATACATATAATTATGTGTGTATATATACCACTATACACAAGTTCAGATGTTTTGCCTGCCTCAAAAGAACCCCAAAAAATGCCAAAAAAAACGCTAGCGTCAAAAAAATAATGCCCAGGTGTGTTTTTGCTGGCATTTTTTGGGAGTTTTTGGAGGCAGGCAAAACATCAGAACTTGTGCACAGTACCACTATACACAAGTTCAGATGTTTTTCCTGACTGCAAAGAACCCAAAAAAATGCCTGCTTTGAAACCGGCAAGGTGTGAAAACCGAGAAGAGAAGCTAACCCCCTGAGCTGAAAGTGTTCTAATACAAACAATCCTTTTTTTTTATGGTTCTGGACATGCTACAGAGCTGAAACTTCACAGGTACACCTTTTAGACTCCCCAGACACAAAATCACACAAAAAAAGTTCTTAAAAATTGTCATTTTTGATAAAAAAAAGCCAATTATTGAAAAAAAAGAGATTTTTTGATTTTTACTTTGGATTTCAGATCTGGGGGGTCTAAAAAGTGTACATGTGAAGTTTCAGCTCTGTAGCATGTCCAAAACCATAAAAAAAAGATTGTTTTTATTAGAATACTTTCAGCTCAGGGGGTTAGCTTCTCTTCTCGGTTTTCACACCTTGCCGGTTTCAAAGCAGGCATTTTTTTGGGTTCTTTGCAGTCAGGAAAAACATCTGAACTTGTGTATAGTGGTACTGTGCACAAGTTCTGATGTTTTGCCTGCCTCCAAAAACCCCCAAAAAATGCCAGCAAAAACACACCTGGGCATTTTTTTTTGACGCTAGCGTTTTTTTTGGCATTTTTTGGGGTTCTTTTGAGGCAGGTAAAACATCTGAACTTGTGTATAGTGGTATATATACACACATAATTATATGTATATAGACACCTAGCCATATATAGGTGTGATAGTAGCAGAAATATATTACTGTAAATGATTTCATTAGCGCAAGCATATATTTCTGCTACTATCACACCTATATATGTCTAGGTGTGTATATAAATATATGTATGTGTGTATATACACGACTATACACAAGTTCAGATGTTTTGCCTGCCTCAAAAGAACCCCAAAAAATGCCAAAAAAAACGCTAGCGTCAAAAAAAAAATGCCCAGGTGTGTTTTTGCTGGCATTTTTGGGGGGTTTTTGGAGGCAGGCAAAACATCAGAACTTGTGCACAGTACCACTATACACAAGTTCAGATGTTTTTCCTGACTGCAAAGAACCCAAAAAAATGCCTGCTTTGAAACCGGCAAGGTGTGAAAACCGAGAAGAGAAGCTAACCCCCTGAGCTGAAAGTATTCTAATACAAACAATCTTTTTTTTTTATGGTTCTGGACATGCTACAGAGCTGAAACTTCACATTTACACTTTTTGAACCCCCCAGATCTGAAATCTCTCTTTTTTTTTTTTTTTTTTCAATAATTGGCTTTTTTTATCAAAAATGACAATTTTTAAGAACTTTTTTTGTGTGATTAATAGTTAATGGGGCATGACCCAGAACCCTAGGGACTTTTTAGGGGCATTTATTGGGTTTTAGGGCTTAAAAATTGTGTTTTTTTTTTATTACCGAAGTTCGGGTCCCATTGATTTCAATGGGGCTCTGAAATCCGGGCCGAACTTTCGGGAAGTTCGGATGTTCTGGCCGAACCGAACTTTTCAAAAGTTTGTTCATCCCTACTGCTGATCTGCTGGATGGCCAAATGTTGCATAACCTGTCATGCTCAAAAATCACTATACAGCCCTAGCTTGCCATTATACCACCCTAGCCTGCCCCTATACTATGCAGGTAAGGGGAAAAAGCCGCTCAGTTGAGGCAAAGTGCTCCGGTGCAGGTCGGATCCGTCATCCAATAGTCCAACAATTCAAAGAAAATTTGACCGCACTCAGGAGAAGTTGAAGAAAGAAGTGTTTAATCCCCGTATAATAGAATACATACAGTGCTTTACATAGACAATGGACAGGTAAGCACGTTTCACGATTCTACAGATCGCTTAATCATTACCGAACCGGTAATGATCATTACCAAACCGGTAATGATTAAGCGATCTGTAGAATCATGAAACGCGTTTACCTGTCCCGTGTCTATGTGAAGTACTGTATGTATTCTATTATACGGGGATTAAACACTTCTTTCTACAACTTCTCCTGAGTGCGGTCACATTTTCTTTGAATTGTTGCCCCTATACTACCCTTGCCTGTCTATATACTACTCTAGCCTGTCTATATACTACCCTAACCTGCCCATATACTACCCTAGCCTGTCTATATACTACCCTAGCCTGCCCCTATACTACCCTATACTGCCCTAGCCCATCCTTATACTACTCTAGCCTGCCCCTATCCTGCCCTAGCTTGCCCCTATACTGCCCTAGCCTGCCTCTATACAGCCCTATCCCAGTGGCATATCATTCATGGGTGCAATTTGTTCATTGCACACGGGCCCTGAGGGGAGGGGGGGCGACTGTGCTAACACACACTGCACCCATGGATGCCCTGGGGCGCCAAGATGGGGGAACAGTGACATGGGGGCATGTCATATAATTTTGCATATAGACAAGGTGCTGTTGCATGTAAATCTGACTTCCTGATAAATCAATTTTAGTTTTAATTATCATGATATAAAATAATGGATGTGGGGGCCTTTTGGTGGGAGTTATTTTTTTTAGGGAGGGTGGGGGGCAGCATTTCATTCTTGGACCAAGGCAGCACAATGTCTTGGGTCAGTCCTGCGTCCAAGGGACTTTCAAGAGTCTTCCCCTGAAAACACTTTCTGTCTTAGGATGACAATGCTCCTCCTCCATTGATATAGTACATTCACCCACCCAAACAAATGCAGCCACTGCATCTAGGACTGGTACGCTGCAATACAGATATATAACTTTTTTGTTCTTTGCTTTTAGATTCTTTTTAAACATGCTCTGAGGCTATCATACTTATCTTTGCTTTACTATTTAGTCACTGATGCAGAACAAGCATGTGCAAAAAAGTGTCCTGATAAGCAATATGCACATTCTTGTCCTATAGGTCAGTGTCTCACCGAATAGTGAAGGAAGAGTATGAATGACAAACCTTGATCCTGCAGCTTAAAAGCTTAAATAGCTGCTCCCATATTTCTATTCTATGGTAGGGATGAGCTAAGGTTTGACTAGAACTGAGCTTGGCCAGAACCTATATATATATATATATATATACAGTATCTCTCAAAAGTGAGTATCCCCTCAGATTTTTGTAAATCGTTCATTATATCTTTTCATGTGACAACACTGAAGAAATGACATTTTGCTACAATGTAAAGTAGTGAGTGTACAGCTTGTATAAGGAAAGAAAACTTGTTAAACAAAGGAACAGATACTGGTCCTGCTGATGGTTTAAGGACCTTCTATGGCCTCATCCTGCTCTCCTAGAGTAACTGTCTGTCTCTTGTCACATGAAAAGATATAATAAAATACTTACTTTTGTGAAATACTGTATATATATATATATATATATATATATATATATATATATATATATATACAGTAGATATATATATATATATATATATATATATATATATATATATATATATATATATATATATATATATATAAAATTAAAGGAACACTTTGAAAACACATCAGATCTCAATGGGGAAAAATCTCATACTGGATTTCTATACTGGTATGGAGTGGGTAATGTGTTAGGAAGGAAAGGATGCCACATCATTTGATGGAAATGAAAATAATCAACCTACAAAGGGCTGAACTCAAAGACACCCCCAAAAATCAAAGTGAAAAAATGATGCAGCAGGCTAGTCCATTTTGCTGAAATTTCATTGCAGCAACTGAAAATGGTACTCATTCGTTTGCATGGCCCCCACGTGCTTGTATGCATGCCTGACAATGTTGAGGCATGCTCCCAATGAGATGACGGATGGTATCCTGGGGTATTTTCTCCCAGATCTGGACCAGGGCATCACTGAGCTCCTAGAGAGACTGGGGGAGTCGGATGGATCAAAACATAATGTCAGAGAGGTGTTCTATTAGATTTAGATCGGGCGAGCGTGGGGGGCCATTCAATGGTATCAATTCTTTCATTCTCCAGGAACTGGCTGCATACTCTCGCCACATAAGACCAGGCATCAGGAACCCAGGACCCACTGCACCAGCGTAGGGTTTGACAATGGATCATAGGTGTGTACAGCCTATTGCATTAGAGTGTGCACACCAAAGCTCAAACACACACTACCGATCACTCACAATGTTCATTCAGAAAGGGAATGGGCTGGTAAATAATATATTTACTGGTCCCTTTCTCCACTTATCCTAAAACATCCCAACAGCAACAGCTGGCAGTAGAGGAGAGAAGGGAAGAAGCCAGAGCTGCGGGGGGAAGGGGGAGGGGAGCCAGGGCAGTAGGGGAATCTGTGCTACACAGGGTGATTAGGGTGTGCCTGGGCACACCTGGCACACCCTGTGTGCACGCCTATGCAATGGATCAAAAGATTTCCAAGGATTTTATCCCGATACCTAATGGCAGTTAGGGTGTCATCCATGGATATACCTCCGCAGACAATCACTGACCCACCACCAAACCGGTCATGTTGAACGATGTTACAGGCAGCATAACATTCTCCAGGCGCCTTTCATGTCTTTCACATGTGCTCAGGGTGAACCTGCTCTCATCTGTGAAAAGCACAGGGAGCCAGTGACGGACTTGCCATTTCTAGTGTTCAATGGCAAATGCCAAGGGAGCTCCACAGTGTCGGGCAGTGAGCACAGGGCCCACTAGAGGATGTCAGGCCACCCTCATGAAGTCTGTTTATGAATGTTTGGTCAGAGACATTCACACCAGTGGCCTGCTGGAGGTAATTTTGTAGGGCTCTGGCAGTGCTCTTCCTTTTCCTCCATGCACAAAGGAACAGATACTGGTCCTGCTGATGGGTCAAGGACCTTCTATGGCCCCATCCTGCTCTCCTAGATTAACTGTCTGTCTCCTTGAATATCCTCTATGCTCTTGAGACTGTGCTGGGAGACACAGCAAATCTTCTGCCAATGGCATGTTTTGATGTGCCATTCTGGAGGAGTTGGACTGCCTGTGCATCCTCTATGGGTTTAGGTATCACCTCATTCTATCAGTAGTGACACTGACCCTAGCCAAAAGCAAATCTAGTGAAAAATAGTTAGAAAAGATGAGCAGGGAAAAAAAGTGGCCTCCACCTGTAAAACCATTCCTGTTTTTGGGGTTGTCTTATTGTTGCCCATCTAGTGCACTTGTTGTTGATTTCATTAACACCAAAGCAGCTGAAATTCATTAACAAGCCCCTCTGCTACTAAGCTGACCAGATCAATATCCCAGAAGTTTAATTAACTTGATGCTATACTCGGATTAAAAAGTGTTCCTTTAATTTTTTTTTGAGCAGTATATATATATATATATATATATATATATATATATATGCAGTATCTCACAAAAGTGAGTACGTCCCTCGCATTTTTGTAAATATTTTTTTATATCTTTTCATGTTACAACAATGCAGAAATGACACTTTGCTACAATGTAAAGTAGTGAGTGTACAGCTTGTATAACAGTGCAAACTTTCTGTTCCCTCAAAATAACTCAACACTCAGCCATTAATGTCTAAACCGCTGGCAACAAAAGTGAGTACACCCCTAAGTTAAAATGTGCAAATTGGGCCCAAAGTGTCAATATTTTGTGTGGCCACCAATATTTTCCAGCACTGCCTTAACCTCTTGGGCATGGAGTTCACCAGAGCTTCACAGATTGCCACTGGAGTCCTCCTCCACTCCTCCGGGACAATATCACAGAGCTGGGGGATGTTAGAGACCTTGCGCTCCTCCACCTTCTGTTTGAGGATGCCCCACAGATTTTCAGTAGGGTTTAGGTCTGGAGACATGCTTGGCCAGTCCATCACCTTTACCCACAGCTTCTTTAGCAAGGCAGTGGTCATCTTGGAGGTGTGTTTAGGGTCATTATAATGTTGGAATACTGCCCTGCTGTCTAGTCTCCTGAGGGGAGGGGATCATGCTCTGCTTCAGTATGTCACAGTACATGTTGGCATTCATGGTTTCCTCAATGAACTGTAGCTCCCCAGTGCCAGCAGCACTCATGCAGCCTCAGACCATGACACTCCCACCACCATGCTTAACTGTAGGCAAGATACACTTGTCTTTATACTCCTCGCCTTGTTGCCACCACATGCTTGACACCATCTGAATCAAATAAGTTTTCTTGGTCTCATCAGATCACAGGACATGGTTCCAGTAATCCATGTCCTTAGTCTGCTTGTCTTCAGTAAACTGTTTGCGGGCTTTCTTGTGCATCATCTTTATAAGAGGCTTCCTTCTGGGATGACAGCAATGCAGACCAATTTGAAGCAGTGTGCGACATATGGTCTGGGTACTGACAGGCTGACCCCCACCCCTTCAACCTCTGCAGCAATGCTGGCAGCACTCATATGTCTATTTCCCAAAGACAACCTCCGGATATGACGTTGAGCACGTGCACTCAACTTCTTTGATCGACCATGGCAAGACCTGTTCTGAGTGGAACCTGTCCTGTTAAACTGCTGTATGGCCACTGTTCTGCAGCTCAGTTTTAGGGTCTTGGCAATCTTCCTATAGCCTAAGCCATCTTTATGTAAAGCAACAATTCTTTTTTTCAGATCATCAGACAGTTATTTGCCATGAGATGCCATGTTGAATTTCCAGTGATTAGTATGAGAGAGTGAGAGCGATATCACCAAATTTAGCATACCTGCTCCCCATTCCCACCTGAGACCGTGTAACACTAACGAGTCACATGACACCTTTGAGGGAAAATGGCTAATTGGGCCCAATTTGGAAATTTTCATTTAGGGGTGTACTCACTTTGTTGCCAGTGATTTAAACATTAATGGCTGTGTGTTGAGTTGTTTTGAGGGGACAGCAAATTTACACTGTTATACAAGCTGTACACTCACTACTTTACATTGAAGCAAAGTGCCATTTCTTCAGTGTTGTCATATGAAAAGATATAACAAAATATTTACAAAAATGTGAGGGGTGTACTCACTCTTCTGAGATACTGTATCTATGTATATATTACCAAAAGTATTGGGACACCTGCCTTTATACGGACATGAACTATAATGACATCCCAGTCTTAGTCCATATGATTGAATATTGAGTTGGCCCACCATTTGCAGCCAAAACAGCTTCAACTCTTCTGGGAAGGATGTCCACAAGGTTTAGGAGTGTGTCTATGGGAATGTTTGACCATTCTTTCAGAAGCACATTTGTGAGGTCACACACTGATGTGGACAAGAAGGCCTGGCTCACAGTCTGCACACTAATTCATCCCAAAAGTGTTCTGTCAGGTTGGGGTCAGAGCTCTATGCAAGCCAGTCAAATTCCTCCACCCCAAACTCGCTCATCCATATCTTTATGGACCTTGCTTTGTGAACTGGTACAAATCATTTGATGGATGGGAGTTATGGTGTGGGGTTGTTTCTTAGGGGTTGGGCTTGGCCCATTAGTTCCAGTAAAGGGAACTTTTAAGGCACAGCATACCAAGTAATAAAAAATAAAAGCAATAAATCTGCGCTCAGAACAATAAAAACTATTAACAGCTAAAGCAACGGTTGAACTATAAGTTGAACTGGATGGACTATTGTCTTTATTCAACCTCAACTACTATGTAGCTATGTAAGGGCAGCCAGCACAGAATGGCTATATTACACGCCAATAAAACACATAGAAAGAAAGGATAGCAATCAATGCAAATATGTATAATTGATGGTATATAATATTCATAGTCCAGTTAAAAGTCCATTGTAGGATAATCAACTAACCTACAACTAACCTACAAACTACAAGATACAGCCGGTGAAAGGTGGTTCGCTAAATAGACTTCTGGATATGAGTAGTTTTGATCAACATCCTCTATGTGAATACATTGGATCCAGTATAGCCATTTCCGGTATCTGGTCACAAACAAGATATCTGCTATTATTGACCTCTCTATAGTTTGAGGGTCAATATTGTCCGGAAAGAGTCCAGTTCATATTCACATGGTGTGGTGGTTGTCATTTCTTCATCCTATCTCACGGGTGGTTGGAGAAGCTATCTCTACAATGGACTTTTAACTGGACTATGAATATTATATACTATCAATTATACATACAGTATTTGCATTGGTGCTGTCTATCCTTTCTTTCCATCAGCATACCAAAACATTTTGGACAATTTCATGCTTCCAACTTTTCTGGGAACTGTTTGGGGGTGACCCCTTACTGTTCCAACATGATTGCGCACCCGTGCACAAAGCCAGGTCCATAAAGAAATGGATAAGTCAGTTTAGGGTAGAGGAACTTGACTGGCCTGCACAGAGTCTTGACTTCAACCCGATAGAACACCTTTAGGATGAATTAGAGTGGAGATTGCAAACCAGACCTTGAGAAATAAACTAAGTCACTTACATACAGTCTCTGTTTATTACTCCAACTGAATTTATGGACCATTACTTCAATTAGCTACACCCATTGATGCACTGTCAAACCTGTTGATGTAATGTATCATGCATTGAAAATTTCAGATCACTCCAATTCCCATTTAGTAGTCCTCATTTATGTGGCCTACAGTAAGTTGAGAATAATTTTTGTATGGACTGTTTTTCTTCTATTCAAGCTTCTTATTTATTATCTAGTTAATCTGTAGTGAAATCAAAGAAATGCAACTTTTTCTGAGTGTTTAACATAACTAAGTCTTTATGCCTGGCTAATGGCTAAAATAAAGTGCTATACATCCATATTTCCCAGCGTTACTTAATTTAATGATGTCTTATAGTCATTTTTTTCTTTACACTAATCAGTAACTAAAATACTGTCAAAAGAACTTTTAGATTTGAAAATGCCAAATACAATCGTCAAAATCATTCCGTGAATAAATAAGGATGGTCAAGCAGCTGCTTCCTGTTATCAGCTTAGAAAATGAGTCAGTTGAAACAAACTGAGGAAGGAAATGTCTACATTTATTTTTTACAGCTTTTTTTCACAGTTTGTTAGAAATCATGCAGGTGATTGGACAAAATTGTTTGTTTCACATTACAGTCAGTTTCTTGTAAGCTACAAATAGAACTCACATCAAAAGGGGCTTTCTGTTAAAAGCAACAAACATTAGGAGCAATTTATAGAAAGAGATAATACAGTTGAAGGTATATGTTTTACATTTTATTTTGATCACTCCTAAATTTACTAGTAAGTTAAGGGCAAATCTTTGACTAGTGATCATGAAACATCAATGTAAAAGCAAACCAGTGTAAAGAAGCAGGAAAGTGCAAATATTGAAACCAGTTCTACTGCCTCGAAGTTCTGTTTCATGCACAGAAAAGGAGAGACACAAAAAAGAAAATGAGAATAGAAGGTCTACTTTACTCTCCTCCCCCCAATATAACTGGTAAAATAAATAAAACAAATGCCTCAGCTTCCGGCAAGGGGAGTGCATTCTCTGGGGTTTTGAGGTTTTGGGTGCCCAGAGACAGCGGTGAGCAGTGTCACTCATGCCTACCATAATTGTTGGCAAATATTATTTAAAAGAATGTTTTTGTACAAGCTTGATTTTGCAATGACTTTTACGTTATTGTTATTTTTTTTTTTTGGGAGTGGGGGCTGTAAAATAATTTTTTTTTGCCTGTCTGTGACCCATTGTGGAGATTTTCCCTCACTTATTGTGCTTGTGATGCTCATCCAGGAAATGGGAGTGGGGGTGCTGGCATCAATGGCACAAAAATGCTCAGACAGCAATAAAAACATTGCCAGAAGCTCTAAAACGTATCTACTTCACCCATCACTTCCTGTACTGTGGGTGAGTGCCCAATAGGGGCACAGAAAACAATAACAACCCGGCATAGATTCTAATCTATTGCTGCACTATTCAAAATTATTTTGTCTACACCAAAAACTATTATATACAGTACATGTTTTAAATTGATGTATAATAACTGTTTTGCTATCAAATTCATTTGCAGTTTTGGTAAACTCACCTCTGTTACATTGCACAGCACCTTCTAACACCTCCCCACCACCAGCCTGCCAATTAAACAATTAATTAGGGTCATCAGCTCTGTTCAATAGGCATGGAGACTGAACCAGGATACACTACCAGGAAAGACTGAACAAGGACAATCCTCACAATGCATTGTGGCAGAGGTGTATAAGTCAAATATATTTAGTAGGTAAAACAGCAAATATGATTTATTCATAATGGAATGCAAGCAAACAGTGTAGATATATCTAAATTACAAATAAAATAGTACCAGATAGTGCTATTAGAATTATTAAGTTTGCAGAGATTGCCTTTGTTATTTGTGACCATAATGTGTGAAGCACAATGACCTTTTTCCCAAATGTCATCTTCTGTTGGCATCCAATTTTAAGAATGAATATATTGGGCCATTTGTTCACCATTGCCTATTTTCATCAATGGAACTCACAAAAATTCCCCCAGACAATTGACCCTTGCTACGCCTTGAAGTCTGTTTACACAGCCACAGATGTAATGCATGCTGCTAGAACATTAATGCTACTTCTGTTGTTTTGTATGTGTGACCCATCCCTGTTTAGTCTCAACTGCTATGAAAATGTTTGTCAACAGGTTTGACAGCTAGCGACCATATATCCATATTTTCAATATCTATGATGATCTGAGGTTTCTTTCTTGAGTACTTTACAATTAACACATTTTCAGAAACTAATGCACTATAAAATAATCAAGGGGCATTATTCAAAGCAATAAAATGAAAACATTTTTCATTTCTTTTTCTATGGCTTCAGAATTAGTGTTTGATTTTTATTAAGTATGATTTAACAATCATCACATCAGATACACTTTATGTAACGATATGAGCAATGCATACAACCTAAATGATCTCACAGAAATGTAAAATATGTAAATTACAGCCGCAGAGATAATCAGATTATAATTAACATGTGATAGCACTATCTAAAATCTTGTAGGATGTGTATTATATATTTATGCAACAGGTTTTGTTGAAATTGTTGATAGACCACAGAACACTCTCATTTTTGTTTAAATATGTTCCAAATAACATTTGCTAATAAAATCTTGCTTTAATACTGAACAGGGTAATGCAAAAAAATGTTATATAATATACATTATTACTAAAGCCTCCAATGCCAAAAATTGTATCAGCAAGTGCTGCTTGCGTCTAATAGTTTCTTGGAACTACTTATGTTTTCCTGCAATGCTACTCAATAACACTAGGGGGACTAAAACAGAACAAACAACATATTTGGTGCAGAAACAACAGTATTCTGTACAGGAACACTTACAAATCAAATCATGCATTAACAACAAGTTGTTTTTTATTCTATATGTTAGAATATTTCATGTTAACCGACCTATAAAGTATATTTAGATTCTATTTAGGATAGCTTGTCAGATGATAGAGGCCAATAGAAACTTAAAAAGGCCTACTCTTAAACACTGAAAATTACAATATTTACATAATCACTTCCAACATACTGTAAGTCCAAAGAGAGGAATTTATATATATTATTTTAGGATAGTGGGTCTTAGCCATACAAAACATATTTTTATGTCGCAGTGGATAACCATATTATCTATACCCATTTATAAAGGTTTCCAACTTTGTGGCCTTCATCAGTCTGAGGTGTGGAATGTCTAATGTGGGGCTCAGAAAGAGACTAATCAGAAGTTCTAGTGACCAAGTCTAGTTAAAGCAAAACTTTGATTTTCCCATTCAAGTAAAGCACTGGGCTTGCTTTAATGTCCTCTCCTCATCTAAGCAGCACATACAGTACTCCTCTTTCTTTGCCCCCTTAATCCTCTGTTCAGCCATGTCACTTGGGGACAAGAGACTAGAGAAACACAAGAGTTACATAGAGTTGTATTTCTTTGTTGGCCATGGCTGAAGGAATAAGTATGTGCAGCTGGGAAGGGGGGGCTTTAAAGTGAACCTTTTGTTTTGGAGTTGCCTAGTTATATTAACTTGTTGTATGTGCCTGTTACAAATCTTCTGGTTTCATACCAACAGGGATTCTTCCAACATTACAAATATTTGAGAGACTGAATAGTTGAATCACTATGTACTTGTTTAACCTCAAACTTCAGAAAACTTTGAAATGATTACGGTAATAGTTAAAAGTTTTGTTTTATGGTCTAACTTATTCATATACAAAATATTCCAACAGCTTTGGAAATAGCAAATATACTGGCGCTGGTGAGGGACAGGACTGTTGGAGGGAAGGTGAGTAAGCCTCCCTTTAGTTTCGCTTTAGGTGAAGATAACACAATTTATTTCGTGAATATACAACATACAAAGTAAAACACGGGCGGCACAGTGGTGTAGTGGTTAGCACTTGCACCAAGAGGGTAGCTGGTTCGAATCCCAACCACGACACTACCTGCCTGGAGTTTGCATGTTCTCCCTGTGCCTGTGTGGGTTTCCTCCGGGTACTCCGGTTTCCTCCCACACTCCAAAGACATGCTGGTAGGTTAATTGGATCCTGTATAAAAAATTGGCCCTAGTGTGTATGTATGTGAGTTAGGGACCTTAGATTGTAAGCTCCTTGAGGGCAATCTCATCATATATTTACATATATGTAAAGTGCTGCGTAAATTGACAGTGCTATATAAGTACCTGTAATAAATAACACATACACAAAGTAAATCAATAACCAAGCAAGTGTGACACACATGCAACTGAGACAAATTACTAACTACAAGCTAATTATGTACAAATATTCTCAGGGGTACAAACAAGACGAAGTAAGGTCAAGCAAGTGAGGTTGGCTAAGGAAATAGCAGATCAAAGAAGTTACAGGGGATGCAGATCAGACAGAATGTGAACATGTGCTGGGGCAAGGAACATACAACAGGATCAGACTAAATATCCAGCCTTAGGTGGAGATTAATTACATTTGGCTGGTGCTGGGAGAATCTCACTGGTGAACACCAAGAATGCACCATTCCTGGCCATGAACTAAAGTTCTGCTGAAGGTTCCCTCAAAGGCATCCCGATGAGAAAATGCATTGGGCAGTGCTTCATCTGTGACATCCCTTGTATTTGGTGAACCACACAGATATCTTGGAAAACAGGACGTGTTTGGTTAATAGGCTTGATATGGTGGACTGGAGCTGAAAGGAGGGGAGGTCCATCGAAGTTGCCAAAAGAGGAGGTGCTGTTTTTGAATGGAACAAATAGCACTGTCAGACCCTTATTTAATGGGCATTATGATCTGGAAAGTGTAGCACATTGGGACACATGGAGAGGCACTTTTTGGTGAGTTTGTTTACAATTGCCCATTTACACAACAATGGCATGAATTAGTTGTATGGTTTGGCACAGAAATTTAAGACATAGTAAAGAGTGAAGGTTAATTTTATTTTCATTTTATTTTATCATATTTTAAGACTGAAATAATAACACTAACAAATCATAGCTTTTCTAAAAAGTTTAATTTGGTTTTATACATAGCTTATGAAAAGCTTTAAGGTATAGTGCTACACCTATTTCCACTTGCATTGTAGTTTTCGGATCAATATTCAAACATCAGTTAGGCTTTACAGTACAGTACAAAGTTTTATCCAAACCTGATCCAAGGATCCTGGCCCTCATAAGTACCTTGACCCACAAATCTGACCTAAGAGCCTTTCCCTCTACTTGTTATCTTCTAAATAGATTGTGCAATGTCTTGCCTAGTTGACGACTGCTGCCCTATATCAGTGTCATTGTCAATGGCAATTGTAATCACACATTGCATATTTTTCTTTTTAGTTGATGATATTTCATCGTCACAGGGTACAAATCAAAGAGAAATGCTCTAATCCTGCCAAAGTTTTTTGAGAAAGATCTTTTAGTCCAATTGTATCAAGACATTGAACCATGACCAAAAAGCTCTTTTGTGACTTTACCATTCCTTCTCAAAATAAGAAAAATTGTGCTATATTGTGGTTATTCCTCTGTTGCTTTCCCATTATATTTAAAACAATTCACAACCTAAATTTAGTCTTGGCTTTTCTCATTCATTATCCAACAGTTTTACAACCCCCTCTTTGACTGTCACACCCCCCTTCCCCCCAGGTCTATAAGTTTCTCTCTGTCTTATCTCACTAACTATCCTCTGAACTGTCCTTTCAGGCCCATATTAAAATTCCTGTCCAAATCATGCCACCTTAACCTCGGCAATATCTCTAGAATATGCCCCTTTTTAACCAACGACACCACAAAACTTCTAATTCACTCCTTGGTTATTTCTCGCCTCGACTACTGCAACTCCCTTGTCACTAGATTACCTTTGCATAGACTATCCCCCCTTCAGTCCATAATGAATGCTGCTGCAAGACTCATCCACCTTACTTACCGTTCAGTGTCCTCCACTCCTCTCTGCCAATCCCTTCACTGGCTTTCTCTCACCCAAGCAATACATTTCAAAGTGCTAACAATAGTTTACAACGCCATCCATGACTCGTCCCCCAGCTACATTACTAACCTGATCTCAAAATATCAACCAAGCCGCTCTCTTCGGTCCTCCCAAGACCTCCTGCTCTCTAGCTCTCATGTCACCTCCTCCCACACTCGCCTCCAGTATTTCTCCAGAGCTTCTCCCATCCTCCTAATTTATTAATCTTTAGACAATACCTGAAAACCCTTCTTTTTAAAGAAGCTTATCCGGCCTCTAACGAATACACTGTTTCACGTTCTCCATCAGCTCATCCCCCACAGCTATTACCTTTTGTATCAATTAACCCTCCCTCTTAGATTGTAAGCTCCAACGAGCAGGGCCCTCTGATTCCTTTTGTACCAAATTGTATGGTAACTGTAATGTTGGCCATCATTTTGTTAAGTGCTGTGTAAACTGTTGGCACTATATAAATCCTATATAATCATAATAACTATCCTAGTTTAATTACCATTGCTGTGTACATTTGTTTGTGTTTTTTACTTTTTTTTTCGTTCAGAGATTGTCTTTTTTAACATTCTGCTAAAACTTTGTGAATTTAGTACTGCTTGGACCTTGAAGAAGGGGACATACCCTGAAAGCTTGTCCTGAAAAAATGTATGTTAGTGAAAATAGTTAAAGTATCACAGAGAGTACTCAAATATTTCAGTCAGAAGGGCAGTGATACGGCTACAGTCACCTCAACCATTATATTTGAATACTTGAAGGAACATTTTCATAACTAAGTTTAAACTCCAAAAGGGGAATCTTACAAAAGAAGATGCTCATTTTAGTATAAAGAGAGAGAGAATAGAAAAAGCAGTAGGAACATGTTCAGTGTTTTTTTTTTTTTATATTTAATTATGGTAAAAAAAATAGAAAATGTTATATGTGAATGATTCCCAAAGGCTTTTTAAGCATTAGATAAAAGCTATTTTGCACACCTCCACTAACACCAGTGAGCCATAGAAAATTAGATGAAGAGATATTCTTCGTAGATAAACAGAAAAAAAGTAAGATACATTAATTAATGCATAGGGATCCCAGCTGTTTTAGCATAATAGCTAATCATGGAAACCTCTAGAAGTGATTGTTAAAATACTTGCCATGAACGTTCAAAAATGATTAAAAAACCCTTACATGAAGACAGTTCCTCCTATTTCCATAACTGCATCAATATTTATAAACTGGTTTGTTAAAATAATGTAATCTTGCAAAGTTAATGGATGGAATTCAAATCAAAACTTAGAAAAAGTTAGGGCAACATCACGCAAAGGCACTAGATGCCGTGATTGCTTTTAATAAAAAATACCCATACAGAAATTCCACACCACAGTAATGACTGCTGCTGCATCCCAGAGAACAGGTTAGTGGAAAAATTCTGATCCTGCCACACATGAAACATTATTCAGGAGATGGTAGGTACCAAATCACTGTCCGGAAAACTTCTTGCCTGACACTGTCCAAAGAGATATATTGTTAAATATACTGTATATATCAACAGAATACAATGGGGGAGACTAACTAAAACTGGAGCTCTCAGAATCTTGTGCAGCTGTGCTTGGTAGCCAACCAGCTTCTAACTTCAGCTGGTTTAATTAAGATTTGAAAATAAAACTTTGAAGCTGTTTGGTTTCTATGCTGAGCTGCACCAGATTTTGCAAGCTACAGTTTTAGTTAACCCCCCCCCCTCCACCCCCACACTGTTCAATGAAAGTGCTAGTACACTAAATGATTGCCCCAAAACCTTAAGAACAATGTTAAACAGTTTAAAAATATTACAAAGGGCAAAAGGTGGTGCTTTAAAGGTGTTGTCTCTCACAAATAATGAACAGATGCACTGTTAAAAGTGTTCCTTTTTTATTTATCCAAAGAAAGGAGGATAAAATCATGGGTATAAAACCTGTGTATTAAAAATCTTCATGTGGTTATTTTAGCACCCCCTAGTGGCCATTCCATAAAATCATTCTAAGCCCTTTGGACATAATATATACCTAATGACCAAAGATTCAGTGTAAATGTACTATTTACACAAAAGGAGGGTGCGTGACTCACCGCACCATAGCCAATTGGTCTAAAACGTAACCTTTATTTAACTAATATGGAAAAAGGGATATGTATGAATATATGTAAATCCACTTAAAGGGGAACACCTCAAAAAAGGATTAATGAGAGAACAACACGGTGGTCATTTGTCTGATATGCAAACAGTACATATATACACTGTCTGCTCTTAATAATCTGGGCTGACCTAATTGGTCTAGTTCCTAGCACATAATATTTCTCTGGATTCTCACTGACTGTATTTTGAATTCTACTGCCTCTTCTGCCGTTTGCTTTCAATCAAATGTAACCACATTGCCCGTTTTGAAAAAGCCCTTTGTTTTCTGTATAGACTCACTGCCAATACTATAAAATTCCTGACAGCAATTGTAAAGATTTCACTACCTGTTTGGTAAATGGCTTACCCTATACTGACAATTCCGCAGCTTTCCTTGAATATGATCACACTCCCTGTACTAGTAGTTTAAAATTATATCTCTAGATAAAACTACTACCTAGGCTCAATACAATCACTAGCTTTGGGTTACTGCTGCCCACTTGACTGACTATGTTCGCCCCTCATTAAACCCAGGTGCTAGTCCCCCCCCCCCATGAAAGCTATGTATGCTTGCAACCAAAGTGCTCCCCCAAAAAAGGTATACCTACATGTTTCGCCTATAAAAAAGCTTTGTCAGGGTTTTAGTGCAAAAAAAGAAAAATATGGGTGCGTAGTGCAAAGAAAATAATGCAGGGGATGTGAAGCTATCAACCAATGGAAAAATCCTAAAATGGCTGCTTGTTTGTAAGGAAGAGCTTGAAAGAATGTTTTGTAGAGTTTGTAGCCCAGTTAAACATCAACAACATAGGCAAGTACTGCACGAGTAAGATTCATCATGACAGCATACATTTTTTAGAGCTCACTATTAAAAGAGAAAAAAGTGGGGCTATTCAGACCAGCATGTATCATAAATCAACTTCAACTAAAGCCCTACTCATCTGGAATAGCCATCATCCAGGATCTAATTTATAAGGGCAAAACGTAACTACTCCACTGAAGAAGCCTTCCAAATAAAAAGTGCTTTATTAGTGGAACGCTTCCACAGAAGGGGCTTCAGAACACGTAATTTAGAGAACTCCTACATCAAAGTTAAAGATATACCTAGACACAAGTCTATTGGGCCCAAAGGAGAGGAAAGCAGAGCCCCATGTGGGTATGTGAATCATAGGAACATACTCAAATCAATCAGAACAGATTTTTAACATCATCAGGCGATACTGGGGGATTTTGCATGATGATAAAGATCTATGCAAAATCCTTCCAAAGAACCATATGGCTACATACATTTGATCAACCAAAGGGCTGCTTTAAATGTGGCCATTGTAAAGCATGCAGATATATCCCCACAACTAAAGAATTATGTAACCCCAAAAATGGTGATATAATCCAATTACAGTCTTTTTTTAAGTGTAGCTCTGAAGGCGTTATCTTTGCTGCTCAATGTACGTGCCCTCACCTTTATATAGGTAAGACATTTTGCTAATTCAGGAGACGTGTCTTGGAGCATATCAATGGTATTATATTGAAATAAGAGAGAACTCTTGCAAGACATACAGTATGTGGAAAAGGCATGGAGAGAAACCATTACATTTAAAATTCAGGGTCACTGAACAGCTAAGCTCTGTTTAAACTCACAAGCCCCACATGGGTTAAATAAGGGTTTAACATTTTTACCGTTTGTACATAATTAGGGTATGCCTTTAAATGAGCTAAATATAAATATATATGGACATACATAGAGAATAGTTGTTGATTATATTGTGTGGACCGTTAAGATATAACAAAAGAATGAAAAACATACACAATGGACAGAATACATATATATTCTTTATTAAACACGATGTGACTACAGGAAAATAATAACAAGCTAAAATTCCTGTGAGAAAAGATCACTTCCTGTTGAGATACATATATAAAGAACATTGAAAACTGCTTTCTCCTTTTTTTTTTACAAGATGGCACCAAAAAGTTGACTGTTCACGCATATGCGTGCGTGATTACGCCATGATGTATATATATTATTAAAAGCAGTTATTGTATATGTGTACTGCTTGCATATCAGACAAAAGACCACCAGGTTGTTCTGTTGTTAATTAGTGATGAGCCGAACACCCCCCAGTTCTGTTCACACCAGAACACCGTGAACAGAGAAAAAGTTTGTTCAAACAAACGAACCCCATTGAAGTCTATGGCACTTGAACCTCGAGAATCAAACGGCCTCACTTTGAAGGCTTAAATGCAAGTTATTGCCCCAAAAAAGTGTATGGGGGTCCGGGTCCTGACCTGGGGAACATGTAGCAATGAAAAAAAATTTTTAAAAATTATCATTTTTAACCACTTTCCCACCGGAGGATTTTGCAGCTTAAAGACCAGACCCCTTTTTTCAACTTGGCACTTCGTGACTTTAACTGATAATTGCTCGGTCATGCAATGCTGTACCTAAACGAAATTTACGTCCTTTTTTTCCCACAAACAGAGCTTTCTTTTGGTGGTATTTGATCGCCTCTGCGCTTTTTATTTTTTGCGATATTAATAAAAAAAGAGCGAAAATTTTGCAAAAAAATGACATTTTCAACTTTGTCTTTTAAAAAATATCCAATATACTCAATTTATGTCATTTTTTTTGCCAAAATATATTTAGCTACATGTCTTTGACAAAAAAAAAAAATCAATGAGCGTATTTTTATTGGTTTGCGCAAAAGTTATAGCGTCTACAAACTATGGTGTAAATAGTGAAATTTACGCAGCTTTAATTTCTGACTGCCAATCTCATTTCATAAAGTGCTAAAATGGCGGGGCAGTACAAAACCCCCCCAAACTACCACTTTTTGGAAAGTAGACATCCTAAGGAATGTCCTGACAGGCATGTTGAGCTCATTGAATATTTCATTTTTTTGTCACAGGTGTTTGAAAAATGACTAAAAAAAAATTTTTTTTTTTTTTACACAAAGTTGTCATTGAAATGATATATTGCTCACACATGCCATGGGTATATGTGTAATTACACCCCAAAATATATTCTGCTGCTTCTCCTGAGTACAGGGATACCACATATGTGGGACTTTTTGGGAGCCTAGCTGTGTAGGGGTCCCCAAAAACAAATCACCACCATCAGAATTTCAAAGGGCGTACATTTTTCATTGCATTTTCTCACTACCTCTAACGGTTTAGGAGGCCCTGAAATGTCAAGATACCACAAAACCCCCCCAAATTACCCCATTTTGGAAAGTAGACACCCCAAGCTGTTTGCTGAGAGGCATGGTGAGTCCATGGAATATTTTATATTTTGCCACAAGTTTTGGGAAAATTACAATTTTTTTTTTTTTACACAACGTTGTCACTAAAAGATACATTTCTCACACATGACATGGGTATATGTGGAATGACACCCCAAAATACATTCTGCTGCTTCTCCTGAGTATGGGGATACCCCATGTGTGAGACTTTTTGGGAGCCTAGCTGTGTACAGGACCGCAAAAGCCAATCAACACTCTCAGGTTTTCTAATGGCGTAAATTGTTCATGTCATCTCTGCACTACCTGTCACAGTTTCGGAGGCCCTAAAATTCCAAGATAGCACAAAACCCCCCCCAAATGACCCCATTTTGGAAGGTAGACACCCCAAGCTATTTGCTGAGAGGCATGGTGAGTCCATGGAATATTTTATATTTTGCCACAAGTTCCGGGAAATATATATATATATATATTTTTTTTTTTTACACAAAGTTGTCAGTAAATGATATATTGCTCACACATGCCATGGGTATATGTGAACTGACACCCCAAAATACATTCTGCTGCTTCTCCTGAGTACAGGGATACCCCATGTGTGAGACTTTTTTGCAGTCTAGCCGAGTACATGACCCCGAAAACCAACCTCCACTCTCAGGCTTTCCAAGGGCGTAAATTGTTGATTTCATTTCTGACTACCTATCACAGTTTCGGAGGCCCTAAAATTCCAAGATAGCACAAACCCCCCCCAAATGACCCCATTTTGGAAAGTAGACACCCCAAGCTATTTTCTGAGAGGCATGGTGAGTCCATGGAATATTTTATATTTTGCCACAAGTTCCGGGAAATATATATATATATATATATATTTTTTTTTTTACACAAAGTTGTCAGTAAATGATATATTGCTCACACATGCCATGGGTATATGTGAACTGACACCCCAAAATACATTCTGCTGCTTCTCCTGAGTACAGGGATACCCCATGTGTGAGACTTTTTTGCAGTCTAGCCGAGTACAGGACCCCGAAAACCAACCTCCACTTTCAGGCTTTCCAAGGGCGTAAATTGTTGATTTCACTCCTGACTACCTATCACAGTTTCGGAGGCCCTAAAATTCCAAGATAGCACAAAACCCCCCCAAATGACCCCATTTTGGAAAGTAGACACCCCAAGCTATTTGCTGAGAGGCATGGTGAGTCCATGGAATATTTTATATTTTGCCACAAGTTCTGGGAAATATATTATTATTATTTTTTTTTTGTTTTTTTTACACAAAGTTGTCAGTAAATGATATATTGCTCACACATGCCATGGGTATATGTGAAATAACACCCCAAAATACATTCTGCTGCTTCTCCTGAGTACAGGGATACCCCATGTGTGAGACTTTTTTGTCGTCTAGCCGAGTACAGGACCCCGAAAACCAACCTCCACTTTCAGGCTTTCCAAGGGCGTAAATTGTTGATTTCACTCCTGACTACCTATCACAGTTTTGGAGGCCATGAAATGCCAAGACAGCACAACCCCCCCCCCCCCCAAATGACCCCATTTTGGAAAGTAGACACCCCAAGCTATTTGCTGAGAGGCATGGTGAGTCCATGGAATATTTTATATTTTGCCACAAGTTCTGGGAAATATATTATTATTATTTTTTTTTTGTTTTTTTTACACAACGTTGTCACTAAAAGATACATTTCTCACACATGACATGGGTATATGTGGAATGACACCCCAAAATACATTCTGCTGCTTCTCCTGAGTATGGGGATACCCCATGTGTGAGACTTTTTGGGAGCCTAGCTGTGTACAGGACCGCAAAAGCCAATCAACACTCTCAGGTTTTCTAATGGCGTAAATTGTTCATGTCATCTCTGCACTACCTGTCACAGTTTCGGAGGCCCTAAAATTCCAAGATAGCACAAAACCCCCCCCCAAATGACCCCATTTTGGAAAGTAGACACCCCAAGCTATTTGCTGAGAGGCATGGTGAGTCCATGGAATATTTTATATTTTGCCACAAGTTCCGGGAAATATATATATATATATATATATATATATATATTTTTTTTTTACACAAAGTTGTCAGTAAATGATATATTGCTCACACATGCCATGGGTATATGTGAACTGACACCCAAAAATACATTCTGCTGCTTCTCCTGAGTACAGGGATACCCCATGTGTGAGACTTTTTTGCAGTCTAGCCGAGTACATGACCCCGAAAACCAACCTCCACTTTCAGGCTTTCCAAGGGCGTAAATTGTTGATTTCACTCCTGACTACCAATCACAGTTTCGGAGGCCCTAAAATTCCAAGATAGCACAAAACCCCCCCAAATGACCCCATTTTGGAAAGTAGACACCCCAAGCTATTTGCTGAGAGGCATGGTGAGTCCATGGAATATTTTATATTTTGCCACAAGTTCCGGGAAATATATATATATATATATATATATATTTTTTTTTTTTTTACACAAAGTTGTCAGTAAATGATATATTGCTCACACATGCCATGGGTATATGTGAACTGACACCCCAAAATACATTCTGCTGCTTCTCCTGAGTACAGGGATACCCCATGTGTGAGACTTTTTTGCAGTCTAGCCGAGTACAGGACCCCGAAAACCAACCTCCACTTTCAGGCTTTCCAAGGGCGTAAATTGTTGATTTCACTCCTGACTACCTATCACAGTTTCGGAGGCCCTAAAATTCCAAGATAGCACAAAACCCCCCCAAATGACCCCATTTTGGAAAGTAGACACCCCAAGCTATTTGCTGAGAGGCATGGTGAGTCCATGGAATATTTTATATTTTGCCACAAGTTCTGGGAAATATATTATTATTATTTTTTTTTTTTTTTTTTTACACAAAGTTGTCAGTAAATGATATATTGCTCACACATGCCATGGGTATATGTGAAATAACACCCCGAAATACATTCTGCTGCTTCTCCTGAGTACAGGGATACCCCATGTGTGAGACTTTTTTGTCGTCTAGCCGAGTACAGGACCCCGAAAACCAACCTCCACTTTCAGGCTTTCCAAGGGCGTAAATTGTTGATTTCACTCCTGACTACCTATCACAGTTTTGGAGGCCATGAAATGCCAAGACAGCACAACCCCCCCCCCCCCCCCAAATGACCCATTTTCGGAAAGTAGACAACCTGAGCTATTTGCAGAGAGGCATGTTGAGTATTTTGCAGATCTCACTTTTTGTCACAAAGCTTTGGAAATTGAAAAAAGAGGAAAAAAAATGCATTTTCCTGTATTTTCTTCATTTTCCAAAAAAAATTAGAGCTGTAAAATACTCACCATGCCTCTCAGCAAATAGATTGGAGTGTCTACTTTGCAAAATGGGGTAATTTGGGGGGGTTTTGTGCCATCTTGGCTTTTTATGGACTTCAAAAGTGTGATAGGTAGTAAGGAGTGAGATCAACAATTTACGCCCTTGGAAAGCCAAAAGGTGCGCATTGGTTTTCCGGGTCCTGTACGCGGCTAGACTGGCAAAAAGTCTCACACATGGGGTATCATTGTACTCAGGAGAAGCAGCAGAATGTATTTTGGGGTGTCATTTCACATAAACCCATGGCATGTGTGAGCAATATATCATTTACTGACAACTTTGTGTAAAAAAAAATAAAAAAAATTTTTTCCCCGAAACTTGTGGCAAAATATAAACTATTCCATGGACTCACCATGCTTCTCAGCCAGTAGCTTGGAGTGTCTACTTTGCAAAATGGGGTCATTTGGGGGGGTTTTGTGCTATCTTGAAATTTCAGGGCCTCTGAAACTGTGACAGGTAGTCAGGGGTAAAATCAGCAATTTACGCCATTAGAAAACCTGAAGATGTGGACTGGTTGTCGGGGTCGCGTACACAGCTAGGCTCCCAAAAAGTCTCACACATGGGGTATCCCTGTACTCAGGAGAAGCAAAAGAATGTATTTTGGGGTGTCATTTCACATATTCCCATGGCATGCATGAGCAATATATCATTTAGTGACAACTTTCTGTAAAAAAACAACAACAAAAAAAATAATAATAATTTTCCCGAAACTTGTGGCAAAATATAAAATACTACATGGACTCACCATGCCTCTCAGAAAAAAGCTTTGGGTGTCTACTTTTTAAAAAGGGGTCATTTGGGGGGGTGTTTGAACTGTCCCGGCATTTTATGCTCAATCTTAGCCACACATCACCCACTCTTCTAACCACTTGAAAACCAAGCCTTTTCTGTGCCTTTTTGTTTACATGAAAAAATATTTTTTTTTTACTAGAAAATTACTTTGAACCCCCAAACATTATATATTTTTTTAAAGCAGAGGCCCTATAGAATAAAATGGTGGATGTTGCAAATTTTTTTGTCACACGGTATTTGCGCACAGATTTTCCAAACGCAATTTTTGCGAAAAAAATACATTTTTTTTTAATTTATTGCACAAATACACTATATAATTCCAATTTTTTTGGTAAAATTTAAAAGATGATCTTATGTCGAGTTCATAGACACCTAACATGACATGCTTTAAAAATTGCGCATGCCTGCGCAGTGGCAAAAACATACGTACATTTTTAAAAACCTTTAAAAGTCTCTACAGGTTACCACTTTAGACTTACAGAGGAGGTCTACTGCAAGAATTACTGCACTCGATCTGGCGATACCTCACATGCATGCTGCAATTGCGGTTTACATATGACACTAGACCACCGCTTGCGTGCGCCATTGCGCGCAAGCACCGGGGGAAAGGGGGGGGGCTCAATTTTTTTTTTTTCTTTTGCTTTTTTATGTTATTTTGACACCTTTCCTTTAATTTTTTTTTTAAATCATTTTTATTGTTATCACAGTGAATTTAAATATCCCCTATGATAGCAATCTGTGGTGACAGGTACTCTTTTTTAAAAAAATTGGGGTCTTTTAGACTCTAGATCTCTCCTCTGACCTTAACGCATCTGACCACACCAAAATTGGTGTGATAAAATACTTTCCCAATTTCCCAATGGCCCTGCTTATTTCTGGCAAAACAGAAGTCATGAAATGCTCGTAGCCTCCGGCATCTTAGGCCATAGAGATGATTGGAGCCATTCTCATCTCCAATTAGCTCTATGGTTAGACAATTGAACCACCGGCTGCACTCTCGGGTTAACCGGTGGGACAGGAGAGCCCGAGAAAAACCACGGAAGGCTGCGGAAGGCGGCGGTGGGGGGGGGGGGAGGCCCCTCCCACTGCATGTAAAAGCAGTCTAGCGGCCAATTACCTGCTAGGATTTCTTTTACATGTAAGCCGACCGCTGGCTGTAAAAAACGATACCAAGATGATGCCTAAATCTGCAGGCATCATCCTGGTATAACCACTCAAAGTCCAGCAACGTACCAGTACATTGCTGGTCCTTGTTTGGCATATAGTTTTTTTTTTTTTCATGCAGCCTGTGGGCTGAACGGAAAAAAAGAGAACCTATCAGAAATCAGCACAGGAATAATGCGTAGTATTACTCATCATTTACCGCCCAAACAACCACCCACTGAATTTAATGATGGGTATACACGGCACTATCCACGTATACCAAAATAGGATTTTAACTGCAGTGCTGAAATCAGAAAATCACCACATCTGCTATCAGCAAAGGTATCCATATATGCTGAGCGCAAACACTGTTTGTGTCAGAATATATAAAATCAATGCGTGGTAGCCGACGAGTACCTGCAAGAGAAACAGGTCACAAAAGAATGAAAAAACAAAGGACATTAAAAAAAAGTACAGTAGGAAGAGTAGGACATATAAAATGACTGACACAACAAAAGTTTTTGGATTCTCATCATTAACCGCCCAAACAACCACCCACTGAATTTAATGATGGGTATACATGGCACTATCCACGTATATCAAAATAGGATTTTAACTGCAGTGCTGAAATCAGAAAATCACCACAGCTGCTATCAGCAAAGGTATCCATATATGCTGAGCGCAAACACTGTTTGTGTCAGAATATATAAAATCAATGCGTGGTAGCCGACGAGTACCTGCAAGAGAAACAGGTCACAAAAGAATGAAAAAACAGACAAAGGACATTGAAAAAAGTACAGTAGGAAGGAGTAGAAGGACATATAAAATTACTGACACAACAACAGTTTTTGGATCCTTTTATTTTTCTAACTGTTTCTTGATTTGGGACTGCGATCTTCTGCGATCTTCTCTTCCAGCTTGGGTCTCTCAAAATGTCGATGGACATCCAACATCTTTCGAGACCCTGTGTTTGTGTGCCCTACACTGTGTCGTGCTGTACCCTACGCTAATACTCCACTAGTGTATGGTAGCGCTCGAAACATTCCCCGATGCAGAGACCAGGTTGGTCAGGACATTTGGGACAATAATAACGGGTGTCACGCCTAAATCCGCGCCTGCTACAGACACGACATCTTTTTTGGGGGTATCTTTGGGTAGGGGTACTCGGGAGGACATAAGGAAAATGCCTCTCATGCAGCCGGCTCACTGCATCTGGAAGGGGAAGTTGGGCAGGCATGCCTCCTGGGTACAGGTAGGCAAGGATGATCTCTTCCTGGAATTCCCGGAAAGATCCAGTTCGTCCTGACGCCCTGTATAGGACAAAGGCGTTCAGCATAGCCAATTGGTAAAGGTAAACAGACACTTTTTTGTACCAGCGTCTGGCTTTACGGGCAACTAAATACGGCGCCAAAAGCTGGTCGTTAAGGTCCACCCTTCCCATGTTAAGGTTATATTCGTGGACACAGAGGGGTTTCTCCACAACGCCAGTTGCCGTAGTGATTTGGATCGTTGTGTCTGCGTGAAGGGAGGACAGTACATAAACATCCCGTGTATCCTTCCACTTCACCGCAAGCAATTTGTCCGTTTTCAAGCAGGCTCTGGCCCCCGACTAAGACGGGAATTTACAAGCCGTTGGGGGAAGCCCCGGCGATTAGGTCGCACGGTGCCACATGCGCCAATTTGTAAATCGAGAAGGTGACTAAATAGTGGCACGCTTGTATAAAAGTTGTCCACGTACAAATGGTACCCCTTTCCGGATAAGGGTGACACCAAGTCCCAAACGATCTTACCGCTGCTCCCTATGTAGTCTGGGCAGTTGGGGGGCTCCACACAGCTATCTTTTCCCTCATAGAGCCGGAAACTAACTGTATAGCCTGTGGCCCTGTCACACAATTTATACAGTTTGACCCCGTACTTGGCACGCTTGCTGGGGAGGTACTGTTTCATAGCAAGGCGGCCAGTAAATTTAATCAGGGACTCGTCAACGCAGACAACTTGTTCGGGGGTAAACAAGGCTGCAAACCGCTGATTGAAGTGGTCTATGAGGGGCCGAATTTTGTGGAGCCGATCGTATTCAGGGTCTCCCCGAGGACGACAGATTTCATTGTCGCTGAAATGCATGAATCGCAGAATTTGCTCGTATCTCCCCCTGGACATGGAGGCAGAGTACATGCGCATATGGTGAACTGGCCTAGTGGACCAATATAGCCGCAATTCACTCTGTTTAGTTATGCCCATGTGGAGGGAAAGGCCCAGAAAGATCTTAAATTCGGAAACCGTTATAGGTTTCCAGCCGAATTGTCTGGCAAGGTGTGAATTTGGGTTGGCGGCGATGAACTGTTGTGCATATAAATTTGATTGATCCACAATCGATCTGTAAAGATCTTCCGTGAAGAACAGCTCATAAAAGTTCAGGGGCGTAAAACCAGCTGTCTCCACGTGGATTCCAGGTTGGGCGGTGAATGGGGGAAGTACTGGCGCTGTAGTATCAGTGGGTTGCCAATTAGGATATGCCAGCGCATCAGGGAGGGCACTATGGGCTCTACGGGCCTGTCTACGAATACGCGGTGGCTGCGGGCCACTACTTGTGCTAGCCACCGCACCAGCTTCAACTGCACTTAGGGGACTCGCCACGTCACCAGGTGTTACTGCAGTGCTGGTTGTACTAGGTCCAGGTTGTACTAGGCCGCTGGCGCTTGCCAGGTCGCCAGAAAAATGAGCGGCACTAGTAACCACACTCTGCTCCATACGAGCACCCTGCGATTCCTGCATCTCAACAACTTCAGAATGGGGTCGGGTACGCCTGGGTCTAACAGGGACCCATCTGTCGTCAGAGCTGTCTGTCAGGGAGCCGCTGCTGTCATCAGGTTCATATACTGACACTAATTCGGTCATTGTAGCTTCCCCTTCGCTATCAGATGACTCGGTCAGCATATAACTGATAAGCTCTTCATCCCTGTACGAACGTTTGGTCATTTTGGTAACTAAATTTACCCGTACAGTGATGCGACTCACAGGTAATAAAAGCACCTGGTTGTTGAACATTATTTCAAGCGCTACCAAAAAAACTGCTAATGCTAGCAGGGATCAGGCCTGACTCTGCTAACACAGCGGTTTTGTGTTTAGTGTTTTTTTGCAAGTGACAGTAATCTATTGATTACTACACTTGCCTGGGTGAAAGGGTTAAACGCAGGTGCTGGCCGGAATCAGTGCTGATCGTGCAAACACCGCGTTTTGGGAACCCTAAACTATGGGGGCGCTAGTATAGTTCTGATCAGATCAGATATTGATCTGTTCAAACACTATACTAGAAATGGAAGTGTATGTGCGTGCGTGCGTGCGTGTGTGGTAATCAAGGGGTTACTTCTAAACTATGCGCTGGGGATCTGGGGGGGGGGGTGGCGGGGACCCTAAACCTCCTTTGGGAAAGAAACTAGCTAGCTAGCGCAACCTCAAGTCACAATGACACTAATACAAAATACAGTAAAAACAGTATATTATGTGTGTATTAGTGCTAATGTGACAGAGGGTGTAGGGGTTAACGGGATGTGATCAGGGGGGGATCAGGGGTTTAAATCTTTATTGGAAGGGGCTGGCGGGTATCCTAAGGATAAAAGGAACGGTGGCAAGCGCTAAACCTGGTCACAAGTCACACTTATACGGGTATATAGAAAATGCTATATACTGTATACGGTGTGTGTTATGGCAGGGGGTGTAGGGGTGATCAGGGGGGGGGTCAGGGGCTTAAATCTTTATTGGGCGGGTGGCGGGGACCCTAAACCTTCTTGGGACACAAACTCAGTCGCCTGCGCTAATTCTGATCACAATGACACTAATACAAAAATACAAAACACTGTATATTACGTTTGTATTAGTGCTGATGTGACAGAGGGTGTAGGGGTTAACTAGCGGTGATCAGGGGGGGGGTCAGGGGAGATCAGGGGCTCAAATCTTTATTAGGGGGGGTGGGGGGTAATTCAAGTGGAAAAGGGGGGGTCGCAAGTGCTACACCTGTTCACAAATCACACTTATACAGGTATATAGGTAACTGCTATATGCTGTATATAGTGTGTGTTGTGTCAGGTGCTGTAGGGGTTAATCGGGGGGGGCGATCGGGGGGTAAATGTGCCTATCTAGCTGTGTGTGACTGTGTTTGGTGCAGTACTTACAGTTAGAAGTGCTCTCTTCTCCAGATGAATCCAAAAGGGATCATGGGAGAAGAGGGCACGTCTTTTCTGAGTCTGTGTTTACATTTCACAGACTCAGAACAAGATCTGATTGGGCAGGACCGATCTACAGGTCCAGGCCAAAAATCATTGGCCTGGACCTGATGACTGATCGGTTCTGAACCCAATCAAGCCATCGGTGTCGGCGGGCACGCGCAGGAGCGCGCACAGGACCGGCGGCAAGTAGCGACGTAGACCTACGTCACTCTGCCTGGCCGGGGCCGACTGCCGCAGTAAATATACTGTGCGCAGTCGGCAAGTGGTTAAAGGAGCACTGATCTACTGATTTTAATGAGGCTTAAAGTGAAACTATAAAAATGAAACATTTCTTGAAATATTGTGCCTGGAGGGTCCCCTGAATGTGCCTGTAAAGTAGTGCATCTCTACGATGTATGTAGCCTGCTGCAGCTATACTGACATTTCTAAAGCAAAAAATGTCATATACAAATATACATACAAGTTTCAAATCGCATGTACTTGTCATACAGGTGCAGAAAAATTGGGCCTTGCTTGTTGATGGTGCCTGAACACCGTAACTCCTCGCAGTTACTCTTGGTGGGTACAGGAATGGGACCTGCTGGTAAGAATTCCATGCAAATTTGAAATCGCATGTGCTATACAAGTGCCAAAAATTGGGCCTTTGCGGAAGGTGGTGCCTGAGCACCATAACCAAGGCCTCGCAGTTACTATTGGTGGGTGCAGGAATGGGACCTGCTGGTAAGAATTCCATGCAAATTTGAAATCGCTCGTGCTATGCAAGTGCCAAAAATTGGGCCTTTACGGAAGGCGGTGCCTGAGCACCGTAACCAAGGCCTCGCAGTTACTCTTGTTGGGTGCAGGAACGGGACCTGCTGGTAAGAATTCCATGCACATTTGAAATTGCATGTGCTATTGTTAGGAACACTCTCTGTGCACACTGAAGTGCTGTCATGAATCTGCCACTAAAGAGTTAACTTAGTGCAGACTAATTGCACTAATTGGCAAAAGGCTGGCCTATTTAAACACCTCAGGAACACTGAGCCTTGGCTGTCTTGTCTGCAGCTTTACCTGTACTTCCTGATCCTGAACCTGCTGTTTCCTGTTGACTTCCTGATCGACCTCCCGGCTTGTCCACTACTTCATCTGCTTGCTGCCCGCCCTGTGACCACTCTCCTGCCTTATCCTTGTCGGCTTATCTGCTTTAGATTCTGGACTTGTTCACCTCCTGGTGGGGCAACCCTGAGGACCGCGACCTGGTGTTCAGCACGCAGCAAAATCCATCCTCACCATCAGAGGCCCTGGTGAAGACCTGCTGTCACTTAGACTCCGCACCTCAGACTAGCCCATGTCTACCACCAGTGTGACCTGTCCGTGTTCCTGTTGTACCAGATCCCACGGGGCTACCTCTGCACATCAGGCTCAGCCACCAGCACCATTACAGTACAAGACAGCCATGTCGGAGCCTGCAAGAGGGGCCTCTCCTCTGGACGAGATCTGCCAGCACTTTGCAGCATTGTCGCAAACAGTCAAGTCGCTCCAGGATGGCTATGTGCACTTGGAGGAATGGTTGCGCTCTGTGACTAACCCGGGGAACCCTCCTGTTTCTTTGGTACCCCCAACTTCCACAACACCAACAGATTCGGCCTCAGGACCCACAGTGGTGATGCTACCACCTGAACCCAGGGTTCCTACACCAGAGCGATTTTCAGGAAATCGGGGCAAATTTAGGGCGTTCCATAACGCATGCAAACTTTATTTCTCACTGCAGCCCCGGACTTTCTCCTTGGAAGCCACCAAGGTTGGATTTGTCATCTCTTTACTCTTGGATGAACCCCAGTCCTGCAGCCCACACCTAGACTCCTTGTCTTCTTTTTTCGTGCCATGGCTCAATTATACGATGATCCACAGTGCACTTCCACAGCGGAAGCTGCTCTTCATGCACTCCAGCAAGGCCGCAGAGCAGTAGAGGGGTACGTCACAGATTTTAGATGGTGGAGCACTGATACCCAGTGGATCGACGCAGCGCTACATCACCAGTTCTGCTCAGGCCTATCTGAGGGTCTGAAGGACGAGCTAGCCCGAGTTGGCGTTCCAGACTCCTTAGAGGCATTGATTTCACTGGTTATCCAGATAGATCGCCAGCTTCGTGAGCGCTGTGCGGAAAGGTCTGCCCAGCACCCCCGTCCGTTCTGGATGATGCCGCGGTTCGCAACTCCGGCTCATGTCACCTCCACCAGGCCAATTCCGGCCAACCCGGCTCCTGCTAGCTTCACACCAGATGCCCCAGAACCCATGCAGCTTGGAGTTATGCGAACAACCCTAACCGCTGAAGAACGACACCGCCGGCAAAAGAATAACCTCTGCCTATACTGTGGTGAAGCCGGCCATTACGTATGTTCTTGCCCAGTAAAGTTACGCAAGTTTCTCTCCATCTCTCCTTCAAGTTATCCAGCATCCGCTGCCAGTGCTACTCACTTAGAGCTCCCTGTTTCGTTTCAACTACCGGGAGGTACAATACCAGTCACCGCAATTATTGATTCTGGAGCGTGCAGCTGTTTTATTGATCTCACGTTCGCCATCCAACAACACATCCCTCTTCAAACCAAGACTCAAGGACTTTCCATTTTTCTTGCAGATGGGTCTCATATTAAGTCTGGACCTGTGACTCAGGAGACCCCTCCACTTCCTATGGTCACTTCTTCAGGTCACAAAGAGCTACTCAGCCTGGATGCTATTGCTTCCCCTTTATTTCCGGTTATCCTGGGATTGCCATGGCTGCAGGCCCACAACCCACAAATCGATTGGATGACAGGAACGATCAAATTTCAGTCTGATTACTGCATAAACTCCTGTTTACCGGTCTCTCTCAACCCTGCCAGTACCCTGCTCTGTTTGGACTCTGACACAGATCTGCTTTCTGCTGTGCCTAAGCCTTATCATGCCTACCTGGACGTTTTTAGTAAACGGGGGGCCAAGACCCTTCCTCCTCATCGCACATACGACTTCCCGATCGAGTTACTTCCTGGGGCCGAGATTCCATTTGGTCGTATCTTCCCTTTGTCAGAACGGGAATTGGAGGCTCTGAAAGAATATGTGGATGAAAATCTAAAGAAGGGGTTCATTCGTCCATCGACATCCCCAGCAGGGGCAGGAATCTTCTTTGTGGAAAAAAAAAGACCACTCTCTCCGCCCCTGTGTGGACTACCGGGAACTAAATAAGATCATGGTCAAGAACCGTTACCCTCTTCCCCTTGTACCAGAACTTTTCCAAAGACTGAGGTCAGCCTCCATTTTCACTAAGTTAGACTTACGTGGGGCCTATAATTTGGTCTGTATTCGTGAGGGGGATGAGTGGAAAACAGCGTTTCGCACCAGGTTTGGGCATTTTGAATATCTGGTGATGCCCTTCGGCCTGTGCAACGCCCCAGCAACCTTTCAACATTTTGTAAATGATATTTTCAGAGACTGGTTAGATATCGTTGTTATTGTCTACCTGGACGATATCTTGATTTTCTCTGCATCCCTGGATCAACATCGGGGACATGTCAAAAATGTCCTCGGCAGACTCCGCCAACACGGATTATATGCCAAGCCTGAGAAGTGCGAATTTGAATGCCAGAGTATTCATTTCCTAGGTCTCATAATTTCCACTGAAGGAAATTAGATGGATCCCCAAAAGGTCTCAGCCATCTTGGACTGGCCACCCCATCAGACAAGAAGGGGGTCCAGCGCTTCGTAGGTTTTGCTAACTTTTACAGGAGATTTATTAAGGGATTCTCTGACATAATTTCCCCCATTACACAGCTCACGAAGCAGAATACCCGGTTTAATTGGCCTCCTGAAGCCCAGACTGCCTTTCTAACCTTGAAAAGGCTCTTTACAACTGCTCACATCCTGAGTCACCCGAATCCTGCCCTTCCTTACCTTCTCGAAGTAGATGCATCAGAAGTGGCCATTGGGGCAGTTATTTTGCAAAGGCAGGGTACTAAAGATCTCATACATCCTATAGCCTTCTTCTCTCATAAACTTTCCCCAGCAGAAAGGAACTATGACATTGGCGATCGAGAACTTCTGGCCATTAAGGCTGCCCTTGAGGAGTGGAGGTACTTGTTGGAAGGGGCAACGCATCCTATCCTCATCTTCACAGATCACAAGAATCTTGAGTATTTAAGAGCTGCTAAACGGCTGAGGCCACGTCAGGCACGTTGGGCATTGTTTTTCTCAAGATTTTACTTCCATATTACCTACTGGCCGGGATCTAAAAATATCAAACCAGATGCGCTCTCCCGCATGTTTGATGATCCAAAGGAAGTGCCAGTACCCGACACCATCCTGTCCGCAGGTAATTTCTTGTTATTACAGACCAACCTGATGGCCCAAATAAAGCAAGCTTCTGCAAAGAATCTCTGTCTTCCTGAGGTGTCCCTGGTACCCAGAGATGGGTTATTATGGCTTGAAGATAAGATCTTTGTCCCTGAAGAGGTCCGAGTGACGGTTTTAGGGTTATGCCATGACAACCCTCTGGCGGGCCATTTTGGTACTCATAAGACCCTGGATCTATTACAATGAACATTTTGGTGGCCAGATCTGGAACAGAGTTGCAGGGAGTATGTGAAGTCTTGTACCGTCTGTACCCAGAGCAAGTCTGTAAGAAACAAGGCGTGGGGCCTGCTCAGGCCACTACCAGTCCCTGACAGGCCTTGGAAGATGGTCACCATGGACTTCATAGTGGAACTTCCCCCCTCAGAGGGCTGTTCTGCCATTTTTGTGGTCGTTGATCGCCTATATAAGATGGCCCATTTCTTGCCGCGCAGGAATACACCCACGGCCAAGGAGACCGCAGAAGTTTTTATTAAAGAGATCGTTAGGCTTCATGGGGTTCCTGCAAATATTGTTTCAGATAGAGGGGTCCAGTTTACCTCCCGCTTATGGAAAGCTTTGTGTGACGCGTTGAAGTTTGAGCTGTCCTTGTCTTCCGCCTACCATCCTCAGACTAATGGACAAACCGAAAAAACAAACCAGACGTTGGAACAGTATATCCGTTGTTTCACCACATTTGTCCAGGATGACTGGGTGGCCCTACTACCATTGGCAGAGTTTGCATACAACAATGCTAAACATTCTGCTACAGGGCAAGCTCCGTTCTTCGCAAACTACGGTTTCCATCCGTCCCTCTAACGGATGTTCCCGCTGAACCCACAGTTCCAGCAGTACAGGATATCATTAGTTTCCTCAACCGCAATTGTAAACTGCTGCAGGATGCTATAATAAGGGCACAGGCAGCCTCTAAAAAGATTTTTGACAGGAAGAGGAGAGGGGAACTAATCCTTCAACCAGGTGACTAAGTATGGCTATCTACATGCAACCTCCGCCTAGCCTGTCCCTCAAAGAAATTGGCACCCAAGTTTATTGGACCCTTCCCGGTCAAGAGGAAACTCAACGAGGTCTCATATGAATTACACTTACCTGATTCTCTTAAAATTCATCTGGTGTTTCATGTCTCCTTGTTAAAACCTACAGTCCCTAACTCCTTCCCGGGCAGAAGCTCGGAACCACCTGAACCTGTGATTGTCGATATGGAGGAAGAATATGAGGTGGAGGCTATTTTGGATTGCAGGAGGAGGAGAGGTCAATTACAGTTTCTCATAAAGTGGAAAGGTTACGGCCTGGAAGAAAATTCCTGGGAACCGGAACGGAATATCCATGCTAAAGAACTGATCTACGCTTTCTTTCCCAGTCACCCACAAAAGAAAGACCTATTGGGCACCCGGAGGTTGCCCTTAAGGGGGGGGCAATGTTAGGAACACTCTCTGTGCACACTGAAGTGCTGTCATGAATCTGCCACTAAAGAGTTAACTTAGTTTAGACTAATTGCACTAATTGGCAAAAGGCTGGCCTATTTAAACACCTCAGGAACACTGAGCCTTGGCTGTCTTGTCTGCAGCTTTACCTGTACTTCCTGATCCTGAACCAGCTGTTTCCTGTTGACTTCCTGATCGACCTCCCGGTTTGCCCACTACTTCGTCTGCTTGCTGCCCGCCCTGACCTTGGCTCGTTCCTGTGACCACTCTCCTGCCTTATCCTTGTCGGCTTATCTGCTTCAGATTCTGGACTTGTTCACCTCCTGGTGGGGCAACCCTGAGGACCGCGACCTGGTGTTCAGCACGCAGCAAAATCCATCCTCACCATCAGAGGCCCTGGTGAAGACCTGCTGTCACTTAGACTCCGCACCTCAGACTAGCCCGTGTCTACCACCAGTGTGACCTCTCCGTGTTCCTGTTGTACCAGATCCCGAGAGGCTACCTCTGCATGTCAGGCTCAGCCACCAGCACCATTACAGTTATAAAAGTGCCAAAAATTGGGCCTTTGGTGTTGGTGGTGCCTGAACACCGTAACCCCTCACAGTTGGCAGGGCACAGGGACAGGCAGGGCCTGCTGTTAAAAATGACATACGACATTTAAATTGTATAGGGAAAAGGGGTTTGGAGCTATCCCTTGTGTGCCATAATCCTATTGACTAGAAAAAAAATTTATTGATACAACTCATTTGTTCAATGAAAAAAGGGGGGTATATAGCGGACTTTACAGGCACATGTCAGGCAGGCAAAGTTTGTTTCTTAAAAAACATATATTTTATTGAACATATATTAAAAGTATTTTTCAAGAAAAAACAAGACAAGACATAACATACACACTTTACATGTGTTTAAAAGTTCACATTTTCTATGAATCAACTTTGGGTATACATGTAGTTACATATGTAAGATAATATGATACTGGTCTAAAGAGGTCCTCTTCAGACCAGTATCATATTATCTTACATATGTAACTACATGTATACCCAAAGTTGATTATTAGAAAATGTGAACTTTTAAACACATGTAAAGTGTGTATGTTATGTCTTGTCTTGTTTTTTCTTGAAAAATACTTTTAATATATGTTCAATAAAATATATGTTTTTTAAGAAACAAACTTTGCCTGCCTGACATGTGCCTGTAAAGTCCGCTATATACCCCCCTTTTTTCATTGAACAAATGAGTTGTATCAATGAAAATTTCCTCTTTTTTTCCATTTAAATTGTATACACCTGTGTGCATAAAAATTAGGCCTTGGGGGTTGGTAGTGACCTAAACCAAAAACATTGTTGGAAGCTAGCAGAATCAAGGTAGCGGAATAGGATAGGGAGCATATGCAGTGAACTATTGAGCAAGTTCTGGCCAGTGGTCCATCCTCAAGACCCAGAAGCCAGTAAATGCACAGCTGGAAAGGTCTCCAAGTCTGCTCTTGAGCCTAGATAATTATGCACCATATGATGGAGACGCTGATGGTGGTTGCTTAAACCTAACAGCCCTGGGTGCTGCCGAGGACAAAAGAACTGTTTATAGGCATCGGTCAGCCGGCCGCCTTCTCCACCGCTCCTCCTTTGGCTGAACGATGCCTCAGAAACATGTCAGGAGAATGTTGACCTCCCAGTGTCTGGAAAGGCGGTACACAATTTTTTTTCAAGGCCTCCTCAAGATGTTTCATCCTCTGCGAAGACAGGATGAGCTCTGCAACTTTACCCTTGTAACGTGGATCAAGAAGGGTTGCCAACCAGTAATTTATCCCTCTCCTTGATAGCACGAATCCTCGTGGCCTTTTGCAGGCTTTGCAGAATCAGGGAGCCCATGCAACGTAAGTTGGAGGAGGCATGAGCTTCTGAGTGCTCTGGGTCACTAAGGATGACATTGTCAGCAGGAGCAACCTGTTCCCAACCACTTACAACTCCTGTGGTTTCTGGGGAATCAAAACTATCCCTTGTAGACTGCTGTATGCTATCCTCTTCCTCTACATCAATGCTGCCGAAATCCTCATCCTCCCCTTCCTCCTGTGTGTTTTGTAGCCCTGCAGCAATGATATCTGCATAAAGGGGGCCATGTAAGGAAAGGAAGTCTTCCTCTTCCTGCCGCTGTCCTGTCTCAAGTGCCCTGTCAATGATTCCACACAGCATGTGCTCCAGCAGGTAGACTAGTGGGATGGTGTCACTGATGCATGCATCATCCAGGCTCACCATCCGAGTGGCCTCCTCAAATGGTGACAGGACTATGCATGTATCCTTAATCAAAAGCCACTGGCGTGGTGAAAAAAAAGCCAAGCTCTCCTGACCCTGCCCTTGTGCCCTACTCACACAGGTACTGATTGATGGTCCTCTGCTGCGTGCGCACCTGCTGCAGCATTGCCAATGTTAAGTTCCACCTGGTGGGTATGTCACAAATGAGGCGGTTGGTGGGCAGGTTGAATTCCCGTTGAATGTCAGATAAGCGAGCACTGGCATTGAACAAACGGCGGAAATGGCCACAGACTTTCCTGGCCTGCCTCAGGAGGTCTTGGAAGCCCAGGTATCTGTTCAAGAAACGCTGCACCACCAGATTCAGAACATGTGCCAAGCATGGAATATGTGTCAAGTGTCCCTGTCGGAGGGCAGAGAGAAGGTTGGTGCCATTATTACATACAACCATTCCTGGCTCAAGCTGTTGTGGCGTCAACCATCTCTGAGCCTGCCCTTGCAGAGCTGGCAGAATCTCTGCACCGGTGTGACTCCTATCCCCTAGACAGACCAACTGAATCACAGCATGGCATCTTTTAGCCTGACTGCTTGCAAAGCCCCTTGAACACTTAGGGAGCACTGCTGCTGCAGAGGAGAATTGCGCAGAAGAGGACATGGAGGAAGAGGAGGAGGTGGTGGTGGAGTAGCCAGATGTGGCAGAACCAGCACCAGCTTTTTGGAGGCGTGGTGGAAAAACAAGCTGCAAGACCAAACCCTGTCCTGCATCCTTCCCAGCTGCCAGAAGATTTACCCAGTGCACTGTGAAAGAAATGTAATGTCCCTGTCCATGCCTGCTGGACCAAGAGTGCACCTTCCTGCTGACTGCTTTGTCCAACGAAGCCAAAACACTACCTTCCACACTGTAGAGAGCCGGAATGGCCTTACGCGAAAAGTAATGCCTTTTTGGGACCTGCCACTGTGGTCCAGCAAATTCCACAAATCCGCGAAAGGGAGCTGAGTCTATCTGCTGAAAAGGCAGCAACTGTAATGCTAGCAGTTTGGCCAAGCTAGCATTAAGACACTGAGCATGTGGATGGCTGGGACAGTATTTCTTTCTACGGTTCAAATACTGGTGTAGTGAAATTTGCCTGCTGCTCAAATCAAGCGGTGGTGTACTGCTAGTAGATTGGGTGCAACTCTCTGTGTCACCCATTGCTATACCATCATCCCTCTCAATGCTGGTATTTGAGAAGGCATGAGGTATAGTAGGGTTAGAGATCGCAGATGAGGAGCAAGGTGATGTGTGCTTGTTTTGATCTGGTGCCTCTTTCAGGTGCTGTTGCCAACGGACTGCAGGCAGGCAGTCATATGCCTTGTCAATCATGTGGTGTCCAAGCGGCTGGTGTTCTGGCCGCGCTTGATCCGCTTTAGACAAATGCTGCAAACAGCAACACTGTGGTCTACTGCACAGGTGCTGAAAAAAGCCCACACTAATGAACTTTTTGTAGTCCGTGGGGATTTTGCAGCACCCTGCACCTGTGGAGCTCTGTGCTGTGACGCAATAGGTTGGCTACTGCTAGGCCGGCCCATGGAGCACATCCTGCCTCATTGCAAACTACTGGGAGCGTGGGTGTCAGAGGAAGAGGAGGATGAGATGGCTTATTGATCCACTCCATCAACTCTTCCACATGTTCTGGATGAATAGCATAAGCAGCACCGGAAATAAAGGACCGGCATGCCCCGCCTGCAGAGGATGCACTATGTGGAATGTGACCACCACTTTTCACAATGGACACAGAGGCTGCTTGCCCTCTTTTCGTGGCCTGTGAGCGTCGGCCTCTCCTTGTCGGCCTTTCGGACATGATATTGATACAGATCAAGGGTACAGTATACGCAACTAACCAAAAGATACTCAATGACCTAATATGATGTAATTGATAGCACTATAGATGAGCTGTGGTGGTTATAGATGTACGCAAATGACCGATTATCAATACTCTCACTGATATCTGATGTAATCTATAATCCTATAGATGGATGATCTGTGATCCCTATAGAAAGATCTACAAGTGAGCAAAGGTCACTGTGGCTTATATCTGCAGTGATCTCTATTCCTACAGGTCTGTAACACCTATAGAAAGATCTACAACATAGCAAAGGTTACTGTCGCTTATATCTGCAGTGATCTCTATTCCTACAGGTATGTGACCCCTATAGAAAGATCTACAACTGAGCAAAGGTTACTGTGGCTTATATCTGCAGTGATCTCTATTCCTACAGGTATGTGACCCCTATAGAAAGATCTACAACTGAGCAAAGGTTACTGTGGCTTATATCTGCGGTAATCTCTATTCCTACATGTCTGTAACACCTATAGAAAGATCTACAACTGAGCAAAGGTTACTGTGGCTTATATCTGCAGTGATCTCTATTCCTACAGGTATGTGGCCCCTATAGAAAGATCTACAACTGAGCAAAGGTTACTGTGGCTTATATCTGCAGTGATCTCTACTCCTACAGGTATGTGACCCCTATAGAAAGATCTACAACTGAGCAAAGGTTACTGTGGCTTATATCTGCAGTGATCTCTATTCCTACAGGTATGTGACCCCTATAGAAAGATCTACAGCTGAGCAAAGGTTACTGTGGCTTATATCTGCAGTGTTCTCTACTTCTATAGGTATGTGCCCCCTATAGAAAGATCTACAACTGATCAAAGGTTACTGTGGCTTATATCTGCAGTGATCTCTATTCCTACAGGTATGTGACCCCTATAGAAAGATCTACAACTGAGCAAAGGTTACTGTGGCTTATATCTGCAGTGATCTCTATTCCTACAGGTATGTGGCCCCTATAGAAAGATCTACAACTGAGCAAAGGTTACTGTGGCTTATATCTGCAGTGATCTCTACTCCTACAGGTATGTGACCCCTATAAAAAGATCTACAACTGAGCAAAGGTTACTGTGGCTTATATCTGCAGTGATCTCTACTCCTACAGGTATGTGACCCCTATAGAAAGATCTACAACTGAGCAAAGGTTACTGTGGCTTATATCTGCAGTAAATTCTACTCCTACAGGTATGTGACCCCCTGTAGAAAGATCTACAACTGAGCAAAGGTTACTGTAGCTTATATCTGCAGTGATCTCTATTTCTACAGATATGTGACCCCTATAGAAAGATCTACAACTGAGCAACGGTTACTGTGGCTGATATCTGCAGTGATCTCTATTCCTACATTTCTATAAATATTTTAGAATGTTGCAGAAACAGACCAATGAATACTACTCTGCTTGGTATCTGATGTAAAGAAAGACAGCTCTCCCTACCTCACACAGGGACCTTGGCCCTCCCTACACTGATAGAAATGTCTCTCTGCACTGTCTGACTCCAAAAAAACAACTCTCTCCCTCCCTGAATTGCGTGCCTATCCCTGTCTGATCGCCCGCACAATGACACTACATGCTGTGACTGCGCGAGCAGCCTTTATGTAGTGTGGGGCGTGTACTTGGCCCCTGAGCCATGATTGGCTAAAGGCAGCCTGCCTTTAGTCCAGTCATGGCAGAGATCATTTGATTTGCCAAAGCATGAGTTCAGGGTGCATGCTTTGGCCAATCACATAACGCGCTGCACACGCGGTGCTTGTGCAGTGCCTTATGGGAAAATCTAATTTCCTGCGAAGAAGCGCATTTGTTCGTCATTCAACAAACGATCTTAGTCTCGACTGGAACTCGAAGCTCATCCCTATTGTTAATTCTTTTTTAAAGTGTTCCCCTTTAAGTTGATATACATATATTCTTACACACTCCCTTTTTCTATATTAGTTAAATAAAGCTTACGTTTTAGACCAATTGGCTATGGTGCGGTGGGTCACGCACCGTCATTTTGTGTAAATAGTACTATCTGCCAGTAGTTTCTAGACATTAAGGCACTGTTAGTTGATTTAAGTGTAAATGTACAATGATCAAATAATAAAGTAGTTATGGATTAGGCCAAACTCAATATGTTTCACTTACTGCTTCTTCAGGATTGGGGTGCTGTAAAATAAACAGCATCAAGAAATTGCTAGTAACCTATGAACAGAAAATCTCATCTGTATTTCAACATGGAGCATAAATAAATAGAGTCACAAAATGTGAGAGTATCATTACCAAAAGATGCTATCCAACAACCTTTCAACATAAGAGGCACACATCATCCCAGCCAGTGGGGAGCATTGGAGAGACATGCATCAAAATTGCGGAAGTGACGTCAGTGGCTATGTAACCCCACCTTGATGTGTTTAGGGGCTTCATGGAGATAACGATGACAGCAAAACATGTTGAGGGGGGGTTACGTAGCCACTGATGTCACTTCTTGTGACGCAATATTCAGCCAGTGACATGCATGCAGATCCTCCATGTTGGGAGTGGGAGGCTGGCATAGTACGGACTGATACACTGTTGGAATTTGCTTGGTGTTGGCTAGGGCACCAGAAAATGTCAGTGATATTTTATTACCTTTGTCCATGATATTTTAAGTATTAAACTGGTTGCACAATTATCCTGTTTCTGGCCTTTAATCTCTGCGCTGATTAGTGGTGATAAGGGGACATTGAGGAGAGAGAGAGACGCAGATCTTGGCATCGCTATACAAGTGTATATTGACCTGTACAGCACTTGGGTCAAAGCATCTGGTAAGTTTTATTGTGCTAAGGGGGAGGTGTGGAAACACAGAAGAGCACTGTTTGAAGAGCACCATTTTTGCAGGATAAAATGTGGAACACAGTCTGGGAATGTTGGATAGAGCACTATTAACACCGCTGGTGGTCTTTATATGTTTTGGACTGTTTTATGGACACTTTAGTGCTTATTATTTATGGTTTGCATTGTAAGGTTTTTTAATTTTGATACATAGAAATTGTTGGTTAATATTGTTAGATACACCTGTATTTGGACACATAATAATAACAACACATAATAATACCTAACGCCCATACCCTATTTTATTTACAGCTACAGAACTGACCACACCATGTTCTCCTGCTTAGTGTGGTTAATTTTTAATAGGAAGGCAGAGGGACTTGCAGGAACATCAGGGATTTCACACAAAGGAAGCAATACAAAAAAGTACATGGTACAGCAGGCACATAAGGATTATGAAATGTTGGGTTTACATAGTCTTTAAATATGGACATACCCTTAGATACTGTACCAGCTTTCAATTCAGAGGTGTTACAAAATTTGTGGTTAAGAAAAGAAGACTGAAGCAGCACAATATAGCCCATATATCCCATCCTGTAAAAATAGTGATGTATACTAAGAGTGATATTATCCCCCTCCAACAAAAAAATTTGGCCTTAAGTGTTCCTGTTCCAGAAAGTGTTCCTGTTCCAGAACAGAATAAGGGCCATACAAATTGCCTCTGCATAAGTTGCAAGGTTGCTGGGTCAGTCAAAGTGTCCTAAATGTCAGTCAGATTGGTATGTAAGTACCAGATCAGGCTGGCTTAAAACGATGCTTATCCTGCCCACCACATCAGCCATGTCACAACTAGGGATGCCATCACTGTGTGGGCATGCTACTGGACATGTGCTGCCCCCCCCCCCCCATCAAAAATTTGCAGTACAGCAATGGCCAAGAAACTCCCTCAAAGAAGTCACAGATATGATGGTGGACATGACAAGTGGGCCAAAAAGATCCAAAAGTCTCTCCAATAAAACAGAAGACATCTACATGTCTTACTTACATCACAAAATAAAGCTTGTCTTGTCTTGTCTTGTAGGACAGTGTTAAGACAGATTTTAAAACGATCTACTGTATCTTTTATGATGCAATGCACATGCTTTTATATTAAATATGTTCTAACCATTTATGTTTGTGTTCAGCATCTTCATTCTGTAGGAATCATTTTTAATTATGATATTAATTATTGATGTTATCATAATGTAGCCATTGGCATAATATTAATTAAAGGAAAAGCAACCTAAAACATAATTACCTTTATGTTAATGATGACAGTAGATTAATCCTATGTTGCATTTCAAAGGGATGAATTCTTAATGCTTACGTTAATTTTATTTAACGTTATAACAGCAATGTTTCCTATTAAATAAAATAATTAAGCACTGTCATAATGCTGAAGGGCAAACAGGTAGGTAGCACTAAGTCCAGAAGACCACATGTTTTGGCCACCTTGTGATGCAGATACTAGATAGCCTGTATGTTTGGTGTGTATGGTCTGGGTATTACTGCTGGAATTTACTATAAAAAAACAATAAATATTCAAAATACTTTGCTACTCCTTACAAAGTTTCCAGTAGGCAATATTGCAACCATCAAATAATAAAAATCAAAATTGCAAAACATATTACAGATAAACACAAAGTGACAAAGTGCAATAATTAAGCATTCTTTAAAAAACAAAAGTCCATAAAGTAACACATAACATAATTATTTCCAAGGAAAAGTGATATACTTTGACATCAAATAAAATCTTCATGTGTCATTCCACCCAGTGTCCACTCCACTGTGTGATACATAAAATGCTTACCAGGAAATATGTGACTCTCAAGCTGAGAAGTCAAACAGCACTTGGTTAACATAAACCCTGGGGGATAAGGCTTCACCACTTTTTACTCATGTTTGTTAGAGATGTTTAATATTATTTAAAATGATAAAAGTCTCTGAAATACCTATGAATGCTGTATTGTAATATGTTAGTTTTGAAGGTTACTTCATTATGTCTTTGTGAAGGACAGAGAAGCCATTTACTGTAGCTATGTATGTATGTCTATTTTGAGTTTCTATGTCAGTATGTTGGGTGGAGTTGTGTCTTAACTATAGACTAAAACCATACAATATATGCAAAAGGGGGTGTTACTTTTACTGTATATTTAGAATTACTACCTTCTTGAGACATACTTTTTGCTGACATCGTCTTTACATACAGTATAAGAATACACTATGTTAGGACGTTCTAGAGAGAGAGATGAGAAAAGGACATCCTACACCCTGAAGACATGTAACATCTGTCATATATCTCTCTCTCCTTCTGTCCATTTCTGTTTCGTTCTGTTTCGTATGTTTTACTTTACTTTAAGAAAATAAACAACTTTCCTGAAGTATTATGACAGCTGAGAAGTCTATTTTGAACATTTTGGTGGAGAATGCAGACCTGGATGAAGTATATTCATTCTTGACTCCAGTTAACGATCCTGCAACTAGGGGTGAGTTTTTTGTCTGTTTTCTCACCTATTGACTGCTTGCGGTTCAGCAAGGAGAAGAAAAAAACAAAAAAACAAAAGACCCAGCTTGTACGAGGTTGATTGACATTACCATTTGGACAGTGGTATCAAGTAGTTTTAGATCTGGGTTGAGTAAAAGTGTGATGTTATGTACATGATGATTTCTGCCATGGTTATAGTCTCTGTCAGAGGAAGCTGGTAGCCAGGACAAGTGAGACGTTCTCACAGGATATCGGGTTGGAGGCCTGAAGATAGTACTGTAAAAGAGACTAAGACTTCACATTATTATTTGATTAAGGGCAAGCCCACCATTATAGGAAATCCGGCAGATGTTCCCAGTTGGGAGGTCAGATTCTAAGGATTGAAGACAGAAGCCCAAGGAAAAAAGAAAGAACAAAAGGCAAAAGAAAAAAATACACTACTTATGTCTTGTTTTTCTTTAGTGCACACAGGACTGTCATTCTTAACAGGGGTGAGTGTGTTTGTTCATATAAGCAGATAAAATGGAATGGTTAACATCTCAAGCTCAGAAGTATAAACATGTCCCTGTTCTATAGGGAATTGATACTTTCCATATATGGAATACATGCATAAAGTGGTTTATGGAACAATGTCAGAGTGTAGATACACTCTTTAATGGACAAACAACTATGTTTAATGCTGCATGTAAATAATTGTTATCTGTTTATGAGTATTTAAGCCCTGAAAATGAAAAGAAAATATGTGTTATTACATGTGATCATATCAAAATCCATACAAGGGGCAGAACAAACCTTACAGGAGAATCCATTAATTGAGATTGTGGAAAGAACTGTTTGCAAATTAGATAAATGGAAAATAATTTGGTGTTTAATGCTTAACAACAAACTTGGATTTGGTTATTAAATCAAAGGTAGCAGATTGTCCTAATTTACTTTAGGCTACGCAGCAAATGTTGAAAAATAAATGTTTTGTGCAATCTGACGTTTCTAAAAGTCAACTGTTAAAAGTTTTGCAATTAGCATTTCTGGTAAAAGTAAGAACTTTGGTTGTGGGAGGAGTCTTTCTTGGGGAATTGGCCAGTCGCAGTTCACAGGCATGCCCCAGTCTGTGAGTTTCACGAGAAAATCAGTCTCCAAACAATTTACTTGTTTTTGCTATAATCAGGAAAGTCCTTTTTAAAAAGCAGTGTACAAGTTTTTTTGCAGATATACAATCAAAATCTGTCAAAAACGATAAAAACGATAAACGAGAAAGTTACCCACAGTATATTGGGATACAAAGTGTGACAGCTACGACTGACGGTAATAGATTATCTTCTGTGCTCTCTGAAAAGAATGTGACATTTAAGGCATGTACGATCAGTCCTTACAGAGCAGCAAAGATCCAGTTACACAAACTAGCTAGCTATCCCATAACAGTTTCCATTTCTTCTGTGGCTCAGAGAATGACAGATTTTTGTGTCAATCCTTCCAGATACATGGAAGAGAGTCCATGGACAAAACGAAAAGAGAAAAACAACTATTTAAAAAGTACTTTTGCCTAATAATGTAACTGTCTTAAGAAGACTTTTTTAGGCCTTGCCAACTTTTCTTGAGAATTCATTGATTTTTTTTGCAAACAAAGCATCTGTCTGAGTAAATCTGAATGAATTATGGAGGCTTACTGAGGATATAGGGCAAATATTTTTAATAGGAGAGGCCTTGTTTACAATCATTTGAAGATCTAAAGAAAACCCTTATAAATTCAGTATTTTTGATTAATGTAGATCTCTCTAAACCATTTTACATTCACGTGTATGTGGGGGATGAGACAATTTTATCAGTACTTTTACAAAAATGTGTTAAATGTGCATGGGACAATGCTACAAGCTAGACACATTGTGAGTTTTGAACCACTTGTTTTGCTAACACCTCAGGTTACACTAAAATGTATTATTACAAAGAAAAACAAAAGGTGTTAATTCACAAAGTTTTGCCTAGTGACAATTGGGTCTTGAAGAGAAAGGCTTGTCAGTTGAAGTGAGAGATACATATTTCTTGACTCAAATGATGCAATGTGAGACACAGAGCCACAGTTGTGTAATTAATCATGAAAAAGTCACTCCTTCACGTACTAGTGGACATTTGTCGGGAAGAAATTTCCTGTGCCTATATAGATGGATCCAGATATCGGCACAGTAGAGCGTATGTGATGGGATTTGTGGTTTGGATTCCAGATCAGCATCTTTTGTTACAATATAAACTTCCTGGATATGTCTGCACAAAGAGCTGAACCTGAGGCTACCGTGTGTTTGTTTTGCAGTCAGAGTAACAGTGCAAATGTGGTTCATTCACTCACATTGTATCTATTTGGTACATGAGAGGCATGGTTCGTTCTAAAAAAAAATCCACTTCAACATGATCAAGTTTCTTTCAGAAATAAAACATATAAGAAAGATTAAAATAAATCAGTGGTCCTTTTGCAAAATTAAAGCAATTGTGAGTGTAGTAGTCAGAATATAAAAATCTAAAAAGGCTACTTCTTTACAAGATTTATTTTGGTCCCAGGATAAAGAGGGGGGACACTGATATTTTATCTTAGTTTGAATCAGTGCAGACTGATAGTGGAGATAAAATGTATTGTAAAAACTTTGAAGGTCATTTGGTTACTTATAATGGCTAGAATGCTATTGAAATTGAATTATTCTCTTTTTTGCACATCCAGTACCTGATTTTTTTTATGAACTAATGGAATACATTTTTTAAATACTTATTTTTAGAGCTCTTTGTCATCAAACTTTCGAGTCTTATTTTATTTATTTATAGAACATTCCAGAAGGTAAAGGTAAACCTAAACTAAAGATTGGGTGACTTATTTACAATGCTATATTTTAGCTTAAAAGCTTTAGTATTTTCTAGTATAGGTTTGTCACTTTTTGAGTTGATGACAGGACAAAGAATGTCTATTTTTCTATCTTTTGAGATTAGCATACTTAGTTATTTACAATCTGTTGTATAAAAAGAAGTGTGGTTACAAACATTACAACAACAGGTACAAGAACTTCAGAAGTTTGCTGCACAAAAAATGGCTAGACCCTTACTAGATTTAAATAGAAATGTTGTTTTGAATAAGATTTCTACTTCTGAGTATGTCAAGAAATGTATTCCAGGAACTCAAGTTATGGTTAAGAATTACAGATCTGAAGGTACCTGGGATGTCAACTGGGAAGGTTCCTTTGTTAAGTTAATTAAGTAAATTTTTTGTTCAAAGAATGGGTAAACAATGCAGAAATGTCTATGAGCCTAGGATGGTCCATATTGATCAACGAACACTACTTAAGAAAAACATATAATTTTTTTATAAGAATTTTATACTTGTTTTCATTTCTCTTCTAGATATGTCTTTCGTTTCTAAGTTTAAAGAATATTATTTTATTTTTATTATGGATTTTTGAATTCTACTATGACCATGAGACAAGCACAACTGAACCTCTATTTGTCACTATTTTCTTGTTTTTGCTTTCATCATTACTTCCTTTCTAATTGTGCTATCAAGAACTCTCTTTTTTTGGATGGACTTCAATATTTTTCTCAAATTGACTTGTTTCATAAGAGACATACTGATCGTTCGATCATTATGAGAGGGGGAGTTGGGATGCAATTCTCATATATTAATTTTTTTTATGATTTGTCTGATATAGGAGAATATGAGTGTATAGAATTTGAAAATATTTTACACATTGTGTTGCTTATTCAAATAGAATGGATTATTCAGTTATGAGAATATTATGTGTAAAATCTGCTGTATCAATCTTGATGGTAGTGACAAGATAGAAGAAAACATAGGTGACCCTGTGTTGACATTGAAATTTGATACATTCTCCTACAAACCTTTGTTAGTCTAGTAGATCCTTGGAAGATTGATATCATAGTAACAGCTAATAATAATGATAGTAGTTTACATTATAGTTGTTACATCTAGGTTTCTTAATTATTTTACAGAAACACATATTATGATAAACTTGTAAACATAGAATTGATTTTATTTTACTAATTTTGTTAGAACACACACAACTTGGGTAATTTAGATGGATGGGTTGTTATAACAAAGATGTACACAAATTGTACATTTGAAGCATTATTACCAATTAGAGCATATATTTATCTGATTTAAAAACAAATAATAGATTTAGGAATTTTACACGACTTATGGGTTTATACTTCTATTGAAGAAGATGCTAATTAAATCTAGAGGAAAAAAGATATAGTTAAAGTACATACAGGCTTGTGTGGAAGAGAAGGGTCTGATTTAATGTGTTCAGAGTTACTGTTGAACTAAATAATACGGAATGTTGGAAAAAGAGCATAGAAAAGAGTTGCTTGCTGGTGATAGATAGATAGATAGATAGATAGATAGATAGATAGATAGATAGATAGATAGATAGATAGATAGATAGATAGATAGATAGATAGATAGATAGATAGATAGATAGATAGATAGATAGATAGATAGATAGATAGATAGATAGATAGATAGATAGATTACTGATAAACATTTTGGAAAAAAAAAGATATTACTTATCATACTTATAATTGTTTGGTGTAAAAGATCACGTATAAAGGCTTATATTGTACAAATCATTTAGTTATAGAAAATTCCTGCGATAGAAGATATTTTATTTATGAATTAATAATTTATATTATGGAGTAATATAATTTTACATATCAAAGACATTATTTACTTCTTCCTTACATTGAAATAAGAAAATAGTTATATGATATGGTCAAAGATATAAAAGTTTTACAAAAACCTAAATAAAGCTATAAAACTGAAGGAAGAAAATCTTTGATGATATTACATCACTTGGACAGAAAACTAACTAAATTGAATAAATAATATAATAATTTATAGTCTCTTGATGGAATGAAATAGTTAAATTTTTTATAGTAAAATCTCCGGGTTTTGGAGAAGCGCTTATGTACATAAGAAGGCGGTTTGTTACATATGTATTTGAAATTGATTTAATATGTTTTGAAGCTCTTTTCCTCCATTGTCCCTCACCTCCCCCCCCCCTCTTTTTATACTGAGGACTGTTTACAGGGTTTTTTTTTTCCCTTCTCTTTCTCTTCTTCACCTTCTAGGAACATGACTGACTATTTGGGGAGTCTGTGGACTAAATATATGCTCCAAATTCAGATGGATGTAAGAGGATCAAATAAAGAGGACTCAGAGATCTCACAAAGAGCCTCACGACTTAAACAACTCCTGATTTGTAAGACCATTTTTTTTTTGGCATGTTGCGTATTTCCAACAATATATTGATATATAAAGTTATACCGATTGGACTCTGGATTCAATTTTTTTCCACCATTCACTCCGCATCATCTGATTTAAAGAACAAATGGGAGGATAATCTGATGCAGTGTTCAATCGGTATGATGCAGGTTTTGAAAGAGTACTATGAAGCTGAAGCCTTTATATTGGATAAGGAAATTCTGGAGATTGTCAATAAACTGGCAGCTTTCCAAAATAAACCAATCTTCAATGAAAAAAATCTAGAAATCAAAAATGTGGTTGAAAAACATAGCGGTGAAATTATTAAGAAAAAGGACAAGAAAATGAATAGGGATCTTATGGCTTTCTGCACAGGGAGATCCTAACACTAGGAAAGAAACTCTAACAGATTTGGCAGACCTAGACCTTCCATTCAGGTCAGATTCTTCAGTTGCATCCTCCGCCTCATCACCCTACTGGGGTACACGCTATGATAGGGGCAATAAGACTAGAACTGAACCAACTGCATCAAAAAGAAAAGTTTATGAACGTAATCCCCCCTCAGGACATCCCAAGCAGCTAAAATAGCCAAAGTAGGCCAAAATGTTACCAATCTTATTTCCAACCCTGGTGAGCACTTGTCACGTTCACCAATGACCTCTACTCAAAACCATCCCAAAACACACTGTGGTACTATCCCCAAAAATAGCAATACAAAAATACCAGATGATGTTTTTTTAGAGCAAATGACATTGGGACTCCTGGGCCCCTTGAGGAAACCTCCAATGGAGGATCCACCTCAAACAAAGGAATAAATACGCTATAGGTCATTAATATATCTGGTATTGAATTACAGGAGGAAGAAGTGAGGGTTCTCCAACTTGGATTAAATTTCTGTCCATCACGGGACCTCAATAAGTTTGAACTTATCAAGGACATTAACTTATTTGGTCGTAAACTCAGATTTTAGGAATTTAATTGAAGGCCCCAAGATCAAGAAAAAACAGGCTTCTTTGTGTGGAATAATAAATAACTGTCGAGAATGGTCAACAAAAAGATTACAGAATGTTAAAAATGCTCACCGAACTTGAGGCTGAGTCGGGCCCGGTACACCGGGTGGTAGACTCACCCTCCATTTCGGAGACGTCAACCAGCAATGGCTCTCCACACTCTTTCAAGAAGAAATCTACATGAATTCCAAATCAAACTAACCCTAAGGTTGATCTGTTTGTCCATATGGTAAACGTAAAGATCTAATAATAAAACCCGCTGATAAGGGTGGAAATGTAGTGATTATGAGTGATACACAATACACTGAGATGTGTATGAAGAACATCCTTAATAACAGTTCCTGGTACTTGAAGGTGGGAGTCTCTCTTTAAAGAAAAACCAGCATGAATTTCATCAACTGGGGAACCAATATCATCTATGGGGTGTCATCACAAAAGAACTTGCTGACTTTCTTGTCATTAAAGAACCATCTTTCCTCAATGAAAGAGACTTGGAACAAAGTAACCTCAATAAGTTCGTACTTGATCTGCTTTTCTTTATTCTGATGCATAATGTCTTTGTCTTCAATGGTTCCCACTACCTCCAGGTACAGGGAGTGGCGATGGGGACTAAGTGTGCCCCATCGTATGCGAACCTGTACCTGGGGGGGGACTTTGGCTCTTCTCCACAGAGTCTCTATCTCATTTTGTGTCCCACATTGAACTGTGGAGACGCTATATAGATGACATTTTTGTCCTGTGGTCGGGTCCGCTGGAGATATTGAAAGAGTTAATTTCAGCCCTAAACACTAACACTTTCAACTTACATTTTACTAATATAATTGATCACTTCAAAATTCCATTTCTCAATCTCAAAATCTACAGAGACCCAAAAAATGTTTTGGCTACAACTCTGTTTAGAAAACCCACATCTATGAACTCTTTGCTTCATGCCGACAGTGGACACCCGAAACACGTCATCCAAGGAATCCCAGTAGGACAATATTGTAGAATTCGGAGAAATTGTTTCCGAGGATGAGATGTTTGAAACTCAGGCACAGGACTTACAGGTAAAATTTCTGCAGAGAGGCTACAGTAAAAAGAGCACGAAAAGAGCATACAAATGAGCAAAAGATAGCACGCGAGATCTACTCTTATTTCAGGGAGAAACAGACACACTCTTTAACAAAACTAGGTTGATTACTAAATATTGTGCACAATTCAACCAGATTAGAAATATTCTGACTAAACACTGGCACTTATTCGCCGAGGATAATATCCTCGGCGAGTTTGTGGACAAAAGACCGAGTGTCACATATAAAAGAAATAGATCCATTAAAGACATGCTTACAGCCATCCATTACCATAGAGGTAACAAGAAGGACCCATGCGAGAGGCTCCCTCATGGAACTTTCTCATGTGGTCACTGTGGATATTGTACACACATTGCAAATAAGTCACAACAAACTCTTCCCAATGGGAAAAAAATTATTGCTAAACACTTTGTATCATGCCAAACGATTAGGATTGTTTATTTGCTGAAGTGTACATGTCCGGCATTTTATGTCGGTAAGACGAAACGCCATTTCTGGGAAAGGATCCGTGACCATGTAACATACACGAGAGTTGGTGATCTAGAAAGCCTGATAGCAAAACATATTGTGCAAGTCCATGGATACAAATTCCAGAATCTCAGATTTTTTGCACTTGAAAGGATCCACCCCGGTCCTCGAGGGGGACCTTTTGACAAAATTATCCTTCAACGTGAGGCAAGCTGGATTTTCAACTTGAATGCATGTACTCTTCCAGGATTGAATGAGCAAGTGAGCTTTGCTCCCTTCCTGGATGGGTAGCACCTAATGAGGTGATTTTCTATCATCCCTGCTGGATATAGTGTAGCCAGCGGGGAATTTGAATTTCCCCTGCAAGACTCTATATTATGACTTATTCCTGCATTATCTCCTTTTTTTTAATGTTCTGTTCCCCTTTTTATCCTTTTTCCCTTCCACTTCCCTCTCTCCTCCACCCCCCCTTTTTTTTTTGCCAATTGATATGTAAAACGATGCAGTCCTATATAAATCACTCAAAAGCTAGAAACAGATTTCTCAAAATGATAAATGTAAAAGACCCAATGAACAGAGTCAAATAAATGTGAAGGAGAGACAGTCCATAGCTTCAGATGATGCAGGAGAAAAGAGCCCACACGTAATCTGGTGAACATACAATATGGCGTGACTTCAGTGCTCAAAACTTCCCACCACCAAGCATTATCCGCCTCTCACCTCAATGCCAAGACCCTGCAGGGTCAGAACGCTTATCAAATCAGATTCTCAGGGAACACAGCTCCAAAAACTCAGTCAGCGGGCACTGCAAACCAATCTTCAAAGCAGAACATATAACTGCTTTAGACGAAAACTCCGGAATACCTCCCATGAAAAAAAACAAAGGGATCTAGTGCTCTCTGTATATCACTAGTTTATTATAGCCAAACAATTGCACTTACATTGTATCCGTTGTTAAAAAGCATTGGTTTTGCAGAGCGTGCAGCGTGCTGTGTTACTTCCTGGTTGCTAGAGATGGCCGTGGATCACATGACCTTCCCCCGTACGCGTTACGTCCGGGTGGGGGCGGGACTTCGTCGCTGAACGTAACGCATACGGGGGAAGGTCATGTGATCCACGGCCATCTCTAGCAACCAGGAAGTAACACAGCACGCTGCACGCTCTGCAAAACCAATGCTTTTTAACAACGGATACAATGTAAGTGCAATTCTTTTGGCTATAATAAACAAGCGACATACAGAGAGCTTGGTGGTGGGAAGTTTTGAGCACTGAAGTCACACCATATTGTATGTTCACCAGATTACGTGTGGGCTCTTTTCTCCTGCATCATCTGAAGCTATTGACTGTCTCTCCTTCACATTTATTTGACTCTGTTCATTGGGTCTTTTACATTTATCATTTTGAGAAATCTGTTTCCAGCTTTTGAGTGATTTATAGAGGACTGCGCTGCACTATTGTTTATTATGTATGCTAAAGGTGTTTAGATTGCCCTTGAGTGTCAGCTGCTGGTCCGTTCATTGTTGATTTATTCAGCGCTGAATCTTTCTTATATTTAAAATATGTAAAACGATGTTGATATTCTGGGGAATGGATTAGTCACCCCATATATATTTCCATTTGAAGTGATATACGGCTGTTGACTATGAAAGAAGTCTATAAATATATATGCATAGATACCCCATGTAGGAAAATTCAGCTATGGTTACATAGATAGAGTTTTTCTTTTTTAAATCAATTAATTTCAAAATTTTTAATTTTATTTTTTTCTCTTTCCATGTGAGGACTCATGTGCACTGGATCATTGTCCTGTGGATTTTGTTTGCCTGGTACTGCATAACATAAAACTATTTATCTGTATGTAATTATGTATGATTGTCCCTTTTCTAGACGTTAATCTATGAATTTTAGTATTTAGCTTTGTTTAAGTGCCATGTTTTTTATTTAATGGGCATGAAGGGGTTAAAACTATTCTTTCCCTTTTGCTCCTTTGTTATATGTTTTTGCAAGGCATATGTGACCCTGGTGTGCTTTAATTCATCTCTGGCTGCTGTGGTCAAACATTGGTTTTGGGCCATCGATATGGCGTTTCCATTGGGCAGGATTGCCGAGTGTTTGCTGCCTTGACAATATCCCTCCTTGAAGGGTGCTCTCCTTGCCACTCCTCGATCTGCTTCTGTGCGGCAATGATCACTTTCATCGGATGTTGGGCTATTTGCAGTACACGGTATGCACGGCCGCTTCACTTCCGGTTGTCACACCGGAAGTGATGCGCCGTATTCACAGGAACGTCCCCCGCATGCCCAGTACCAGGGCGGTTTGGCGAGTAAGTGTGGGAAGCGGGAGACGTGGATTGAGGGGAGGCCTTGCGGAGACCCCATACATTATATATATATTGACATGAACATAGTATGTGAGGCACACTCTCCTACTTGACACCAGCCCTTCCTTTTGTTTTATATGCACCACTATTGATTGTTTCCCGCTCCCTTGAGCGCCTAAGAGGAAGGTGGAGGAGACAGAGCACTAATAGTTGCAGCTGGAAATCCTGTCAGAGATCCTGCATCCTTTAGCCTTGAAGGAGGAAGGAGGTGTATGGCAATATTGATTGCTAAAGCTTGTCTGACTCATTGAGATATATGGGTCAGACGTTAAGGTGAGCTGCTACTGAGCACAGTATCACACAGATCACCAGGGTATGGAGTGAGCACCAGCACTTTATATTTATTCAGCACTAAAGGCTCATTTATTTATTTTTGATATTCAATATAGACTTTTGGTAAATCTTTGTACTTTATTGGTGCACTATTTCACTTTATGCACTTTATTTATTCACCATCTATTAATTAAGTGTTCTTGCATGGCAAGACCACTTACTGTTATGACACATATATATTCTAATTATTATAGCCAAATTTACCCCCCTACCTCCTCCCACAGTTTTTACACTACATAGACAGTAATATACTGAAATGTGCGGATTGTTCCCGATTGGTGTGCTATTACTTCGTGTAACGTTTCGCCGAATGGTTCACAAAATATCGGCGTTTTTGTGGTGAAATTGGTCCCATAGGAATGAATGGCGGAATATTCAAAACTAGAGTGGGAGCTGACAAAAGCTAGAGTGGGAGCTGAAAAATGAGTACATGATTTCTAAACTGCCACCACTCTCTCATTTTCAAGCCCACCTACAAAAATCGTATATCAAAACGTTCAGCTATCCCTACTGCCACTACAAATGTCCACAGCTAAGCCATAGTCCTGATAGTTTTCACAATATGACCATTTGTTTGGAACCTACTCCGTCTATTGACATTCATTGAAACTCCACTCTAGGCACCTCAAATTTGAAGGGCAATCTCTAAACTGTGACTGTGCCTTCATTTTAAATATTTCAGAGACATACTATGCATCAAAATGTAGGTCTGGGTCTTGTGATTCTCACAGTATAAAACTCTACACAAATCTTATATCAAAACGTTCAGCTATCCCTGCTGCCACTAAAAATGTCCACGGCTAAGCCGTAGTCCTGATAGTTTTCACAATTTCTTAGCTGCTGCCACTCCCACACACACCACACACACAGCACAGCACACACACACACACACACACACACACACACCACACACACACACACACACCACATATACCACACCACACACACCACACCCCACACACCCACCACACCCCACACACACACACACCACACCCCCCCCACACACACACACCCACCACACCCCCCACACACACACCACACCCCACACACACACACACACACACACACACCACACCCCCCCCACACACACCCCACACACACCACACACACACACACACCACCCACAGACACACCACACACACACCACAACCCCCACACACCCCACACACACATCCCACACACACCACACGCACACACACACACACCATGCACACACACACCACACACACACACACCACACCACACCACACACATCACACACACCACAACCCACACACACACACCACACCCCACACACACACACACACACCACCCACAGACACACCACACACACACCACAACCCCCACACACCCCACACACACATCCCACACACACCACACGCACACACACACACACACACACACACACACCATGCACACACACACCACACACACACACACACACACACACACCACAACCCACACACACACACCACACCCCACACACACATCACACACACACACACACCACACACATACACACCACACCCCACACACACACACACCACACACACACATCACACACACCACACACACACACACCACACACACACACACACACACACACACCACACCACACACACTACACCCCCCACACACACACACACACATACACCCCACACACACACACCACACGCACACACACACCACATACACACACACCACACCCCCACACACACACACACACAAGGCAAGAACACTTCACACAATTTCCCCGGAAATTGTACGTTTTCTAGTTTATTTATGTTATTTATGATCATTGATTGATTGGCGCTGCATTTAATTTATTTGATATAATATAACAAGCAGCTAACAATATAAATGCCACTGCAAAAATAACTTAAAGTATGTGTTCATGAAAATACACTTAAATGTACAAAGCTTTTCCGTTAAGAAAGCGGATTGTTTGGTATAATTCATTTTGGAAGTGATAAAAAAGAACCATAACTTGTACTAAAGAAAAGATGCAAAAGCATATTGGTTTATAAATGAACAGAGTCGTAGTACAATTTTTTAATACAACAAGCAACATTAATATACTGTAAAAGGAAAATAACCAATAAAAAATAAAAGTATTATTTAAATCTTTTACATATGTAACATGTATAATGATTCCTAGATCAATAACGTTGCTAACATTATCATCAATTTAGTACAGGTTTACTATGTTTAGAAAGCCCTTCTGTTTGGCAGGTATAATAATGTGTATTCAACATTAGTACACATGTCATAAACAAGTGCTTGTTTAAAGCTTTCTTTAATTTTATATGTAAGTAACACAGCTTACCAGGTACCTATATTTAAGTATATATTTCCTTGATTTTCCATTTAATGAAATGTGTTATGACATTAGAAATGTATTCTATATGTATTATAAAAATACTTCATTTTTTCTATATTTAAAAAATACTACAGTTATTTATCCCAGATACACTATGAAAAGTATTTTATTTTTTATTTTTAAAATAGATAATATTTCCCCAAAATTCAAAAACAAATAAAAAACCTGCAGCCATTTATTTGGGTTAAGTTATTCTAGACGATTATAAGATACTTGATGTTTTACTGGATCATTTTACAGTGTTGTAAACTGCTCTAATCACTTCATTTTCTTCAACTTTGCTATCTGTTTTAAGATATCAGTTCCATAAAAAGCTGCTAAAATCCCTTTAGACAAAATACATTTTTCCTTAGCTGTTTTTATTAAAATGTCAGCTTCTACAATACTTTTTTTTTTCTACACAGTCTTAAAACTTATTCTAGCTCTCACATTATACTTTAATAATATTGCAAATCCTATGAACACTGGCTCACATCAGATATTTAGCCTGGATGCATAATACTTGAGAATCCACATTGATTCTCTTCACGGTCTGTCTCTACATTCGAAGATTTATGAATATTAAGTTCTGCTTGCCCCAAAGCAAAAGTATACTCACTAAGATATTTGCTGAGATCAGGAGTCTTGATTCCCCTTCAAAAAGCATTAATAAGGTGGCACTAGAAGATGTGTGACATTCAAAATATGAGGGAATTAACTTCTTAAAAAAGTGAGAAATAATGGCTTAAAGCATGGGTTTTTCCGAGACATGCAGTGGACATCATGACAATAATGGTACATATGTTTAGGTAGTAAAGTCATGCAAGTGAAAAATTATAGTCAGCAAAATTTTGAAAAATTGAAGCCAATTTTTATATGTATATATACTGTATATTATCAGTGCTGTGAAAAATCATAAAGGATAAATACTAGTTTACCAGCAGTATCACAAAAAGAACGCTTTTTCATTCCATTAAATAATTCATTATTTGTTGGAATATTAAATAATCTTTTAGACATGCAATCATTTTATTACAGTGTAAAAGTATTTAACTTTTATTCAAGTTTTTTTTGCACTGTGATCTGTCTGTGGCTTCTCTGTCCCTGCATTTTTTGTTATTGATATGCAGCATATATACTGTATTTGTGATATATATATATATATATATATATATATATATATATACTGTATATATATATATATATATAGAGAGAGAGAGAGAGAGAGAGAGAGAGAGAGAGAGTGACTGGCAGAGAGAAAGCAGTCAGCTGGTTGAAAGAAGTTGCTATTGGTATTTTTCTGACATTTAAGTAACTGTAAACTCTAAATGAATTATATGCATGTGCTGAATTCCCATGTATCATAAACAGCTGTCATTTAAAACATTTCTTTTCACTATTTTCATCTTTTGTTGCATCTTGGTGTTGCTGACCTTCTACGGCCCTATTTTGGCCTCTTTCTGTCCTCATCCATGCACTCCAGCCATGCATGCGTTGATTTCCTGGTCATGACAACAGTAGACCGTGTCATGTTAAAACAGCCATGTGTAGGCTCCATTACAAAAGAGATTAGGTTTACATATACTTTAGTACATGCTTCGGGGTATACATGGTGTTAATAAATAGTGTTTGATCATACAATGTATATAAAATTTGTTATCAAGCTCCAATAGCTTCAAGGATCAGACTAGTGGTTTTTATCTGCCAGTCCACATCCCTGAAGCTGCAGAAGCACAATAAGGGTTCATGAACGTTGAATTATGTCTACTCAACATGATCAGTTTTATAAGGAGGTCAGTTCAAGCCTGGATGTTAAAAATACTGTTAATGTAATTAAATCTAAAAAGCCTGGTATAAGAACTAAGGATGCAAGAACTAGGTAATAATGTTCAAGAGTAAAGCTAGATACACATTATACAATTTTTATTAGATTTTTTTCCTTTAGATTTACCAAAACCATATAATATGAGGTCAAACCTAAACACTTTAAATTTGTATGCAATCAGGCAGGCCCTTACACTACATAGTTGAAGGTAAATCTAAAGGAAATCTAACAACAAAAGTTGTATAGTGTGAATCCAGCTTTAGGCATTCGATAAAGGACAGAGGTAAAAAATGGCAGAAAAATAATCAAATCATAACCAGGCAAAAGTGCTTTCAGTACTGGTTAACAATAAGCTGATTAGCAGTAATTAAAGGAGTTGTAAAGCCAGAAGGTTTTTTATCTTAATGCATTCCATGCATTAGGATAAAAAACCTTCTGTGTGTAGCAGCCCCCCCAACAACCCCTAATACTCACCCGAACCCGATCTCTGTCCAGCAATGTCCACGAGTCCCTCGGCCATTCATGATTCTCACTCCTGATTGGCTGAGGCACAGCAGCAGTGCCATTGGCTCCCACGGCTGTCAATCAAAGTCAGTCAGCTTATTGGGAGAGAGATGGGGCGGGGCCGAATGGCAGCTCCGTGTCTGAATAAAAAAGACTGAGCTGCAGCTCAGCTTGGGTGCCCCCATAGCAAGCTGCTTGCTGTGAGAGCACTCGATAGAAGGGAGGGGCCGGGAACGGCAAAGAGGGACCTGAGAAGAGGAGGATCTGGGCTGCTCTGTATAAATCCACTGCAACAGAGCAGGTAAGTAGAACATGTTTGTTGTTTAAAAAAAAAAAAAAGAGACTTTACAATCACTTTAATGTCAGCAGCTGCCAAAGAAAAAATAATGAAATATACAGTATAAAAAGGGTGGTAGAAAATCTTTTACTGGGCTACTTAGTGCTTGGCATGTCAATTTAAAAATTATTATAAAATGTTACAAATCAAAGGTACAGTAAATAAAAATAGTGATAATACCTCTTGACTATTAAGTGCTGTATTGGGCTTTAAAAAGTATATCTGAGATAGGAAAGATTACAAAGTTGCGCAACCAAATAATTAAAGGGGTTTAGAGGTGTAACAAGGATAAAAGATTAGGAAAACAAAGCTCATTTAACCACTTTAAGACCGGAGGATTTTCCTGCTTAATGACCAGGCCACTTTTTTCAACTTGGCACTGCGTGACTTTAACTGACAATTGCGCAGTCATGCAATGCTATACCAAAACGAAATTTATGTCCTTTTTTTCCCACAAACAGAGCTTTCTTTTGGTGGTATTTGATCACCTCTGCACTTTTTATTTTTTGCGATATTAATAAAAAAAGAGCGAAAATTTTGTGAAAAATTTATATTTTCTACTTTGACAGTTAAAAAATATCCAATATATTCAATTTTTGTCATATATTTAGGCCAAAATGTATTTAGCTACATGTCTTTGACAAAAAAATTCTCAATGAGTGTATTTTTAACCACTTTAAGACCGGAAGATTTTACCCCCTTCCTGACCAGGCCATATTTTGCGATTCGGTACTGCGTTATTTAATGGACAGTTGCGTGGTCGTGCAACGCTGTACCCAAATGAAATTTACATCCTTTTTTTTACCACAAATAGAGCTTTCTTTTGGTGGTATTTGATCACCTGTGCAACTTTTAGTTTTTGAAAAAAGGAGCGACAATTTTGAAAAAAAAAAAACAATATTTTTCACATTCTGATATATAACATTCCCCAAACAAATTTTACAAATCAAAATTTTTTACCATTTTAGACCAATTTGTTTTCTGCTACATATTTTTGGTAAAAAAAATTGCAATAAGCGTATTTTGATTGGTTTGTGCAAAAGTTACTAACTACAGGAAAGATTTGTCATTTTTATTGTTTTTTTTTTTTTTTTTACTAGTAATGGCGGCGATTTGTGATTTTTTGTGGGACTGCGACATTGCAGCGGACAGATCAGACCCCTAACTGACATTTTTGACACTTTTGGGGGGACCAATGACATTACTACAGTAATCAGTGCTAAAAATATGCACTGTTACTGTAATAATGACACTGGCAGGCAAGGGGTTAACACTGTTGGTGATCAAGGGGTTAAATGTGTGCCTCATGCTTACTGACGTGTGTGGGGGGGAGGGGGTTGTGTGACACAGACACAGATCGCAGGTTCAGCTATGCTGAATCCTGTGATCTGTCCCTGCCGTCACAGAGAAGATCCACCCGCTTTCCCCAATGAACGGGGAAGAGAGACGGTGATCACTGTCTCTCCTCCACTGGCCCGACTCCTGCTGTGTCTAAACACAGCAGGAGCAAGCCTCTGGCGGCACGCGCGCCACCGAGACAGCAGGGAATCTAGCGACATAGGTCTACGTCGCTAGACCCAGGGCTGTCGCCTTGCTGCAGTAGCAGCAACGTGAGTGGTCCTAAAGTGGTTCATTTTGAAAAGCCTATGTCAGACATACTTTTATTTTGGATGGAATTTCTTCCCTATTCTAGTAACATCCACTATCACAGACTTCAGGGAAATTTTAGAGGAAGACCCTTATTACAATGAATCTAACATATTTGCTCTACAAATATATTCATATACAGTTTTTCGTGTTGTTTATTTGGCTTGTCCATTTATTACAACAGTTAGCATTTAAAATCAGAGTCCATATAATCAATGGTAACGTCTAGTCATTTACTAAAGGTAAATAGGCTCTTCACTTTGCATGGGAACATTTTACTTTGCAAGGGAATTTTCCCCTAGACTAGTGAATGAGGTAAGGCTCTGCTGACTTCCATCATCCAATTATGTGCACGAAAAACATACCATTCCTTCATTTTCCTTGACTGGGCATTCTTTGCAAAGTGAATTTTTTACCCCGTTGACTATGCAAAGAAAAATGTCCTTCCAAAATGAACAGCATATTTGTCTTAATAAATCAACCCCACTGTATAATCCACATCATTTTAGAACATGTAGATTAAAGTGAGCGTAAACTTCCTTGTATGATTATTACCTATACAGTAGGTAAGCCTATAATAAGGCTTACCTATAGGTACAGTAAATATCTCCTAAACATGCATTGTTTAGGAGATATTTACTTTAGATTCAACCTGTGATGTCACCGGTGCATGTGCACTGAAGGAACGGCATACCCCTGCCGTTCCTTCAGAGCCATGTCATAAACACTAACTCCCGCAGGAGTGATGTCATCGCTGACTTAGCCCTTCATATCGCTAAAGCCCACGACCCTGGACAAAAGACCTGGCGAAGATGGAAGTGCCTTTAGCGGTGACAGTGCTTGCCTGGAGGGCTTTGTTTTTAGGCAAGTCTTTCATAATGTGCTAGTATGTGATGCATACTAGCACATTATGCAATTATTTTGCAGGGGAATGTTTTTTGGGGAATTTTTTTTTTGCGGTTTACTACTGCTTTAATGAAACTCTAGAAAATAATGTTTGTATACATGCAGATAATGCTCATCACTGTATTTTAATCTATAGAATACCTGTCATATAATATTTGTGCATTAAGCAAAATTGCACTAATGGCGGCTTGTAGTAAAAGTAGTGCAACGGAAGCATATTAAAATGCTAAGCATTTTTTATTACATCATTTATGTGACAGTAGATACTGTAACTAAATATGTTTTATTTATTAAACCCATGGATCTGTAAAATGATGGCACTGTGTTTTGAGTGTGCACATGTGACCTGCACCCATACATGGCTTGGTGTAACATTTTGGCATGTCTACATAACTAATGCAATCACGCAACTCAGTTGCTACTGCCCTCCATGGACCTGTGTACATTGTGGACCAATGAGTTCTAGAGTCTGTATGATTTAGAAGTGTGAATACCCTTATCTGCTCTTTATCCACTTGTTCTCTGATGCCTACAACTATAGATGCAGTATATACATTGCTTTATGCACTGTACATAGTATAACAATATTGGGATAGCATTAGATTTTTATTGGAAACATGGAGCAAAGTATTTTTGACTTTTTCTTTAAGAATCAAACAACCAAGAAATATAGATGTGGTGGCAGCGTTATGTTTTTCAGGCTTGATTTTTGTTATTTATACCTGCAGATTCGCCTATTAACACACTTTCTGCCCAAGGGTGACAATGCCCAATTACATTCTGTGTCTATGGAGAAGCAGCATTGTCACCCTAGGATACTGTACTTACTCTTCTTAAACTACGGAACATCTCTCTTCCTCTAATAAATGATGAGACAAATGTACCTTGGTTAAATTTCGGGCAGGTTCACTGAACTTTACTGCAGTATGGGCGCCGAATCCAGACCTCTTTGAAGTCACTGGGAACCGAATATCAGGTTCCAGTTACAGCCTTTTTCAAGGCTACTAGCCATAGGATTATCAATTAAATGGCATAAGGGGCTGAGCACTTCCCTGGGAGACATGTACCGAAGAAAACATTTTTGTTTTAAATTCCACTCAGATGGAAGTAGCAATTTTAAATATTGCTTAGAGTGAAGCACTAAAAATACGCATTTCCTTTAAATACCATTCCTGGGGATGTCTGTGAAGTGACACATCTGTATGATAATGTACTGCAGAAAAACTGATATTTTCAAAGAAAAAATGCTTTTTAAATTACAGGTAAATGACAATTCTTGGCTACTTCCTTCTGCTTGTAAACAAAGTGGCCAAGGCTTCCCTTCATTTATGTCAGAGCTATACCCTAGATGGTCTGGCATAGTTGTTAATGGGGAATCCCACACAAAAAAAAATACAGCGTGGGATTCACCCTAAAAATACATGGATGTGAAGGGGAATTCTACACAAAAAAATTATTGGCGTCCTCCTTAAATTCCATACCAAACCTTTAACTGAGCATACAGCCTTGCAGTTCAGGAAAAGTGTGTGTGTGTGGGGGGGGGGGGGTGAGCATGTACCCCCCCCATCCAAAACCATACCAGGCCACAAGGCCTCCACATGGGGGGGGGTGTACTTTGTTCCCATGTTGATGAGCACAAGTGCCTCTTCCCTACAACCCTGGCAAATGGTTATAGGGGACTGAAGGTGAAGTGCTTATCCCAATCTGGAAGCCTCTTTAAAAATAGGGGCCCCTTGTGTGAATGAGCAAGGGGTACATAAGACCCCTACTCTTTCACAAATAAGTAAATAGTAAAAAAAAAACACACATGTTGACACAAAGTAATTTAATAAAAAAAAATACAAAAATGTTCCATGATATAAATCCATCGTCAGTCATGGCTTTTAGCAATGCAGATCCTTGTCAGTCACAATGAACAATGCCCAACAACTCATCTAAAGAAAAGCCCACCGGAACATCCATTTCTGCTGCCTATGACAGCTCTTGTCCTTGCTGCACTATGAAAAATTAAGGAACAGGGTCTCCCTGGTGATGTCATTAACCAAATATGGATGCAACCATATTTATTCAATGGGGACAGGGAGATGTAATTTTCAGAAGGTGAGTGACAGACAAAGTGACAAAATTTTTATTTTGGTAAAATGGTGGTCATCATTCATTGTGATTGATAAGGACCTGCACCACTGGACAAAACATGGTTGGTGATGGACTCCAGGGTATGGAATATATTTTTTTTGGGGGGGGGGGGGTGTTTTTTTCCTATTTGTATTTTCCTTGCCCCTTTGTTAACAAAGGAATCCTCAGATGAAAGCTGAATGGGCCAGGTGGGGATGAGTCACTGGTTGTGAGGACACTGGCGACTGGTTACTAGAGGAAGCTTTCACATTTAGCAGCAATAAGCAGATCAGCAGAGCAAATGAATGATCAGACATGTGGCTTGTTTGCTAAACTAACTGGCAAGTTCTTCTGCCTACCTCCTTCTTCCTGTAGAACTTCATTTTCTTAAAAAAAAATACCTTCAGCTTTTAAATAGCATGTTTTAGTAACTTGCACACTTTACATTAATTGCAGTGCAAGAAATATGCTTGCAACTGAAAAAAAATAATAATAATTGTCCACCACATGCAGTATTTAAATGGAGAAAGGTTATCAAATATTATTTGTAGGGCAATCAATCTAGCAAGGATATTGCTTGTAGCTGTAATTAAAAATGTACTTAATAACTTTAATTACTAAAAAATTATGGGTGGTAGGTAAACAATATATGCCATGGAACCAAAATTTTACAAAGCAAGTTAAGCCATCAGTTTATTTCTTTCATAATTGTGATAATGATTTTATTATTAGCCAGACTCACACCACCAGCACTGCTACCACAACCACCTGTGGAGATTGCATAACAAGCAGCTTGCTAGAGCTGACATGACACTAAGGGCATTTGAAACATATATCAACAAATGCACTTCTGGTTTTCAACCTACCTAAGTAATGTTATTCTTGACAAGGAAAGGTAAACTCATCATGCTAAATTGAAATGCTTCTGGCAGATGTCTAGTCTGCAACAATCAAACTGTGTGTTCTGCCGAAATAAGTCACTGCTCCAACTCTACAGAAGGAAAACAGGTAATATGAACAGAAGACTGAAAGACTTCGGCCAGCAAAACCGAGATGGGCTTCTTATATTACTTTTTGCACACACATTGATATTTTAGCTTAATTCCACACTTAAATAAACTTAAACTGCACATATGAAATGCAAAACAAAGTGGCATTTAAAGACTAAATACACACAGCACAAAGGTTTTCTCTTTACATGGACTAGTACTTCCACAGAACAATACATTTTGTAGTAAATTGACACATGTCTAATGTGTATCACTGTGAAGACATCTTTTATACTTAGATGGAAATATAATTTGTTTTCTCGGTCTGGGATAGAGTAATTGTGATCCTCTTCAGACCCAGAGACCATTTTCCTCCCAGAATTTTTTTTTTCTTCTGTCAAGCCCACCTTCTACCTCCATTCTTACCTAGACAAGAATTACATGTTCCTGAAGCCTCTTGGGATATACTGCACATGTCGCATATCCCAGGAGGCTTCAGCTGAGGCTTCATCACACAGCATTGCTGGCAATCAGAATAAGAACTTTTATTGCAAACGAAACATAGGGAGTGTCTTCTGCAATGAAAGTCAACCTGTCAGCATTTTTTACTTAATAGGCTTTAGTTCCATCTTAAACTGTAAAGTTAAGGTATTACTTTTTTATGGTTAGGTTAAAGCTTTAGGTTAGACTGAGATAAAAGGTTACTTTTACAGTTAGTTTGAAGAAACAATAATCAGAAAAATGTTGTATTCTGACAACTATATTACGTTTAAACATGTACAATATATTAATTACATTATTTCCTATTTTTTTACTCTGACATGCAGACTAATGTGTCCAGAAAAGGACAGAGGTTGGGATAAATTAAAACAATGCAAGGTGTGTGTGAGCATTTGTAGCCACAGGAAAAAGCTAAAAACAACAAAGTCTACTGCTGAAATGACTCTTGTCACTGTCACTTTTGCTGCACAGCTTAGTCTCTATTTTATTGTTAAATGTTTAGAGTGGACCTTCACACTTCCCAGCCACTTTCCTCTTCTCCACCCCCCTCTCCTCTTAAGATTGCAAACTGCTTTTTTTTACATTTTTTTAAATATCTTTTTTGGGGAGAAAAAAAAATCACTTATGCACTTCTTGAATTTTTACTTAGGCAAGAATGATGTGCCACTTGCCCACAGCCTAGTGGGACACTCACATCATGTATCCCAAAAGGCCATGGGGTAGGCTAATGCACATGTGCCATGGCATCAATGAGGCTGACTGTCCTCTTCTTGTACTTGCTACTTTTACAATTACACAAAATTGTCTACAGAAAAAAAAAAACATTTTATCATTATACATACACTGTATATCGACTTCAAAAGGCAGAATTTGATTTTCTCTTTTTACTGTCATGTCTGGGGAAATATATTGCATATATACATATAGTATGTATTAAGTTTGGTATATTTAAGACTGCATTCTACTCCAGCTGCAGCATTACATTATAGGTTATATGTCCTTTAATATACAATAATCTGAGTATGCATAAAAGTGGTTATATTCTGAAGACACTGGATGTCACCTACAAATATTCCAACTCACAGATAGGAAGAATGGAGATATAGAATGAAGTAAAGTGTTTAATACTTCACAGATACAGATAAAATGTAACCCATTTGTAAAGTTTAGACTTCTGGCTTTTTGAGAAGCACATCACACTGTTTTATAAAACAATGTTTATTCTTTATCAAAATCAAAAAACACAGTAAAAACCATTCTCAGACAATTTCTCAGACTATAGTATATTTAACCCAAGCGGTGCACTAGAGTAATCCAATCTGGAAAATCAATCAAACATAAGTGTTCCATAAATTGCAGCCAGCAGTTTTTATTGACTCAAACAAATAAACAGAAATATGACTGAAATAATAACACACTTTTTCTTAAAGCACGAGAAACAAAATTACTGACCTATGACTTGAAATTTTTTCATTATTTTAGGACCCTTAGGATTGAGAGAGCTTGAAGGACCCATGCTTTGGGTCATTGCATCTTGGAAAGACTGCAGGAGCTAGTTGATCATCTGTAATTAAACAATGTTTTGTGCACTCATTCTTTTTAAAATGATGACAACCATTAGGTAAAGAGCATGAGAGGAAGATGACATGCCATGGCAAGTTGCTAAACCACAGGGGTCAACTGTGTAAAGTCATACCTATTTCATAGCTAGAATAAAGAAAACATCAGTGATACATTTTCTTGGGTATGCACTTTTTTTCTGTATGTAAAGCCCTTACAATATTTTTAAAGACAAGAACATTGTACATCATGCATTCAACCATTGTTCATTAATATATATATATATATATATATATATATATATATATATATATATATATATATATATATATATTGTTGCTGTACAGTTGATCCACTTAAGTGCATTACTGGTGAGACCCACATGCTTGACAAGTTTCAAAGCAACATGACCTTACAATGTGTACTCCAACTAAATACTTCACAAAAAGTCATATTTGGGATATGAATTAAATAAAAACAGTTAATTAAACAATATCTTTTTAGCTAAGGAAAACAAACTTCTACACACATGACAATCAAATGTATACTAAATGTGTACGAGAGATTTGTTTTGAAAGAAAAATTTCATACTCCCAATGTCATTCCCAATTAAGTTCTCCAGGTAATGACCCCATTTGCATAGTGAGCTGAACCCACATGTGGGAATTTTAATGGGCACACCACCTGAGTACATTAATTGAGAGTGACACTACTTGAACTAGTTTTGTGCTTAGCCCACTGAAAATTCTACTCAAATTATTTTTAATGTCAAGCTACAAGTCAAATTTCAAGATGATGGATTTGTTCTTTTTTAAGCACAGAGTGTGAATAAAGGCATTCTGTTATGCACTGCACATCTTTCCTTACCTAATGTGTAGTTCTCATTGCGGCCCGCTCCATGTCTTGCCAGCACCTGGGATTTCATTTCTACATGACTGTGTTGTGTTTGGTTTCCATAAATTTGCACATAATTGACAGTAAATAATCCGCTTCATTACTAAAATTGCTTAAAGACATTTATTTTTCTGATTTGGTGTATGAAAGACAGCCAATTATGTATTGCATTATAATGAGTGGTAAAAAAAATCCATTATGACTGCATCTCTACATGATTACTGGTCCTGAAGATATTGAAAGATATATTACACATGGGGGGAAAATAAGCAAAGAATACCTGTAACAAGTGCTAGCTTTGCTTGGCCATAAGCAAAAACATCACTAGGTGATGTAAATAGTACAGTTCCATATAACTGTATAGGCATTCTCTTGAAAATACTTACTTCCCTTGGCCTTAGCATGCACTGACTGACACACTTCACTAATCTATATTTCTGTATAATCCTTCTAAAATTATAACAAAATGGCAGAATTTCAGAGTGTGTATTATTGCCTGGATTTTTTGGTTTAGCATATACCCAGAAAGCATAACTGGTAGCCAGTAACTATTTCCTTTAATCATTTTCCTGGCTATATCACAAAAAAAAAATAACTTTTTTGATTTTTTTTTCTGATTTTCTGACATTTTGGGAACAAACTTAATTAATCAACATGACTATCTTGGTCTAGGATAACACAGGCAGAAACTGTATTAATACCACCACTACAATCCCATGCCTTTCTAAATCAAAGTTTTCATGAATATATCTAAACATAGAAATGGCTTGCTTTTGTGCTGATATTAAAATGTACTCAGAACAATAGCTTTACAGAATATTGTATATTTCAGAGGCACTCTCTCTTCTAGGCTTCTCTTTTTATGTCAATATCATTTTCAAATCGACTAATGCAACTCCTTCCCTGTTGGCCTACCTCTACGCAGGCTATTCCTCCTTCAGTTTATCATAAATGTTGCTGCCAAATGAATTTGCTAGTTTAACAGCTCAGTGTGTACCAACCCTCTCTGCAAAATTCTTTCATTAGCTTTTACTCACTTGATGCAAAAAAATTCCAAACAATAACTATAACATATACAGTAAGTCCCCTACTTATGAACGAATTCTGTTCCAAGAGCTCGTTTGTAAGTTTAACGTGTTCGCAAGTCCAGCTTGCAGACAAAGACTGCAACCGCTGATTCATGTGTTCTGGCAAAGCCCCCCTGTCAGAACACAAAGGCACAGAAGGGTTGAACGAAAAAAACGAAGTGTGTGTGTGTGTGTATCGAGCTTCACAAGATTGGTCATGCAAACACATGTTTGCATCTTTGAAACTTCACTCAGTTGAATGTTCGTCTGTAGGGCAATTACTGTAATGTAAAATATCATCCAAACCATTCACTTCACTACTCCTAAGTACCTCTTCCTATCTAGTCCTCTTGTCACCTCCTCCCATGCTCATCCCCAGGATTTCTCCAAAGCCTCTCCCTTCCTCTAAAACTCCCTAACCCCATCCATCCAGCTATCTCTTACTCTGTCCACCTTTTGGCAATCTATGAAAACCCAGCACTTTAGGGAAGCCTATCCTACCTCTACCTAACAACTAGAATATTGCTTTCTTCATCAACTCATCCCCTCACAGTTATTACATTTTGTATCACTTGCCCCTCCCTTTCGATTAGCTCTTATATGCAATGCCCTCTAACACCCTTGAATGATTTGCATTGTAAATGCATTGCATTCCTTTATTTTGTAAAGTGTTTTGCAAACTTGTGGTGCTACATAAATCCTGTATACTATAAAAAAGTTTGGGTGAATTAATAGACACTGGGGGAAATACTCAATCTGTCATTCACCAAGCATTCACTAAAGGTGAATCTTCCAGCTGCATGTGTTTTTAAATACAGTAATTGATTTAGTGAATATTTTGTGAAAGTCCCATTCACAGCTTTATAAAGAGGCACTACGTTTTTATAACTGGCAGGTTATGAAGGCTTGATAAGAGAGTGGCCATTCTGACAAAATAGCTATAGATAATAAAAAGATCACTCTGTGGGTAAAAAACTCAACAGATTTTGAATATAATCAGTCAAACTAGGTAATAATTATCAAGTAAAAACATCTGTTACATGGTAAAGGAATGAGTTGTTTTTGTATGCCTCTTCCTTGTGCTATAGATTGTATAATCAAACACCCACACACTCTGTTGTATGTTCTTAAAAATAAATAAATAAATCAATACATAAACTATATTTTGCAAATTAAGTTATAACATCAAAAATATATAAACCTAGATGTGTGATGGCAGAAGTGATGACAAAGAGGTTCATCAAGCCTACCCTTTTTTTTTTTTTTTTTTACCTTTTTGTCTTAGTATAGAGCTATCTTTATCCAAATCTTGAATAAATTCACTTCCTATTGACTAACATGCTGTTGCTGCTAGAAGTCTGTTCCAAGGGTCAACTATTTGTGTGATAAAAGTACATTTTTAAGTATTAAAAGGTGAAATTTAGTTTGTGCATCAAAATATTAGAGGATTAAGACTCGTGCATAGGAAAACAATTAAAACTTAAATAAATACCATCTATTTTCAAATCTGTTATAGATAAAGAAGATATAACAAGCCAATTTATTAAAAGTTGATACATATTAATCAACTGAAGAAACGCAGTTAGTAAGTGTTTTCTCTAAATATGTCATTCTTCAAACACAGGACAAGCAGAGCTTAGTAAATTTTAGCAGAACCAAAACAAAAAGGCATCTTTCTAGTATTCTAGCACAATTCTCCTTAGAACTAATAGTTCAGCTTCAGCTGTACTCATAATTATTTCTGTTTTGTTTGCAAATCTTGTCACAAATAATTTGATATTAGCAAGTGTTTTCTCTAAATATGTCATTCTATAAACACAGGGCAAGCAGAGCTCAGTAAATTTTAGCAGAACTAAAACAAAAAAGGTATCTTTCTAGTATTCTAGCACAATTCACCTTAGAACTAACAGTTTAACTTCAGTTGTTCTCGTAATTATTTCTGTTTTGTTTGCAAATCTTCTTACTTAGTAATTTAACATTTTTCTTCTAATTAAAAAAAAAAACTGCTTGCCATTGTTATGTAATATTTTAAGCCCCATTAAAAAAAAAATAATAATATTGTAAAAGTTCTCTTTCTGCGGTTCTTTTGTAATGGCTCTCTTACTAGCCTTTCTGTATGTAACACATCATGTGCTCTATTGTGTTTGCAGCACTTCACAGCCTCTTTTTTTTATCTACAACTGCAGCCTATACAGTAAAAGTCCCTATAATCTCTAACTTCCCTATAATCTGTGACTCTATTAGTCAGCATCGGATTTTAAACAGTAAAAGCCTGAAAGATAATTTTTCATGGAGAAAAGTAAAAATGTTAATACTAATACGCAATGCTGTTGGTTCAGTAAGGATTCCCTCCTGAACTGTATCTACTGTTGAAACTTACTGCACTTTCAAGGCTATCAACTCCAAACTGCTTTTCTGGTTTTATTTGGAGATAGCAAGATTCATATACCCAACCACTTTCTAGATTCCTGTAACAAGCTAGCTTGACTTGCGCCATTCCTTTTCTTGATATCTACAACAAAAGATTGGCTTCACAACTATGATTTCAACATGCAACTTTAATTATTCTGGAGACATGCACATAAAACCACGCCTTGGGCCTCTCTACTCAGATGCACTTCACTCAATTACAAATGCAAACATGTAAACCAGTGTTATCAGTGCCACAGAAATATGTATGTGAGGCTAAAATAGGTTGACTATTCAAATTTTTCTTTAAATATGTGTGTTTTCTAATATATAAACCAAAACAACACAATGGAAATAATAATAATACAAAATATTCTGTAAAACAAACAATTCAGTGTCAATTGTTATTCATTGTGCACCATCCATATATACATGAAGTCCATACTATATGTTCTCTCAAGAAACATATATACAGTATGTGCTTCAAAATAGTCCCAAAAACATATAGTGTTTCCTTCTCTGTGCACATGCCTAACAAACAAATCATTGTGCTCCACTATGCAAATAAACAATTTGTGCATGGTGTGTCGTGGCCCCCTCCAAAAAAAAGACTTACCAGAGGGTTTTGATCCTTTGCAGTAAATAGGTCAAAATGCTCTTTATTTATGTTTATGGACCATGGACCTCCGCCACTCTTTTAGGTAACCACCAGACTCAACTTTTTCAGCTTTCTCTTGTCACCCTCAGTTCAGGTATGCAGGGAAAAATGCTGCAAGAGAGATATCATTGCGCACCAAACGTATTTATTGAAAGATTTCCCCATACATGTAAACCTTTAAAAATGTGTTCTCCTAGCCAAAGTCTTCACGTCCAGAACGCTTTCTAAACCCTTTCGAATCTCAAACGGCACAAGACAGGGCTGCCCCCTTTCTCCAACAATTTTCAATTTATCCATTGAGCCCCTAGCCGAAGCAATAAGAACTTCTCCCAACATACGAAGCTTCACTATTGGCAACACAGAACACAAGATTAATTTGTTCGCAGATGACATCATCTTGATGTTGACATCTCCAGAATCATCCCTACCCGCAGCCCACACTATCCTTACCTGTTCCAGTAAGATCTCTTACTATAAAGTACATAACTCCAAATCATTGGTCCTGAACCTAAATGTTTGTCCTGATACGAAAAAACAATTACTAGAAAATTGCCCCTTCTCATGGACAGATGAGAAAATATCTTATTTAGGCATTACCATCACACCTCGAACCTCTGACCTTATCCATTCGAATTTAAAACCCCTGAAGCAAAAATCTCTGAAGACCTTAAAAACTTCTCGAAAATAGACCTATCATGGGGAGCGAGAATAGCAGTAATAAAAATGACCATCCTTCCTCAAATCTTATACCTATTTAGAGCACTACCCATCCCCATGCTCAAAACACAGTTGAATGCCCTTACAAGCATTATTAGCAAATTGATATGGTCAGGGAAGAAAGCCCGTATAGCCTTTAATACTCACCGCACACAAATCCATGGGAGGAGCTGGACTACCCAACTTACAAGCTTATTGGTGGGCTTCAAGACTAGATCAAATAAAGCATTGGTTTACCAGTAGTGAAACACCACTATGGGCATCAATTGAGGAACACCTAGTGCCAACTAAAAGCCTAACACTCATGCTTCAGAGTGACTTGTGGATACCATGGAACTGGTCCAACATACCCATCACAGTCAAAGCTTCTCTGCAAGCTTGGAGAGCAATTTCCAAACTATCACCCACAGTAAACCTTTTCCACGCCTGTGATATTCCTATTAAGATATTAGAATCTAAATTTAACAAGCTCAACGTTACTAAGTTGGGAGATTAAGGTCTATCACTCATATTACAACTCTACAGAAATTGCAGGCTTAAAGAAACAGAAGATATCATCCAGGAATTTTCCCTCCCTCATCACCTGTCACTCACCATCTCTAAGATCATTTTCACTCTAGCCAAACATCCATTTTCAGAACTACTAACTAATTCCCAAACATGGAATTTCATCTCCACAGTACCGCCCCTAACCAAAGGTATATCCCTCTTTTGCTCCTGCCTCACATCTGATTCCCTCAAAACTAAATTGCCACATATGCTGAAATGGGAGAAAACGCTTAATCACTCTTTCACTCTAAAGCAATGGCAAATAGCGATCAACTCGACCCACAAACTATCACACTGTACTAACCATTGGGAAATGATGACAAAGATTGTAAACAGGTGGTATTTCACTCCCTATCGGCTATCTAAGATGAATCCCTCCCTTTCACCACTGTGCTGGAGAGAATGTGGTAGAGTGGGCACCTTACAGCACGTCCTCTGGGAGTGCCCCTCCCTTACAAGCTTTTGGAAATCAATTTTCCAATGTATAGCATCCACCACTGGAATCTTAACTCCTCCCAAACCAGAATTAGCATTTTTGAATCTAAACATTGAATTATACCCATTGACATACAGACAAATGATTATACATCTCCTTTCAGCTGTGAGAACCTTAATACTATGTAAGTTTGATGTGATTTTCTGTTTTTCATTTGTATTTGAAATTCAATAAAAATTATTGATTGAAAAAAAAAAATGTGTTCTCCCATTTAAAAGTGCCCGTACCGGCAGCGATTGATATGTTATTCCAGAGAAATACATAAAAAGCATCATGCCTACCTACATTAGAATGTTTTTTATATATGATGATAAACCAGATGTAAATGTAATATATATACTTCCTAACCTAGTGACAAAAAAAGAGATATCATATACAATTTAAAACTATGTAAAATATACTGTATACAAAAGTAAATTTATTCCTAACCCTATATTTCTTAGTTATTATAAAACACTCCCCTTACTGTAAAATATTGAGACTATCTTTATCCTAAACCCTACATTTTGACAAATATTTTAAAATCAATACATTGAAATCTTCAAGGTCTAGATTAAGACCTTCTGGGCCATAAGTGTCCAATTCCTAAATCCACTGAGATTTATTGCCGGAGAAATTCCTTTTTAAATTAGATCCCCGCCAATGTTTACTTATCCCTTCAATCCTATAAAAAGTCAAATATCTGGGGTTTCTATCATGCGCCAACATAAAGTGGTTGGACAAAAAACCCTTTAAAACCCTTACGTATACCGCTTATATGTTCTCCTATCCTTGTGGTCAACTTGCTTGTGATGAGGCCTACAAATTGGAGGCCACAAGGACACTCCAAAATGTACATTACATGCCCACTATTACAAGTAATACATTTCTTTATCGGTATTCCTTATTCTTCTTAGATGCAAGCTTAATCATCTTCCTCTCCCTTCTATCTGTTATTTAATCTAGAACTAGACTTGAAATGTTTCATAGAAATGATTAGATACAAAATCCCCCTTATTTTACAGTAAGGGGAGTGTTTAATAATAACTTTATTGTTTTTATTATAAAATCTTTTGTATATACTGTAGTAAATGTTGTATTGTTTTAAATTGGATGTAATATCCCTTTTTCCCATCCATTAGGGGGCGCTGGGTTAGGAACTATATATATATATATATATATATATATATATATATATATATATATATATATATATATATTACCTTTACATCTGGATTGTACAATCCCTTCAGGATTGATGTCATCACCTGTCTTAACTTAAACCTCAGACCTGAAACTTCCTAGACAGGCCAATGCTGGCGCAGTGAGGCTGGGTTGTTTTTGAGTTGTGGGGCAGAAGAAGTCTTCCATGATAGCATCCCCATCTACTCCAGGGACCCAGGGGAGAGGTAAGGGTTTTAGCAAAGTTGCTTCCCTGTGCTCAGTCTCTGAAAAATCTGGTGCACATTAAAAATAAAGTTGTATGGCAATTCACCCTTCTATCACTTCCACTGCTGACAGTCTGTTATCCGATAATACTGGCATTGCTGTTGCTGCTACTTCTCGGGTTGCATTATCAGATGTTGCAACTCTAGTTGTTCTGGAGCCAGCCACATTACCAACTCAGACTTCACTGCTTAAACCTTTGATTGCTGCCACAATTGCAGATATATGAGGTCCCGATCTCTAATCCCTTGGGTCAAGCTCACCCTTCTCCTATTTCTTCAGTGCCTGAAAACAGTCTTAAAGGGGCTTTGGCCTGTGAACTCTCCCCTTTGTTGTTTCATCTAAGTAATTTGATTAAGGATAAAACATGGAGAGGTGATTATGTAGATCTCCTTTCCTATTTGCCACCTGTTAAGGACAAGAGGTTAGATAAAAAAATGCAGATATGGGTGATGATGATAAGCGCAAGGGTGCTCCTCGTTCGTTTACTAACTGGTTGCAAGCATTTTGCATCTATGTTAGTATGATGGGTGAGAAACACCCTTAATTGGTCTGTTCCAATTTGAAAGTATACTGGTGGCTTATAAGAATTTTGCTGGCTTAGCTTGGTTTATCTAAAAATAAACAGTTTGCCAAAAGTTGTCTATCCATAAGAATTTGAAATGGGGCACTAAAGATGTGGCTTGTGGCTGAACCTTTTATTTTAGCAAACAAAATTGGGAAGGATGTGAAAGAGGGTATAGTAGAAGACCTATTTTATTCCCCTCTCTTTGTGAATTGTAAAGTTTCACCTCTTGATTTAATTTCTGAAAAATTACCAAATACTTTTAATTTGATTCACCATTTGTCTTGTACATTTGCTTTGTTGGCTAAGGCTGATATTAGGTCAGCTTTTTGTTTGTTGCCGATTCATCCTTTGGCGTTCAATTCTTTTGGTTTTTATTTTAACAGCACCTACTATTTTGATAAATATCTACTGATGGGTTGTTCATTGTCTTGGGGATAATTTGAAACTTCCTCTTCCTTCTCAGAATGGGCTGTGTCTCTCAAACTGGCTCAGTTAACCTGTTGCATTATCAGGATGATTTTATGTTCATGGGATCTGCTAACACTTCCGATTGCCTCCATGTTTTTACAGAATTCCGCATTTTGGTGTTCCTTTGGCTGCGGAAAGGACTGTTTGGTCTACCATATATCTCAAATTTCTAGGTGTCATGTTAGATTCTGCTACAGTGAAATTTTGTTTGCCCTCTGCTAAAGTCCAGTGATTGCATTTCTTATTCTCCTATCCACACCAAAGGTTACTTTACATACTTTACATTCTTTGTTTATTGACATTTGCAACACATATCATTCCCTGGAGTAGGGTGTTCTCCAAACATTTATATACAGCGATTTCTGGTTTGAAGTCTCCTCATCATTTTGAAGAATTACTTCTAACTTGAGGTCTGATTTGGCTGTTTGGGATAGATTTTTGACCTTGTATAACAGCTGTTCTTCTTGGCAGGCCCCCTTTTTGAAACTTCCCTCATTGCATTGTTTACTGATGCTTCAAGGGCTTGGGGGTATGGTGTTTTCTGGCATGGTCATTGGTCCGTGGCCTCTTGGCCTCAGACATGGTTTAGCATAGGCTTGACCAAAAATATTGTATTTTTAAAATTTTTCCTATATTGGTGGTATTGGAGCTTTGGGGAGAGCAGCTTCACAATTGTCATCTTTTATTATTTCATTCGGACAATATAGGTGTAGTACAGTATGGATTAAATCCCACTATGTGCCAGGTCTGACTAACAATATTGTCAATTCCTTGTCCTGATTACAGCTGGACCATTTTTATGAGTTGGTGCCAGATGCGGATCTTCTTTGTTGTCTTTGCCCAGAGCATATATGGCCCCTGGTCTACCACACATTCATGGTACTTTAATGGATTCCTTGGCCCCTGCTATGTGGGTGAATTACAATGCCACATGGCTATTATGGTGTTCTTTTTAAATTCTTTTAGCGATCCACCTCATTCTTTTTTGAAAGCATTAGTACTGTGGTTTATTAATCATTTGATGCAACATTATTATTCATACTCCTATATCGTGAAGATTCTGGCTGGTGTTTCCTTATTAATAAAATTTTCCTCCACGCTCCACTTTTTCTTAGTGAAGCTCACTCTAAAAGGATACGTAAAACTTTTTCTTACATTGATTCATGAGTGCCAAAAAACGCTTCTATTTTGTCTCTACTGAGCATTTCCACAGCTTAAGTTTGTTTTTCAGAATATGAAACTTTGCTAATTCAAGTTTACTTCAGCCTTTGTTTTTGGGGGGCTTTCTATATCTCAGAATTATTGCTGAAGTTGGTTACGGACAATGGTGGTCTGTCATAAACGGATTTGTTTTTGGAGATAGCTTTCTTAAAATTCTTTAACGACATAGTAAGACTGATCAGCTGGGCAGAGGCCACTGGATTTTTATTCAAAGGATATCGGGTTCTCTGCTCTGCACATTTACTTTGTTCTCTTGGTTTGTGCTTGCTTGCTTCTTCGTCAACATTCTGCGACTCATCTTCTTATCAAATTGGCACTGCTGCCGAGGCTACTAGGTTGGGTTTATCTGTCCCTGCTATAAAGCATTTGGAAGGTTAAAAAATATGATGGTTTTAGAACATATGTTAGATCTGATTTGTGTTTCTCCTAATTGCAGGTTCCAAGCACGTTTGAAATACAGGAAATTCTTTAATTGTTTGGGCCAAGCTTAGTGCTTCTCATTGCATTTACAGTGTCAACTTGAGCCTTGATTGTAATGACTTTCATGTTTGTTGGCACGGCAGGAGAGGCATGTTGTGGTTTGAGCTGTATCCTGCCTTTTCTTTGCTATATGTGTCCTGACGTACCCCTTATGCCATTGTTATTCATTTGTCTGGCAATGAAATTAGTTTTTACAAAACTTTAGATTTGATCTATCAAATTAACCATGTCACTTCCTGCCCAGGCCAATTTTCAACATTCAGTGCTCTCACACTTTAAATGACAATAATTTAGTCATGCAGCATTGTACCCAAAGAAAACATTATCACTATTTTTAGACAGATAAAGCTTTTCTTTGGTGGTATTTAATCAACACTAGGTTTTTTATTTTTAAATTTTTGCATTAAGTGAAAAAAGAAAGAGAATTTAAAAAAAAAAAAACATTTTTTTTAGTTTCTATTATAAATATTTGTAAATAAGTAATTTGTCTTCATTATTTAGTCTGTGTGAACGGTATAGAGTCTACAGGTTGTGCTATGTATTAGTGAAAATTGATCAATCCTGATGTACTAACTAACTGCCTCATTTCTTGAGGCCCTAAAATGCTAGGACAGTACAAATACCCCCCAAATTTCTACTTTTTGGAAAGTAGACAGTCCAAGGTATATAGTAAGAAGCATGGTGAGTTTTTTAAAGTTGTTTTTTTTTCACAATTCTTTGGAAAATTAGGAAATTAAATATATATGTGTGTATATATATATATATTTTTTTTTTTACAAAACTGCCATTTTAACCACTTTAAGACCAGAAGGATTTGCCCCCTTAATGACCAGGCCCTATTTTGCGATTCGGCACTGCATTATTTTAACGGACAATTGCACGATGCTGTACCCAAATAAAATTGATGTCCTTTTTTTCCCACAAATAGAGCTTTCCTTTGTTGGTATTTGATCACCTGAGCGACAATTTAGAAAAAAAAAAAAACAATATTTTTCACATTCTGCTATATGACATTCTCAAAAAAAAATTAAAAAATCAAAATTTTTTAACATTTTAGGCCAATTTGTTTTCTGCTACACATTTTGTTAAAAAAAAATCACAATGAGCGTATTTTGATTGGTTTGCACAAAAGTTATCGCGTCTACTAACTACGGGAAAGATTTATGTAATTTTTTTTTTTTTTTTACTAGTAATGGCGGCGATCTGCGATTTTTTGTGTGACTGCAACATTGCAGCCAACAGATCGGACCCCTAACTGACATTTTTGACACTTTTGGGGGTACCAGTGACATTACTACAGTAATCAGTGCTAAAAATATGCACTGTTACTGTAATAATGACACTGGCAGGGAAGGGGTTAACCCTATGGGTGATCAAATGTGAGCCTAGAGGAGTGATTCTAACTGTGGGGGGGGCGTGGCTTGTGAAATGACCATAGAGACATGTGATCCTATATAGAAGGATCACATGAGCACTGTGATCATTTCAGGGAGAAGAGCGGTCGGCTGTGTTTACAACAGCCAACTGTCCTTCTCCCTCAGCAGGGAGCAATCGGGGGTGTCAGGCGGCAATCGGAGCCGCCTGACTCATACATCGGCTTCCCTCCTGCTGAGTGGGGGGTGGGAGTGCACTGCCGGTGGCGCGCGCTCGCCCTCTAGCTTCCTGCACGCGAACGACGTAGACCTATGTCGGTTTGTGCAGGAGAACCACCCTGCAGCAGTAAATAGGCGGCGGGTGGTCGGGAAGTGGTTAACAAAGTATTTCTCACACACAGCATAGGTGAACTTGCAATTGCACGCCAAAAAACATTCTGCTACCACATGTGTGAAGCTTTTTCACAGCCTGACCTCATACAGAGGCCCAACATCCAAATAGCACCTTCAGGCGTTCTAGGGGCATAAATTACACATCTAATTTCCTGACAACCTTTCACATTTTTGAAGGCCCTGGAGCACCAGGACAGTGAAACACCCACAAAATGACCACTTTGGGAAAGCAAAACATCCCAATGTATTTTCTATGGGGCATAATTAGTCTTTTGAACATAATTTTTGGCACAAGTTTTTGAATAACGTGGAATAAAATGAAAATGTATTTTTGTGGTCAACTTAAAAGATATTTCTAACACACAACACGGACATGACAAGATTTACACCCCAAAACACATTCTGCTGAGCAAAGGGTAAACAAAAGATTACCTCTGGTTTCTGGTTTTAGTAGTGCAGTTATGCACAGAAGAGTGCATTAGTCCATACTGTTCATAAACAGTGCAGGGCCAGTACAGGCAGCAGGCAGAGATATATTGTCAGAACAGCCAAAGCATTGGTCCAGGCAACAGGCAGGAACATGGTTCATAAACAGGCCAGAGTCAGTACAAGTAGCAGGCAGAGGTGTGGTCAGTTTAGCAGCAGGAAGAAATATCAGGCTTAGGGCCCGGTCAAGTAAGACTTGGACACAGGGGTAGAGGATTCTTCCCACCCAAATCTCTTTAAAGCCTCCATTCTCCAGACCCTAATGCCGGAAGTACAAAACCCCAAGAAGACCCAAAAAGTAGTTTACTCCACTTGGAAAAGCTATTCTGGAGCCCCTCACATATGTGAGAGCACTGTGTTATCTTGAATCCAACTACTACAGTACTAGGGCAAAAGAAACATGGTTTATAAACAATTTAGGGTGCAGGCAGAAGCATGGTCAATAAACAGACCAGGGTTCATTCAGGTGGCTGGCAGAGGCACGGTCAGTTTAGGCACCAGGCAGAGGCATGATCAAATAATAGGCCAGGGTCAGTTCAGGAGCAGGCAGAGGCATGATGAGTGTAAAGATAGGGAAACTGCAGGAAGTCAGAGTTACGTTCACAATACTTCACTAATATTGTAGTGAAGTATAGCAATGATGGTAGCAGTCACCTATGCAGAGGCCTAGTTGGGAAGAACACTGGGGCAATAATAAATGGTGCATAATCTATCCCTTCCTCTAGATCATACCCAACATTTTTTATTAACAATTTTATCCTGTTTCTCTGGGAGGGAATTTATCTGGAAAATGGTTTCATTGAGTCTGCTCACTGCATCTGATGCTTACTGGTGGGTCTTACTGGTACACAAGGGCAGTGATGATTTCCTCCTAATATCTGAGAAAGAGTTTGGGTCTTTCAGTGGATTTACGGTAGATCACATAAGAATTATACATTTCAAAATTGAAGAGGTAAACGGAAACTTTCTTGTATCAGTGGTGGGTTCTTTATGTTGCAAGATAGGGCTGGATCATCTGATTGTTATAATAAACTCCCCCCATGAACATATTTTACTCCTGCACACATTCGGGTTTCTTGACTGGGCCATTCCTCCTGTGGATTTCCACAGCTGCTAGAATGGCTTATTCTGCCTCCTTGTCCACAGCTATTCCTGCCACAGCCCCAGCATCAGGCATGGAGGAGTCAGCTAAGTTATTTGAACACAGAGTCAACCCCTTGCTCCTTGATGATGCACAGCCATTACTTGATTCAGATGTTGGTTCTGAGCTTGAGGAAGGTAGGAACATGAGCCTACAGAGAGGGGAGAACACTGTTACACAAATAGGCATTTATGTTCCCTCAGTGTTGTCGGAAGTTTTGTTAGTGAAAACAAAGCGCATCTCTCCAGAGACTTTGTGGACCGGCTACCATTTATCAAAATGAATCAGTCCTATATTACCTGCAGCCCCTGATGCCAATGTCGCTAATAAAGTGTTTTTGGGATGTGGAATCTCTGCAAGACTTCTAGGCTGCCTAGCGTTGTGGGTGTTGATTTCATCTGGAAGAAAGCTGTCATTTCAATTTTTGACAGCAAGGCAATTTTTGCTTTTATCAAGAGTACCTCTATAGGGTTACAGTGCAAAAGCACCTCTGACACCTAAAGACCAATTTTTCCACACCTATTACTTCTATCCAAACTCTGTGGAAGAGACAACAGAATTTATCCAAAAATGTCTAATCTTGTTCCCAGTGCACTACATTGTGGCCTCATCATACAGACTGGCTCCCCAAGCCATTGTTAACAAAATAATGAAAGCTTGCAGTTAAAATTGTCATTTTTTTGGCTTTATAAATGCAATTATTGCTGCAGCAGCTTATATACACAGTACAGTGCCACTTTACAGGCAGACTACGGGGACCCCTCAGGTACTATATCGAAAGGATTTTTTTACTTTTATTGTTATTTCTCATTTTAATGCTTTAACTTTAAGCATCAGTAAATCACTGCTAATTTTTAAAATTATGTTTTTTACAAACTTTGTCTTCATTGATACATGTCTCACAGGGCAGTAACCGGACCCCCATAACCATTGTATGCCGAAATACTTGCATATGAGCCTTCAAAATGGGCACTTTTGATTTTTTCAGTTGGGGTCCCACTTTTGCGATGTTTAAAAAGTCTGGTGCGAACCAAACAGGGCGTCGTTCGGCCCATCCCTACTTTGGAGTAAAGTGTACAATCAATCTATGCATATATTGCAAATGGATTTTCTGGACTTTTATTTAGATACTAGACATTAAGCCCATTAAATTTATGGGCGCTAGAACATATGTGGTCAAACATTTGTAAAAACGGGGCGTGGCCGGAACTCGGATGTGAAAGCAGCGCGGCTCCGGAGCTCTGTCCCATCTGCCCTGATCCTTCCGTGATCCTGCTGGAACCCGACATCCTACTCACCTGATTCCGACGTCTCCTGTCTCCTGACATCCCGGTGCACCCACGGCGATGGTCAAAATAGGTCCTCCCGGTCCAGAGGCACTCGGTATCCGCCCGCCGGACCTCACGCTGCCACGATCCCAAGATGGCGCCGGCCCGGCGCGTGCTGCGGGCCCTTCCTCCCAGGTCGCTCGCTCTTCGGCTGTGCGGATGGCATCGGCCTCTGTGGAGGGGGAAGCGGTCTCTCCTGGATCGTCTCAGCTGGCGGTGACTGTAAGTGATGCCCTCTCTCCTCCCCTGGGCTCCCCCGTACCCTCGGAGCCTGCTCTGTCTGTGGATAGGCCCGAACCTACCCTGTCTGCCATAATGGACGCTATCCAGCACTGTCAGACCTCGCTTGCCACACAGATTGAGTCTGTCCAGATGGACATGTCGTTTCTCAAACAGGATGTGCACAACCTTCGCCACAGGGTGGGCAACGCGGAGCAGCGTATTAGTGACATGGAAGATGCCCACCGCCCCATGCAGTCCACTGTGTCAGAGTTACAGAGGGGTCATGTCGCTACTACGGACAAGCTAACGGACATGGAGGACCGCCTCAGGCGCAATAATTTGCGTTTTTTGGGCTTTCCGGAGGGATCGGAGGGTAAAAATCCTGAATCATTCATGGAACATTGGCTTATCGATACTTTTGGGAAGGAAGCTTTCTCCCCCTTGTTTGCCATTGAAAGGGCGCACAGAGTGCCATTGCGCCCCTTGCCGCCCGGGGCCCCACCCCGTCCTCTTCTCATCAAGCTCCTGCACTTCCGTGATAGGGAGGCTGTGCTCCGGGCCTCTAGGGACAAGGGCCGAATCCTGTATAATAACCACGCTGTATCTATCTTCCCGGACTTCTCTGCTGCGACCCAGAAACAGCGGGCCTCCTTCATGGCAGTTAAGAGGAGACTGCGGGATTTACAATTGCCGTATAGTATCCTGTACCCGGCTCGTTTGAGGGTCATCTATCAAGGTAAAGCCCACTTTTTTCAGGATCCTCAGGACGCTGCGCAGTGGGTGGATTCCTTGGGACGCCGCTCCCCTCCCTCCCAGGATCATAGGTCTCCTCGTCGGTGATCGCTGGCCTGTGTCTTGCAACTGCTGCTGGGTTTCCCTTTCTTCCTCCTGGATGTCGTTGGGATACACCTTTATATTCTATGATCCTCCTTGCAACTCTTTTTTGTGATTGTCGGGTGTCCTCCTGAATGGGGGGACCCTCCTTGTTCCTCTGGAAGGGCATTTTTGGGGATGGTTGCTCCCCTTCCCCCCCTTTTTTTCCTTTTTTTTTGCTACCACTCCTGTCTGCTTCGGGACGAGCAGATCCACGTTTCCCTGAACTACACTGTTTTCTGGTTATGGGATTTCAAGCTCTCAACTGTTGGGGACTGAGGGCCGGGTGGGTTAGGGTGGGATGGGTGTTGGGTTACTATTGTTTTTGTGTTTATCTGGGATTGTGGGGGTCTCTCCCCCCTTTTTTTGATTTGCGTTTACTCCGTCATGTCTTCTTGGACTCTTATCAGGGATTTTTTTTACGCCTAGGTGCTACGATTTTCATTTCTGCCTTGCTGTACTTGATAATATTTTGGTTCTTGTCTGTGCCTTCTCCTCCTATGCATATTGCCTGCCAGTGGTTTTGCCTGCCATATTGTGAGGTCTTGGTGCTCGGGGGGGGGCCTCCCCCTTTTTTGGGACCCCCCCGGTCACCAACGCTGATTTTTAACATATCACTATGTCTACTCTCCGTTTAGTCTCTTGGAACGTCAGGGGGCTAAATTCTAAAGTCAAGCGTTCCCTGGTTTTCGAATATTTGAAACGTCATAACCCACACATTGTTTTATTGGAGGAAACCCATCTCCAGGGGTCCAGGGTGATGGCCCTAAAGAGGGCGCATGTGGCGTACGCGCTACACTCTACGTATTCCTCGTATGCTCGCGGTACTTCGATTCTAATTGCAAAATCAGCCCCTGTCACCATCAAGCATTTGAAGACTGACCCTTCGGGGTGTTTTATTATTCTTGTCTTCGAATTTCTGGGTAAGCCCTATACCCTGGTTAACGTTTATGTCCCTCCGCCGTTTACTAGACAGTTTTTTGACCGTATGCTGGGTCTGGTCTTGGAAATGGCTGAGGGTCCCCTTATTATGGCGGGTGACTTTAATACGGTCCTCGATGCTGCTCTGGACAGGTCTGGAGCTGTCTCCTCCGCACCAACTCCTTTATGCTCCTACTTGGACAAATTGGATCTCCTGGACGCCTGGAGATGGAAACATGGGGGGATTACTGAGTATTCCTGTTATTCCAGCTCCCATAATACATTGTCCCGCATTGATCTCTGCCTGCTCCCTCGGGAACTGCTAAGTCTTCTTTCGGGTGTCAGGTATCTGCCCCGCGCAGTATCGGATCACTCCCCTTTACTGGTGGATCTCGCATTGGGGTCCCCCCCTAATTATAAACTTTGGAGGCTCAGCCCCCTGTGGCTGGCGGACCAGGCAGTGACTGACCAGGGGTCGGCGGAGATGAACTCATATTGGGCACTCAATAAACAAGCTGGATCTGAATTGTTGACCTGGGAGGCCTTTAAGGCGACCATGAGAGGTACCTTTTCGTCTGCCGTGGGCGGTGCCAGGAAGGCTCGCCAGACTAAGTTGGTTGACGCCGAACTGGCGCTGCATGCGGCTGAACGACAATATACTGATGACCCTACTCCCCAGCACCATGCCTCTTGGCGGGCCAGGGCTCGGGACTTGGATCTGGTGGTTGTGGAGCGTACACAGAAGAAACTCCTTTATCAAAATCAGCGCATTTTTGAACTGGGCGATAAGAACAGTCGCCTCTTGGCTTATTTGGCTAGGCCGGAATACCAGCCCTGTGTCATCCCTCGGATTACCAGCCACGCCGGTGTCATTGTGGAACAAACCCCCGATGTTCTGGCCAGTTTTGTTGCTTTTTATTCCTCCTTGTACCAATCTAGAGCTCATTATACCATTGTTGAACTTGATGATTTCTTATATGATATTACTTTGCCTAAGTTGTCGGCCGGCCAATCTAGTTTTCTGGATTCGCCCCTGACTGCGGATGAGATAAACAAGGCCCTAGCCACTTTCGCACACAATAAGACACCTGGCCTGGATGGTTTTCCTATCGAATGGTACTTGCACTATAGAGAATTGCTGGTCCCCCATTTACTGACTGTGTTCAATTGTGCTCTGAAGGAGGGACGTCTGCCACCCTCTATGACGGAAGCTCTCATTGTGCTCATCCCCAAGCCACGTAAAGACCCCCTTCTCTGTGAGTCATACCGCCCGATCTCGCTTATTAATACTGATGTCAAGATTCTCGCCAAAGTCCTCGCGAGGCGTCTGAATACGGTTGTCACGGACTTGGTGGGTGCGGATCAGTCGGGATTTATTCCTGGCCGTTCTACATCGATCAACCTGCGTAGACTTTTTACTAACCTTCAGACGACTCATGCATCTGTGGGGTCCAGGGTCGTTGTGACCCTGGACACTCATAAGGCTTTCGACTCCGTGGAATGGCCTTATTTATTGGAAGTGTTGGCGAAATTTGGCTTTGGGCCCGGATTTATAAATTGGGTCCGCCTTCTGTATTATCTACCTCGTGCTCGTCTTCGGGTGAACGGTTTTGTGTCGGACCCCTTTCCCATTTTTCGGGGCACCAGGCAGGGGTGTCCGCTATCTCCGCTGTTGTTTGCCCTGGCCATTGAGCCCTTGGCTGCGCAGATCCGCCTTTGTGAGGGTATTGCGGGCTTTGTGATCAATGGCTTGGAAGAAAAGGTCTCCCTGTACGCGGACGATATGTTGATATATCTGGCGGATCCCTATCAATCCCTCCCTATTCTGTTGAATGTTATCGAACGCTTTGGTCACTTCTCTGGTTTCAGGGTGAATTGGAGTAAGTCCACGCTGTTCCCCCTGGATCCCCAGGCTCTGCCCCCTTCCCTTGCCTCTTGTCCCCTCCAGGTTGTGGATCGGTTTCGATATTTGGGGATTGAGATTCAGCTCCCCTTGTCTCGATTCTTTTCCAACAACCTGGATCCCCTGGTTGCCCGTCTTAGGTCCTCGCTGCGGCTTTGGTCTACGCTTCCCCTCACGGTGCTAGGCCGGATTAATATTTTTAAAATGATTTTTCTCCCCCGTTTTTTGTATGTGCTCAGCCATTCCCCGGTATATGTCCCTAAGCGCCGCTTTCAGGCCATTGACTCGCTCCTGACCTCCTTTATTTGGGGGGGTCGGGCGGCGCGTGTGGCCAGGGATGCTCTGCAGCTGCCGGTTCTTGCGGGCGGGCTGGCTGCGCCTAACTTGCGTCTATACTACTTCGCGTCTCAATTGGCCCATGCTCATTGGTGGTTCCACCCGGAGGATGCTAATGCTGCGGCTTCATTGGAGGCGGCTATTTTCACCTCCTATGAATCACTGCAAAACTTGGTACATCGAAGGTCCGTTATGGGCAGACCGAACACTGCTCTTGTTTCTGTCACCCTGCGGATTTTCGCGGCTGCGGCCTTGGATGGTTCCGACCCTCCAGAGCTGCATTCCCCCAATGCCCCCCTTTGGAGCAATCCGCGGCTGAAGGAATTCTTTAGTCGGGATGATGGCCTTTTCTGGTCCCGCCTAGGGGTGAAATCTATTTCTCATTTGTATGTCCGGGGAACCTTCAGGTCCTTTGCGGACATGCAATCTACCTTTGGTCTGCCCCCCACGGCTTACTACCGATACTTGCAATTGAGACACACGGCGGCCGCACAGTTTGGCCTCCGTGATGTCTCGCTTGAACCGACCCCCTTGGAAAACCTTCTTTCTGACTCTTCACATGAGAAGCTGGTCTCTACATATTATACTCGACTTTTACATTCTCACTCCAAACGGCTCGCGGTGGTTGAGTCTCAGTGGCGGGAGGATATCCCGGAATTGTCGGATGAGGTGTGGCAAGACGTCCTTCCGGAACAAATACCTGTTGTTATCTCCTCTAGGGATAGGGTTATCCAATTGAAGCTTCTTTACAGGGCGTACTATACCCCAGTACTCCTGCACAAAATGGGTACATTGCCTTCTCCGCTATGCTCCAAGTGTAATGCTGCTGATGGTTCATTTTTTCATATGTTCTGGGACTGTCCACCTGTCCGGGCCTTTTGGTCGGAGGTCACAGCTTTTATTGCAGATATCTCTCAGTTGTCCAATATTTGTAGCCCCCTTCGTTGTCTGCTGGGTTATGTGGATGACGAGGACGTCCCTGCTCGTACTAAATTGTTTCTCCGCTTGACATTCTTTTATGCTAGGAAGACTATAGCTACTAGATGGAAGTCTACTGCTCCCCCTGACGTTCCATTATGGATTGCTCTCATTAATCAGGCATTGCCTCTGTATAAAATGACGTATGAGGCCAGAGGCTGCCCCAGGAAGTTCCGGAAAATTTGGTCTTTTTGGGTGGACTCTGACCGGACTGCTTCTTCAGTTTCTGACTAGGGTTCTATACTAATGGTACGGCTGACAGTTATGTATGTTATTTTTGTCATGGCTTTTGTTGTGAAATGGAGTCTTGTGTGTGTCTCTTTTGGCTCCTCAATTGACATGGTTCCGGTTATTTCTCTGTTATGTATTGTTTTGTTTGTTCAATAAAATACCTTTAAAAAAAAAAAACATTTGTAAAAACAGACTTGTTCCAGTTAAGCGAGAGCCTCTGTCAGCTCCCTGTGCGCCCCTGTGGCCCTAGCAACGTCGGGGACATGCGCAGAGCTGACTGAGCGGCTCTCGCTTATCTTGTTCTTTTTTTTCTAACAACGCGAGAGCCGCATGACGTAGCTGACCGAGCGGCTCTCGCGTGACATAGTTCGCCCGCCGCCACTTGTAAGGGGCGCTTAGCAGTAAGTCCACGCGAGCACGTGCCCGTGCACACCTGCCGCTTCATCAGTTTCGCCCCGTGTCATGTCAGATAATGCCTCCCGTCGAAGAATGTATCCGACGGACTGACATTACTCCAGCTGACTGCTCCGATCAGCTGTGCTGGCGGTGACGACACTGACATGTGCAGTTTGTCGGATGCACTATCCGACGGTAGATAGAGAGCGGAGGGGAGAGAATCTATTGTCAGATTCTGCCTCGCTCTCTGTTCTATCTATGGGGACGGATTGGATTACAGAGTATTCATTCTTATATGAGAAATGGCGGGAATATTGTCTGATTAGAGAACACAAACACAGCTCTTATCGGGGCACATTAAAGGGGAGTGCCCTGATAAGAGCTGTGTTTGTGTTCTCTAATCAGACAATATTCCCGCCATTTCTCTTGCGTTGGCGTGTTTGCGCATGTGCACGCAATCCGCTTCTGATGCCAAACGGCCTATTTAAAGCCAGTGATCACTCTGAGTCATTGCTGTGTGATCATCAGCTCTCATGTATCCTGTGCCTATTTATATCTGCTGTTCCTGTTTACCTGACCCGGCTTGTCTTTGGATTTTGATTACCTGCTGCCCGCCCTGACCTTGGCTTGTCCTGATGATTCTCCTGCCTTGTCCTGATCTGTTTACCCGCTACCGGCTATTGGTCCTGGACCTGCTCCTGGCTCACCCAGGGAATCCAGGGGACCACGACCTGGTGTTAGCAAGCAGCCAAGTCCCACCCCACCATCTGGGTCCCTGGTAAAAACCGGCTAACACTTAGACTCCGCGCCTCTGGTGAACCTGTGCCATGCCAGTTACCTGGTAAGCCACTCCTCTTACGTCAGGCTCTGCCACGTTACCCCGTGACAGTATCAAACAGCTATGACTGAGCCTGCTAGAGGAGCCTCTCCTATGGACGACATCTGCCAGCATCTTGCGGCCCTCACCCATGCCGTTAAGTCTCTGCAGGAGGGCTATACCCAGTTGGAGGGGCGTGTTCAGTCCCTAACCTCCTCCACAGACCCTACAGTGTCTGCTGCTTCCACGGCTCCCTCTGGGCATCCCTCCGGACCGACGGTGGAGATGCTGCCTCCTGAACCAAGGGTCCCTACGCTGGAAAGGTTTTCTGGGGATCAGAGCAAGTTTAGAGCCTTCCGCAATGCCTGCGAGCTATACTTCTCCCTGCAACCCCGAACCTTCTCCTTGGAAGCAACCAAAGTGGGGTTCATCATATCCCTGCTCCAAGGTGAATCTCAGTCCTGGGCTCACCGCCTGCTTGAAGAGCGCAGTAACCAGCTGGACACCATGTCGGCTTTCTTTAACGCAATGGCGCAGTTATACGAAGATCCACAGTGCACTGCTACCGCAGAAACCACGCTCACCGCACTTCAACAGGGCCGTAGAGCCGTGGAGGATTACGTCACTGACTTCAGGCGTTGGAGTAAGGGCACTCACTGGAACGACGCAGCCTTGCGACATCAGTTCCGCCTGGGTCTGTCAGAAAATTTGAAGGATGAACTGGCCCGAGTAGGCATACCCGAAACCTTGGAGGCATTAATCGCCTTGGCCATACAGATAGACCGCCAGCTCCGTGAACGCAGAGCAGAGAGGTCCACGCAGCAGACCCGCCCAGTCTGGATGTTGCCGCGGGTTCCCAATCCCGTCCACACCTTCTCCTCTGGTGCCCGTCCCAGCAGCGCTGCTCTGTTTACCCCTGAATAGGATACATCAGAGCCGATGCAACTTGGGGTTATGCGTCCTTCCTTATCAACAGAAGAACATTTACGGCGACGTCAGAACAATCTGTGTCTGTATTGCGGAGAGGCCGGACACTTTGTATGCTCATGCCCAGCAAAGATGCGTAAATGTCTTTCTATATCCCCTTCAAGTTACCCGGTGTCTGTCAACAATACCACTCACCTGGCTCTCTCCATCTCATTCCAGCTTCCAGAAGGCCCACCGCTATAATTGATTCCGGGGCATGCAGCTGCTTCATTGACCGTACCTTTGCTGCTCATCAACACATCTCACTTCGACCCAGGTCGCAAGGACTCTCCATCTTCCTAGCGGATGGGTCTCACATCAAGTCTGGGCCAGTAACCCAAGAACCCCTCCATTGCCTGTGGCCACTTTCAAAGGTCACAAGGAGTTGTTGTTCCTGGATGCCATCTCTTCTCCCTTGTTCCCTGTTATTCTGGGGTTACCCTGGTTGCAAGCGCACAACCCACAAATTAATTGGACTTCTGGAGACGTCAAGTTCCAGTCCCCTTACTGCCAGAATCATTGCCTGCCAGTACGCCATAGTGCTACTAGCACCCTACTCTGTACGGACGCTGATAAGGAGATACGTTCCTCTGTCCCAGTACCCTATCACGAATACTTGGATGTCTTCAGTAAACAGGGGGCTGAGACCTTACCCCCCACCGCCCCTATGATTGTCCAATTGAGTTGCTACCGGGGGCCAAGATCCCTTTCGGACGTATCTTTCCTTTTTGGAACGAGAATTGGGTACCCTTAAGGACTATGTGACGGAGAATCTAGAGAAGGAATTCATCCGACCCTCTACCTCTCCGGCAGGAGCTGGGATATTTTTTGTGGAAAAAAAAGATCATTCACTTCGGCCATGTGTGGACTACGGTGAGTTAAATAAAATTACAGCCAAAAACCGGTACCCCCTACCCTTAATTCCTGAACTCTTCCAGAGATTAAGAACCGCCTCTGTATTCACCAAACTGGACCTGCGGGGAGCCTACAATTTGGTCCGTATTAGGGAGGGGGACGAATGGAAGACAGCATTCCACACCAGATTCGGTCATTATGAATATTTGGTGATGCCTTTCGGGCTCTGCAATGCCCCGGCCACCTTCCAGCACTTCATCAACGATATGTTCAGAGACTATCTGGACATCTTTGTAATTGTCTACCTGGACGATATCCTGGTCTTCTCTTCCTCCCTGGCCCAGCACCGAGAACACGTTAAAAGGGTACTCCAACGACTCCGGCTACACAGGCTCTACGCAAAACCCGAGAAATGCGAATTTGAACAGCAGAGTATCCAGTTCCTCGGTTTAGTAATCTCCTCTGAAGGGGTCAAAATGGACCCTCAGAAGGTCTCCGCCATCCTGGATTGGCCCGCACCTGTAGATAAGAAGGGGATTCAGCGTTTCATAGGATTTGCAAATTTCTACAGGAAATTTATCAAGGGGTTCTCCTCCATCATCGCCCCTATTACCCTGCTCACCAAACAAGGTACCCACTTCCACTGGTGTCCCGAGGCGCAAGTCGCATTTACAACCCTGAAGGAGCTGTTCACTTCTGACCCTATCCTCAGCCACCCAGATCCGGCCCTGCCTTACATCCTCGAAGTTGACGCCTCGGAAATCGCAGTAGGAGCAGTCATCTCTCAACCTCAAGGCCTCAAGGACCTGATTCATCCGGTGGCTTTCTTCTCCCGTAAGCTTTCTCCTGCAGAGAGGAACTATGATGTAGGGGATCGGGAACTCCTTGCCATCAAGACCGCCCTGGAGGAGTGGAGGTATCTGTTGGAAGGGGCGGCACATCCCATACTCATTTACACGGACCATAAGAACCTGGAGTATTTGAGGACGGCCAAACGCCTGAGACGTCGCCAAGCACGGTGGGCACTTTTTTTTTCCAGATTTGCGTTCCACATAACGTACCGACCCGGTTCCAAGAATACAAAACCCGATGCTCTCTCCCGAATGTACGACAGTTCTAAAGAAACCCTGGTACCTTACACCATCTTGACCCAAGGTAACTTTCTGCTATTACAGTCTGACCTTCTTACCTCTCTGAGACAAGCCACAGTAAATGCTCCCCATCCTGCTGGAACTATACTGGTGCCCAGAAATGGACTGCTATGGAGAGGAGATCAAATTTTTGTTCCAGAAAGTGCCGAGTGTCCATCCTAGGACTTTGTCATGACCACCCGATGGCTGGCCATTTTGGGATCTATAAGACCCTGGATCTTGTTCAGCGCACGTTTTGGTGGCCTGACTTGGAGAAGTGTTGTAAATAGTATGTTTCCTCCTGTACTATCTGCACACAAAGCAAGACAACCCGAAACAAGGCATGGGGCCTGCTCAGACCACTACCAGTCCCTGACAGACCATGGAAGATGATTGCCATGGATTTCATTGTGGAACTTCCTCCATCAGATGGTTACTCTGCAATCTTAGTGGTAGTGGACCGTCTGTCGAAAATGGCTCACTTCATACCACTAAAGAGCACACCCTTCACGCTTGAGACGACGCAGGTCTTCATCAGAGAAATTGTAAGACTCCACGGGGTCCCGATGAAAATTGTGTCGGATAGAGGTGTCCAATTTACTTCTGACTTCTGGAGAGCTTTATGTGATTCACTGAAATCAAGTTATCAATGTCCTCCGCATACCATCCCCAGACAAACGGGCAGACTGAGAGGACCAACCAGACCCTCGAGCAATACATCCGATGCTTCACCACCTTTGTTCAAGATGACTGGGTCTCGCTACTACCGTCAGCGGAGTTCGCATACAATAATGACAAACACTCGGCTACAGGTCAGTCCCCATTCTATGCTAATTACGGGTTTCACCCATCTTTTTTGCCCTGCTTTATTCCTGAACCTACAGTGCCAGCAGTCCAGGATATCATGGAGTTCCTTAAAGAAAACAACAAAATCTTACAGGATGCCATGACCAAGGCTCAGACCTCCAATAAAGAGATCTTCAACAAAAAGAGAAGAGGTGAGTCGGTTCTTCAACCCGGCAACCTGGTATGGGTAGCCACTACCAACCTCCGATTAGCATGCCCTTCCAAAAAAGTGGCACCCAAGTTTATTGGCCCATTCCAGATGAGAAGGAGATTAAATAAGGTATCATACGAACTGACACTTCCCGATTCCCTCAAGATCCATCCGGTCTTCCACGTTTCACTCTTGAAACCTGCAGTACTTGATTCCTTTCCAGGTAGAAGTTCGGAACCACCTGCCCTTGTCACCATCAACGGGGATGAAGAATTTGAGGTGGAGGCCATCCTGGACTGCAGAAGACGGAGGAATCAGCTACAATACCTGGTTAAGTGGAGGGGCTACAGCCCCGAAGAAAACTCCACGCTCAGGACTTAATCCAAAATTTTTTCCGCAACCTTTCCCACAAAAGGAACCTTTTGGGCACCCGGAGGTTGCCCTTAAGGGGGGCAATGTCAGGGACTCAATACCATGCGCAGGCACACTGGCGTCGCTAACTGGCGAACGCCTATGCGCATGCGCCTGCGCTGAGGCTAGTTTGAGTATTTTGCGGCTATCTTGCGTTGGCGCGAACGCGCATGTGCACGCAATCCACTTTTGGTGCCAAACGGCCTATTTAAAGCCAGTGATCACTCTGAGTCATTGCTGTGTGATCATCAGCTCCCCTGTATCCTGTGCCTGTTTATATCTGCTGTTCCTGTTTACCTGACCAGGCTTGTCTTTGGATTCTGATTACCTGCTGCCCGCCCTGACCTTGGCTTGTCCTGATGATTCTCCTGCCTTGTCCTGATCTGTTTACCTTCTACCGGCTATTGGTCCTGGACCTGCTCCTGGCTCACCCAGGGAATCCGGGGGACCGCGACCTGGTGATAGCAAGCAGACAAGTCCATCCCCACCATCTGGGGCCCTGGTGAAAACCGGACTAACACTTAGACTCCGCGCCTCTGGTGAACCTGTGCCACGCCAGTTACCCGGTAAGCCACTCCTCTTACGTCAGGCTCTGCCACGTTACCCCGTGACACAAAGACTTATGAGCATTGCATCAATGGGGGGATTGGAACACGCTTCTCCTCCAGTGTGAGCTTACGTGGATTTTTAAACTGAAGGCCACCTCCCCTCCCAAACTCAGTGAGGCTGTCTCATTCAAACTATTTTTTAAACGGCTTTGTTTCAGGAGGATGGGAAGGCTAGCCTATTCCGAAGAGACATCTGCTTTTTTAGGTCTGATAATTTTGTCAACTCGTCTGGGTCACATATTTGACTCAAATGCTATTGGGCATATTAATATATATTTTTCCATCTCTTCTTCTTTTCCTTTACATTTATTGAATGGGTATATTTGTTATTTTTTCTGTTCAGTGGTAAACCATGGTCTCTCTTGTTTATTTATTCCTTTTCCTGGAATATTTAAATGTTCTGCTGCTAATTGTAAGCATTTATTTACCATCATGGATTAAAGTATAACTAAAGGCAAAACCTTTTCTTATACTTTTGGATAGAATGTAGTTGATATTGCTGTTTGTCCCCCCCCCCCCCCAGAGATTCACCCTCTCTATTTGCCTTGTTTACCCTTATCATTGAAAGTGAAAGTAAGTTGGGGACTCCACTCCTCTCTACTTGGTCTAATGTAACTTAATGCTCATAGCACTATGCAGCCTGTATATTTTGCATATACAAAGTTGGGATGGGACCCAGGCAGGGGGCTTCCGACCCTTGCCATGTCCTTCCTCGTTCCCAGCTAGGGCAACTCTTGTTGACCCACTCTGTTTCGCTCCTATTTCATGGGGCTGGGCACACTGGCTCTTCGGGATTTTTGAGAAAATTCTCATCTACGCCTCGGGCGTACTAGTTATATAACTCTTCTTGTACACTTCTCTTTCTTGCTCTCTCTTCATTTTCATTCTTCATTTTATTTTTGCTTCATCCCTGCTCCTTTCCCCCCTATTCCGGCCCTTGCCGAGTCTCTCCCCTCCTCCCTCCCTTTTTCTTCTTTCCCCAGGGATATGGCCTCCGGACGAAAAGACTCTGTTCGATTTGTGTCTATCAATGTGAAAGGTCTGAACACTCCAGAGAAGCACTTCATTGTGCTGACCGATTTGAAATGACTTAATGCTCATATATGTTTCCTGCAGGAGACGCATTTTCGTGCCGATGGGATCCCCAACTTCTGAGATTGCAGGTTTCCGACCGTATACCATGGCTGTTCATCTGACTTCAGATCTAAGGGGGTTAGTATTTTGATTAGCAATTCAGCTCCTTGGTTGTTCTCGGACCGGTGGTGTGATGGGACAGGACAGGCTATTTTTGTTAAGGGCTCGATAGGATCTAACATTGTCACGCTGGTTAACCTCTATCTATCAAACTCGAACCAGATTGATTTCCTGGAACCAATTATGACCAAATTGAGAGACTTTGCGGAGGGCGCAGTAATTCTCGGCAGGGACATGAACTTTGCCATGGACCCCGCCTTGGATGCCTCGAGCAGTGCATCCCATCTCTCATTTGCAGCCCTGAAACGGCTCAAGAAAAATTTCCAGGCATTCCAATTAATGGATGTTTGGAGGATACTTCATCTGGACAGAAGAGACTATACCTTCTATTCTCCACCTCATGACTCCTACACTCGAATCAATCTATTTTTGCTGCCACAATCACTTCTGTCAAGGGTCCTAACAGCATCTATTGGTTCGATCACGTACTCTGATCACACTCCAGTTCTGTTGGATTTGAACTTAAGGTCATCAATTCAGAAGCAGTGGAGTTTGAAATTAAATGATTCCTTGATCCAGAACAGAGGGTGACGACAGAAATCTCAAAAGAGCTCCGTCAATGTTTTGCCTCCAATATCACTCCGGATAGCTCGCCTCTGATGGTATGGGAAGCCCATAAGAGCTATATTAGGGGAGTGCTGATCAAACTGGGCTCTCAACGGGTAGCAGACTTAATGGATGAAATCAACACTTAGGAAATGACCCACAAGGAGTCGCGAGCTAAGGCAGTCTTGGGGGGGAGCAATTGCGCTCGTTGGCTTTGACCAGAGCTAAGGCCCTCTTGGTTAAGTGCAAGTGCACTTTTTACGAGCAAGGTGATAAGTGTGGGAAAATTCTTGCACGAGCCCTCAAAAATCAACAGGCCCAGGCATTTATACCCAAAATACTTTCTGCCAAAAAGAACAAAGTTCATGTAACTATTGGAGGTTGCTAATGACCAGTGTTCTTAGTGCCACATCCCTGGGACAGAATACAGAAGGAAGGGGGTTCCCCTGAGTGGGACTTTTTAGGCACAATAGTATAATATACTTATCATCAAAAATTATAATGTTCAAAAAAATAGTTTATTAAATTTATATGTGGTGATAAATAGTAATAAAAACACACAAGCAATGAGCAGATACAAGATATACAACCATGCATGTACTAGAACCTAAAACCCGACATGTTTCGAAGATATAATTTTCTTCTTCTTCAGGGGTAGTTCTTGACAGTGCTCTATCAATAGAAAGACATAATCATAAATGCCGTGCAGATAGATTTATATCAAAGTTGTATGTATTGGTCAACAAATCATATAAATACTAGATTTAATAAGAGCACTTACAGGGTTAATCTTATCTGGACTTTTGATGCTTGTGATATAATAAAAACAACTGGTTGATCGTGATCTGACTGGCGGTTTTACTTTCCTTGTAAGGAAAAGGAATTTTTATCTTTTGACAATGCACATGGATTGATGGATGAGGCCAAACGGGGGTGTCCCCAAGAGTAGGCAACCGAAGTCCAAAAATTAGGAGGCCAGAACTGATGCCGAAACTCACAGACACTAGTATTGTAAGAAGAAAAAAGATAAAATTGGGACTTTTTTCTTGAAGAAATATTGATATGAAGAAAGCATAAGGCTTTGAGTTTTTAGAGGGTCTTACATTGATTGAATAAACATTTTCTACTTATTTGAAAGTCATCAAGTTGAACAATAATAGACCGAAGTCTTACCTTACTAGGGCCAAGTGAAAATTTGGCAGTCTTCCTACAGTCTCCAACCAGCAAAAATCTGCTGTGGAGTACTGAGGATAGAGTTTATAAAGTGTCCCCCTAACAGGGAGATCGGCATCAGCTGGCGTCCAGGAAGGGCTTCCTGGATCGCCAGGGCCGGGCCCGCCCTCACCGCGCATGCACACAGCAAAGCGGCGTGACGTAGTGTGGGCGGAGCCGGCGCTTGCGTTCCACCGGCACTGGAGCTGGAAACCGGAAGTGCAAGCCGACCAGGTCTCCAGTGGTGCGCACTGTTCCGTGATCCGGAGACAGTATAAGCTGGAACACACCAATCAGATGCACCGCTGAGATAGCGGTGTGTCTCCCCGTGCCGGGATGACTACAAAAAGGGGACTACAGGGGTGACCTCCAAAAATAGAAATCTATAAAAATTAGAATCGCCATGACTGATAGCGATACAACAAATGATAGACATATCGCCAACATGTGGCAATTGTATGATTTAGTAGATCAATTCAATTAACCATTGCATTGTCAGAAGTTACATATGTATGTGTAAACACCGCGAGAGACCATGAAACCAGAATACATGGGCCTAATTATCACATACAAAGGAATCACTGGCATGATGACATCAAAAAGGGAGAATCACAGAAAAACTATATATTAGTGTTGATATTAGATATTCTATACCATACATATGCAAATAAGTACACCATTAATAGATGTCAGATGATGAAAAAAAAAAAAGTAAAGTAAAGAAAAAAAGACATAAAATTCAAACCTTTTTCTTCTTTCCCCAGGGATATGGCTTCCGGACGAAAAGACTCTGTTCGATTTGTGTTTATCAATGTGAAAGGTCTGAACACTCCAGAGAAGCACTTCATTGTGCTGACCGATTTGAAACGACTTAATGCTCATATATGTTTCCTGCAGGAGATGCATTTTCGTGCCGATGGGATCCCCAACTTCTGAGATCGCAGGTTTCCGACCGTATACCATGGCTGTTCATCTGACTTCAGATCTAAGGGGGTTAGTATTTTGATTAGCAATTCAGCTCCTTGGTTGTTCTCGGACTGGTGGTGTAATGGGACAGGACAGGTTATTTTTGTTAAGGGCTCGATAGGATCTAACGTTGTCACGCTGGTTAACCTCTATCTATCAAACTCGAACCAGATTGATTTCCTGGAACCAATTATGACCAAATTGAGAGACTTTGCGGAGGGCGCAGTAATTCTAGGCAGGGACATGAACTTTGCCATGGACCCTGCCTTGGATGCCTTGAGCAGTGCATCCCATCTCTCCTTTGCAGCCCTGAAACGGCTCAAGAAAAATTTCCAGGCATTCCAATTAATGGATGTTTGGAGGATACTTCATCTGGACAGAAGAGACTATACCTTCTATTCTCCACCTCATGACTCCTACACTCGAATCAATCTATTTTTGCTGCCACAATCACTCCTGTCAAGGGTCCTAACAGCATCTATTGGTTCGATCACGTACTCTGATCACACTCCAGTTCTGTTGGATTTGAACTTAAGGTCATCAATTCAGAAGCAGTGGAGTTTGAAATTAAATGATTCCTTGATCCAGAACAGAGGGTGACGACAGAAATCTCAAAAGAGCTCCGTCAATGTTTTGCCTCCAATATCACTCCGGATAGCTCGCCTCTGATGGTATGGGAAGCCCATAAGAGCTATATTAGGGGAGTGCTGATCAAACTGGACTCTCAACGGGTAGCAGACTTAATGGATGAAATCAACACTTAGGAAATGACCCACAAGGAGTCGCGAGATAAGGCAGTCTTGGGGGAGCTTACTTCCCTCAGAGAGCAATTGCGCTCGTTGGCTTTGACCAGAGCTAAGGCCCTCTTGGTTAAGTGCAAGTGCACTTTTTACGAACAAGGTGATAAGTGTGGGAAAATTCTTGCGCGAGCCCTCAAAAATCAACAGGCCCAGGCATTTATACCCAAAACACTTTCTGCCAAAAAGAACAAAGTTCATGCAACTATTGAAGGTTGCTAATGACCAGTGTTCTTAGTGCCACATCCCTGGGACAGAATACAGAAGGAAGGGGGTTCCCCTGAGTGGGACTTTTTAGGCACAATAGTATAATATACTTATCATCAAAAATTATAATGTTCAAAAAAATAGTTTATTAAATTTATATGTGGTGATAAATAGTGATAAAAACACACAAGCAATGAGCAGATACAAGATATACAACCATGCATGTACTAGAACCTAAAACCCGACATGTTTCGAAGATATAATTTTCTTCTTCTTCAGGGGTAGTTCTTGACAGTGCTCTATCAATAGAAAGACATAATCATAAATGCCGTGCAGATAGATTTATATCAAAGTTGTATGTATTGGTCAACAAATCATATAAATACTAGATTTAATAAGAGCACTTACAGGGTTAATCTTATCTGGACTTTTGATGTTTGTGATACAATAAAAACAACTGGTTGATTGTGATCTGACTGGCGGTGTTACTTTCCTTGTAAGGAACAGGAATTTTTATCTTTTGACAATGCACATGGATTGATGGATGAGGCCAAAAGGGTGTCCCCAAGAGTAGGCAACCGAAGTCCAAAAAATAGGAGGCCAGAACTGATGCCGAAACTCACAGACACTAGTATTGTAAGAAGAAAAAAGATAAAATTAGGACTTTTTTCTTGAAGAAATATTGATATGAAGAAAGCATAAGGCTTTGAGTTTTTAGAGGGTCTTACATTGATTGAATAAACATTTTCTACTTATTTGAAAGTCATCAAGTTGAACAATAATAGACTGAAGTCTTAACTTACTAGGGCCAAGTGAAAATTTGGCAGTCTTCCTACAGTCTCCAACCAGCAAAAATCTGCTGTGGAGTACTGAGGATAGAGTTTATAAAGTGTCCGCCTAACAGGGAGATCGGCATCAGCTGGCGTCCAGGAAGGGCTTCCTGGATCGCCAGGGCCGGGCCCGCCCTCACCGCGCACGCACGCAGCAAAGTGGCGTGACGTAGTGTGGGCGGAGCCGGTGCTTGCGTTCCACCGGCACGGGAGCTGGAAACCGGAAGTGCAAGCCGACCAGGTCTCCAGTGGTGCGCACTGTTCCGTGATCCGGAGACAGTATAAGCTGGAACACACCAATCAGATGCACCGCTGAGATAGCGGTGTGTCTCCCCGTGCCGGGATGACTACAAAAAGGGGACTAAAGGGGTGACCTCCAAAAATAGAAATCTATAAAAATTAGAATCGCCATGACTGATAGCGATACAACAAATGATAGACATATCGCCAACATGTGGCAATTGTATGATTTAGTAGATCAATTCAATTAACCATTGCATTGTCAGAAGTTACATATGTATGTGTAAACACCGCTAGAGACCATGAAACCAGAATACATGGGCTTAATTATCACATACAAAGGAATCACTGGCATGATGACATCAAAAAGGGAGAATCACAGAAAAACTATATATTAGTGTTGATATTAGATATTCTATACCATACATATGCAAATAAGTACACCATTAATAGAAGTCAGATGATGAAAAAAAAAAAGTAAAGTAAAGAAACAAAGACATAAAATTCAAACTGTTAAGTTTGTATTATAGCTGTTTATAACTGTTTTTATTGTATCACAAGCATCAAAAGTCCAGATAAGATTAACCCTGTAAGTGCTCTTATTAAATCTTGTATTTATATGATTTGTTGACCAATACATACAACTTTGATATAAATCTATCTGCACGGCATTTATGATTATGTCTTTCTATTGATAGAGCACTGTCAAGAACTACCCCTGAAGAAGAAGAAAATTATATCTTCAAAACATGTCGGGTTTTAGGTTCTAGTACATGCATGGTTGTATATCTTGTATCTGCTCATTGCTTGTGTGTTTTTATCACTATTTATCACCACATATAAATTTAATAAACTATTTTCTTGAATATTAAAATTTTTGATGATAAGTATATTATAGTATTGTGCCTAAAAAATCCCACTCAGGGGAACCATTCCCATAAACCGTTCCTGGAAGGATTTAATTCAGGGGGAATGGAGCTATAATACAAACTTAACAGTTTGAATTTTATGTCTTTGTTTCTTTACTTTACTTTTTTTTTTTCATCATCTGACTTCTATTAATGGTGTACTTATTTGCATATGTATGGTATAGAATATCTAATATCAACACTAATATATCGTTTTTCTGTGATTCTCCCTTTTTGATGTCATCATGCCAGTGATTCCTTTGTATGTGATAATTATGCCCATGTATTCTGATTTCATGGTCTCTAGTGGTGTTTACACATACATATGTAACTTCTGACAATGCAATGGTTAATTGAATTGATCTACTAAATCATACAATTGCCACATGTTGGCGAAATGTCTATCATTTGTTGTATCGCTATCAGTCATGGCGATTCTAATTTTTATAGATTTCTATTTTTGGAGGTCACCCTCTAGTCCCCTTTTTGTAGTCATCCCGGCACGGGGAGACACACCGCTATCTCAGCGGTGCATCTGATTGGTGTGTTCCAGCTTATACTGTCTCCGGATCACGGAACAGTGCGCACCACTGGAGACCTGGTCGGCTTGCACTTCCGGTTTCCAGCTCCCGTGCCGGTGGAACGCAAGCGCCGGCTCCGCCCACACTACGTCACGCCGCTTTGCTGCGTGCGTGCGCGGTGAGGGCGGGCCCGGCCCTGGCGATCCAGGAAGCCCTTCCTGGACGCCAGCTGATGCCGATCTCCCTGTTAGGCGGACACTTTATAAACTCTATCCTCAGTACTCCACAGCAGATTTTTGCTGGTTGGAGACTGTAGGAAGACTGCCAAATTTTCACTTGGCCCTAGTAAGGTAAGACTTCGGTCTATTATTGTTCAACTTGATGACTTTCAAATAAGTAGAAAATTTTTATTCAATCAATGTAAGACCCTCTAAAAACTCAAAGCCTTATGCTTTCTTCATATCAATATTTCTTCAAGAAAAAGGTCCCAATTTTATGTTTTTTCTTCTTACAATACTAGTATCTGTGAGTTTCGGCATCAGTTCTGGCCTCCTATTTTTTGGACTTCGGTTGCCTACTCTTGGGGACACCCGTTTGGTCTCATCCATCAATCCATGTGCATTGTCAAAAGATAAAAATTCCTGTTCATTACAAGGAAAGTAACACCGCCAGTCAGATCACGATCAACCAGTTGTTTTTATTGTATCACAAGCATCAAAAGTCCAGATAAGATTAACCCTGTAAGTGCTCTTATTAAATCTTGTATTTATATGATTTGTTGACCAATACATACAACTTTGATATAAATCTATCTGCACGGCATTTATGATTATGTCTTTCTATTGATAGAGCACTGTCAAGAACTACCCCTGAAGAAGAAGAAAATTATATCTTCAAAACATGTCGGGTTTTAGGTTCTAGTACATGCATGGTTGTATATCTTGTATCTGCTCATTGCTTGTGTGTTTTTATCACTATTTATCACCACATATAAATTTAATAAACTATTTTTTTGAATATTAAAATTTTTGATGATAAGTATATTATACTATTGTGCCTAAAAAGTCCCACTCAGGGGAACCCCCTTCCTTCTGTATAAAGTTCATGCAACTGAAGAGATAGCGGAGGTCTTTCAGAAGTATTATGCTTTACTTTACAATCTTCCACAACAGAACACATCGGTCACGGATCTGGACAAGCGGAATGCCATCCAAGCTTATATACACAAATCGGGCCTTCTGCACCTTTCAGAGGAGGAATTGACGGCCCTGGAGGAGCCCCTGACGCCAACTGACCTGGCGGTGGTGTTGGCACACTCAAAGACAGGTAAGACGCCAGGTCCGGATTGCTATTCCCTGCTATATTATAAAATGTTTGGAGACATACTGACTCCCTATTTCCTGTCAACTTACAACTCGGCGGGCTTGGGATCGTTCTTACTGGAGGACACCCTCCGAGCTCACATTACAGTGATAGCAAAGGAAGGGAAACACCCGCTGCTCTGTCAAAACTACCGGCCGAACTCGCTTCTAAACGTTGACCTGAAAGTATTTACTAAAATCATAGTGATGCGGCTAGCTACTTTAATTCCACAACTGGTACACGCAGACCAAGTGGATTTTGTTCCCACAAGGGAAGCAAGGGTCAATACAACGAAAGCCATCAACCTGATTCAGGCGGCCCAATCCTGGAAGATCCCCATGGTGCTCCTATCAACCGATTGTAATGTTCCGGTACCTTTGGTACCCTAAATTACACTTTCCACAAGTGTATGCGCCCCACCATTTACTTTTGGAAAGGTGCGCATACACCTTTAAGACTGGAGCTGTCATCACTCAGCGCCGGACTAGATGACTTGGATGCTAACCTTGCTTGAAGCTTCCATGCTTGCAAGCTTACTTCGCTGACGGAACCTCGCTGCGCTGATCCCTGTATCCCGCTACTGGATCATCCGCCTCTCCTGAACCACCCTTTGGCTGTATCGCTAATAGTGCTAAGTACCCCTCAGGGGATTTCTCTATAAACTTATACTAAGCTTACACTATCTAGCTCTGCATAGTAAAGACTGTTTATCACATCTGCATAAACTAGATTGCTAGCTCTTGAGACTACTGCTACTTTTCTGCACTGGGTTGATCTCTTTTGTATGTCCACCTGCTATTCTATCATCTGCTATCATACAACATTGCTAAACCTTCCTGCATCCATCTGCTACTGTCTCACCTTCAAGTGTCTATCACCTGCCACTCAACCTATCTCTCAACCTTCATCATTGTGTTACCACATACATAAAGTCACTCTAGGAACCAGCTTGCTAATTGTGTGTATTTACTGGCTGAAATAAGACCTTCCACACATGATGAGTCATTGAGGTTGGGAATGGTATCTCAGCATATCTCTTACATGACTACTGACGTGGAACTATTTCTGCAGCTGAAAATCCACACCATATAAGAAACGCAGGAGCGTTACAGATTGAACGAACCAAAAAATGGATTCAGCAGAAATAGCCACTCAGGTGACACAATTAAAACAGCAAGTATCTGCGTTAATACACGCACTTGCTGAATTAAAAGAAGACAATCAGGCTCTGTCGCAGCAGGTAATTAGACTGACACAACTTACCTCTGCTCAGTCCCCTGAACCCAAGATAAATCCCCCTTTGGTATTTACAGGCGATCGCAAAAAATTTCGCGAATTTAAAAACGCATGTGAGTTACTTTTTTTGCTAAAACCTCGTATCTACCTTACTGATCACATTAAGGTTTGTACTATTATTTCTTACCTATCAAGCGATCCTCGAGCCTGGGCAGATTCTCTTTTTGAGAAAAACGACCAGCTTCTCAACTCCTATGCCTTGTTCCTGGCAGAGCTCACTAGCCTATATGATGACCCCAATAGGCAGAGTACTGCTGATCTTCAGTTAAGATCCTTGAAACAAGGAAGGAGGCCTGTAGAAGACTTTGTCGCAGAGTTCAAGAGATGGACCCTTGATTCAGAATGGAATGATGCATCTCTGAAAACCCAATTTAGGCTTGGCCTATCAGAAGCCGTTAAGGACGAGCTCGCCCGAGCGGATCTGCCAAAAACCCTGGATGCATTAATACAACTCAGTATTACCATAGATAGAAGACTACGAGAAAGAAAGGCTGAAAAGATGGGAATGCCATTATCTGTTTCCTCTCGGAGTCTGGCCGTTCCTATGGAGGTAGGAACCATACGCCCACCGCTATCAACTATGGAAAAAGCCAAAAGACGAAATGAAAATCTCTGCTTGTACTGTGCATCCCCGGATCACAAGATAAACGTCTGTCCCCTAGTCAACAAAAAGAAGGGTGAGTGTTCACATGTCTCCCTAGGAGGATTGACAACTTCATTCACTAACCCCTACATTTCTGTTTTGTTGACATTACAGTGGGACCAGAACAGGATTACTACTAAGGCCATGATTGACACAGGATCTTGTGGAAATTATATGGATATATGTTTTGCTGCTTTAAATAAAATTCCTATTATTTCTAAACTCAAACCTGTCTCAGTAAGTCTTATTACCGGTGTTCCGTTATCCTCTGGTCCGATCACCGATCAGACACAAGCACTTCTAGTCACTATTAACGAGTCTCATAGGGAGATTTCTACCTTCGATTTAATACCATCACCCCACTTTCCCATTGTGTTGGGACTTCCCTGGTTGCACACACACCAACCAACCATAGATTGGAAGAAACGGTCCTTGACCTTCCCTTCTTGTTATTGCGAGGAAACGTGTAACCTCCCGTTTTCCGGGAAGATTCTGTCTGTGGTGACAGATGAGATTGCACCACTATGTTATCAGGATCTTTCTGAGGTTTTTCTTGAGAAAAATGCTCAAGCATTACCTCCTCATCGAGACTATGATTGTAGCATTGATCTACTCCCAAATAGCAAATTGCCGTTCGGTCATGTTTATCCTCTTTCACAGGATGAACTTGCCCATCTCAAAACCTATTTGGATGAGAACTTGGAAAAAGGTTTTATTAGACCTTCCACTTCTTCCACAGCAGCAGGACTCTTTTTTGTTCGCAATAAAGATTCAAGTCTCAGACCTATCATCGACTACAGGAAATTGAATGCTATCACAATAAAAGATCGCTATCCTCTACCGCTTATCCCTGAGCTCATTGAGCAGGTGCGTGGAGCTACCTATTTTTCAAAATTAGACCTGAAAGGAGCATACAATCTCATTCGAATCCGTGATGGACACGAGTAGAAGACTGCATTCAGAACTAGATACGGATTGTTCGAATATCTTGTGATGCCATTCGGCCTATGCAATGCCCCTGCAGTTTTCCAACGATTTATAAACGATATTTTTAAAGACTTACTAGATGTCTGTGTTGTGGTATATCTGGACGATATACTTATATATTCACGGACCCTGTCTGAACACATAAGACATGTAAGACTTGTATTATCGAGATTGCTTGCACATAATCTTTATGTGAAGCTGAAGAAATGCTTGTTCCATAAAGATGAGGTACTCTTTCTAGGCTACATCATATCCAAAACAGGAATCGAGATGGACATGAGTAAAATATCCTGCATTCAGGATTGGCCTACACCAACTACACGCAAGGCGCTACAGCGATTCCTGGGATTTTCAAATTTCTACAGGAAGTTCATAAAAAACTTTTCTGCTATTGTGAGACCCCTCACACAGCTCACTAGCATAAAAATACCATTTAAATGGTCAGAAGAAGCAAACAAGGCTTTCCACTTGTTAAAGACAAGGTTTACTTCCGCTCCCATATTACGCCATCCAGACCCATCCCTCCAATACATTCTGGAGGTAGATGCGTCAAACATGGCAGTAGGAGCAATACTCTCCCAACGACCTACCCACACTTCACCACTTCATCCAGTCGCTTTTTTTTCTAAATCCCTGAGCAGTCCCGAGATAAATTACCCCGTGGGTGAAAAGGAACTGCTTGCTATAAAATTGGCTCTGGAGAATTGGCGACATTTACTCGAAGGCACCCAACTACCAATAATTATATACACGGACCATAAAAACCTCCAATATCTTCAGACTAGCAAAACTCTCTCGCATCGACAGGTACGATGGTCACTATTCTTTCTAAGGTTTAACTTCCTAGTGACCTACACACCTGCAGTTAAGAACAAAAAGGCAGATGCATTATCACGACTAACTGAAGAAAACTACTTTGAAATCCCTTCCGTTCCTATAATACCTCACAAACGCATTATTGGAGTTGTCCGTTCCTTAAAGGAAGAGGTTCTGCATGGTATAAGTTTGGATTCACCCCCACCACAACTAAATACTGATGCAGAAGGTTTCCTCTACTACAACGACAAACTTTACATACCACCTACCCTACGCACCAAGATCTTGGAATTATCGCATGATGTGCCTATGGCAGGACATATGGGTATGACAAAGACTTTCAATTTGATTTCTCGACAATTCTGGTGGCCTGACATGAAAACATCTATACAAAAATTCGTCTCTTCATGCAATGTCTGTGCCAGGTCCAAAATTGACACTACGAGACCATCCGGCCTACTATGCAGTCTACCAATACCCCAAACTCCATGGGAGGTTTTGTCATTGGACTTCATCGTAGAATTGCCTCCTTCCAAAGGATTTAATACCATCTTGGTGTCAGTGGACCATCTGACAAAGATGGCACATTTCATTGCTATTCGCAGACTACCTTCGTCCAAACAAACGGCAGAACTCCTGATGAAACATGTCTTCAGATTACATGGTATCCCAAAAACTCTTCTGTCTGACCGTGGATCCCAATTTATTTCTAAATTCTGGCAAGAACTATGTCACATACTACGGATTGAGCGGAAGCTCACTTCTCCTTACCATCCGCAGACCAACGGACAGACTGAAAGAGTCAACCAATGCATCGAGCAGTATTTACGTTGTTACACTTCTTACCAACAGGATGATTGGTTGGATCTTCTCCCCCTGGCAGAATTTGCCTACAACAACGCAACTCACAGTACAACCAAGCAGAGTCCGTTCTACTTGAACTATGGGTTCCATCCCTCTATTCTCCCTCCACGCATCCTTCCTTCAAATAACCCAGTAGCCTCAGACTATCTTACCCAAATAAAGGATTCTCTGGGTTTACTAAATACTACCATTGCACACGCTCACAGTCAACAAAAGAAGTACTATGATCTTCGTAGAAGACCTTCTCCACAGTATACTATCGGGGACCTCGTTTGGCTCTCAACAAAAAACTTGAGACTGAATATCCCTAGCAAAAAGCTTGGACCTCTGTTCTTGGGACCTTTCCCAATCAAGAAACTTATTGGAAAAGCTGCAGTGCAGCTTACATTGCCAATGGACCTAAAAATCCATCCCATTTTCCATGTGTCGCTACTAAAACCCCATGTTCCGGACCAAGGAATAAGGCCTAATATTCCACCTCCCCCTCCTGTACAAGTTGAAGGTGGAGAAGAATACGAGATAAAAGAGATTCTGGATTCTCGTATCTACAGAAGAAGACTTCAGTACTTGGTTAGATGGAAGAACTATGGGCCCCAAGACGACACCTGTCTAAACACCTCTGACATACATGCCCCTAGATTAATCCGCAATTTTCATGCGAGATACCCAGACAAACCAGCTCCAGAGGCCTTCAGGAGCAGGCCTTAAGGGGGGGGGGGGGTATTGTAATGTTCCGGTACCTTTGGTACCCTAAATTACACTTTCCACACGTGTATGCGCCCCACCATTTACTTTTGGAAAGGTGCGCATACACCTTTAAGACTGGAGCTGTCATCACTCAGCGCCGGACTAGATGGCTATTTAAGGCGTCGGTTCTCACTCACATGTGTTCGTTCAAACACCCTTACTTGGATGCTAACCTTGCTTGAAGCTTCCATGCTTGCAAGCTTGCTTCGCTGACGGAACCTCGCTGCGCTGATCCCTGTATCCCGCTACTGGATCATCCGCCTCTCCTGAACCACCCTTCGGCTGTATCGCTAATAGTGCTAAGTACCCCGCAGGGGATTTCTCTATAAACTTATACTAAGCTTACACTATCTAGCTCTGCATAGTAAAGACTGTTTATCACATCTGCATAAACTAGATTGCTAGCTCTTGAGACTACTGCTACTTTTCTGCACTGGGTTGATCTCTTTTGTATGTCCACCTGCTATTCTATCATCTGCTATCATACAACATTGCTAAACCTTCCTGCATCCATCTGCTACTGTCTCACCTTCAAGTGTCTATCACCTACCACCTCCACTCAACCTATCTCTCAACCTTCATCATTGTGTTACCACATACATAAAGTCACTCTAGGAACCAGCTTGCTAATTGTGTGTATTTACTGGCTGAAATAAGACCTTCCACACATGATGAGTCATTGAGGTTGGGAATGGTATCTCAGCATATCTCTTACATGACTACTGACGTGGAACTATTTCTGCAGCTGAAAATCCACACCATATAAGAAACGCAGGAGCGTTACAGATTTAACGAACCAAAAAATGGATTCAGCAGAAATAGCCACTCAGGTGACACAATTAAAACAGCAAGTATCTGCGTTAATACACGCACTTGCTGAATTAAAAGAAGACAATCAGGCTCTGTCGCAGCAGGTAATTAGACTGACACAACTTACCTCTGCTCAGTCCCCTGAACCCAAGATAAATCCCCCTTTGGTATTTACAGGCGATCGCAAAAAATTTCGCGAATTTAAAAACGCACGTGAGTTACTTTTTTTGCTAAAACCTCGTACCTACCTTACTGATCACATTAGGGTTTGTACTATTATTTCTTACCTATCAAGCGATCCTCGAGCCTGGGCAGATTCTCTTTTTGAGAAAAACGACCAGCTTCTCAACTCCTATGCCTTGTTCCTGGCAGAGCTCACTAGCCTATATGATGACCCCAATAGGCAGAGTACTGCTGATCTTCAGTTAAGATCCTTGAAACAAGGAAGGAGGCCTGTAGAAGACTTTGTCGCAGAGTTCAAGAGATGGACCCTTGATTAAGAATGGAATGATGCATCTCTGAAAACCCAATTTAGGCTTGGCCTATCAGAAGCCGTTAAGGACGAGCTCGCCCGAGCGGATCTGCCAAAAACCCTGGATGCATTAATACAACTCAGTATTACCATAGATAGAAGACTACGAGAAAGAAAGGCTGAAAAGATGGGAATGCCATTATCCGTTTCCTCTCGGAGTCTGGCCGTTCCTATGGAGGTAGGAACCATACGCCCACCGCTATCAACTATGGAAAAAGCCAAAAGACGAAATGAAAATCTCTGCTTGTACTGTGCATCCCCGGATCACAAGATAAACGTCTGTCCCCTAGTCAACAAAAAGAAGGGTGAGTGTTCACATGTCTCCCTAGGAGGATTGACAACTTCATTCACTAACCCCTACATTTCTGTTTTGTTGACATTACAGTGGGACCAGAACAGGATTACTACTAAGGCCATGATTGACACAGGATCTTGTGGAAATTATATGGATATATGTTTTGCTGCTTTAAATAAAATTCCTATTATTTCTAAACTCAAACCTGTCTCAGTAAGTCTTATTACCGGTGTTCCGTTATCCTCTGGTCCGATCACCGATCAGACACAAGCACTTCTAGTCACTATTAACGAGTCTCATAGGGAGATTTCTACCTTCGATTTAATACCATCACCCCACTTTCCCATTGTGTTGGGACTTCCCTGGTTGCACACACACCAACCAACCATAGATTGGAAGAAACGGTCCTTGACCTTCCCTTCTTGTTATTGCGAGGAAACGTGTAACCTCCCGTTTTCCGGGAAGATTCTGTCTGTGGTGACAGATGAGATTGCACCACTATGTTATCAGGATCTTTCTGAGGTTTTTCTTGAGAAAAATGCTCAAGCATTACCTCCTCATCGAGACTATGATTGTAGCATTGATCTACTCCCAAATAGCAAATTGCCGTTCGGTCATGTTTATCCTCTTTCACAGGATGAACTTGCCCATCTCAAAACCTATTTGGATGAGAACTTGGAAAAAGGTTTTATTAGACCTTCCACCAAAAAAAAAAAAAAAAAAAAAAAAAAAAAAAAAACCAAAATCCTTTTTCTTTTCCCTTCCCCCTCCCTCTCAAATCTCTCCTCCCCTCTCTCCTCCTCTCCCGAACCTCTTCCTTATACTTATTTATCCATTATATCTAATTCTTTCTCTGTGTTTTAAAGTTGTCCTTCTCCTGAGTTTACGTAATCTATCCATTGTTTCCATTTCTTCTCATATTTATCCGTTTGTTGGCGGGCGGAAGAGACCAAGCTTTCCAAGTTATTTATTTCCTCCACCTTCCTAAACCACGTAATTATATTAGGTGGCTCAGTCTCTTTCCACCTGAGAGGAATACATGTCCTGGCTGCATTTATTAAATGTGGTATAATAGATTTATTGTAATTTTGTATCGGTATGCTAGAGACGTGGAGCAGAAACAAAGCCGGTTCTTTGGGGATATAGCTTTTCGTAATTTTTTGTATTATCTTCAGAATCTGTTCCCAATACATTTCTAATTTAGGACATGCCCAGAATATATGAAGCATTGTGCCTCTCTCTGTCCCACATCTCCAGCATCGGTCTGTATTCGCTATAGAAATTTTATTCATTTTAACCGGAGTGTAATACCACCTGGAAAAAATTTTATAATTCATTTCTTGAATTCTAGCACACATTGAGGTAGCAAATACTGACTTAATTATTTGATTTTCTTGTTCTGGTGAGAAAGTAGTGCCCATTTCCCTTTCCCACTCCCTCAAGAAAGGGAATTTATGCTGTACCACTGATGTCATTAACAAGGAGTACATTTTGGATATAGTATGTTCCAGTATTCCATTTTGGGTGCATATTTTTTCATAGGGTGTTACCTCTTTATCCCCCTGAGGGGGGGCTTTCAATGTTCCCAGAAAGTGGCGTAACTGAAAAGCCCTCCATGAGTCCAGGCCGAAAGGGCCTGACCCATCTGTTAACTCATCTGTGGTCACCCATCCTGTGTCTGAGCGGAAATCAAGAATCTGAAAGATTCCCCTTTCTACTAAAGCCTTAAACTTCCTGTCTTGACACCCTGGCTCAAAGAGGGGGTTCCCCAGGACCGGGTATAGTAAGGAATTCTCCCGTATAAGATTGTCTTGTTTAAATATTTTTGCGCATATTTTAATCGTGTTTCCTATAACAGGGTGATTCTTAATAGCTGTTGGCAAGTTCTTATGACACCAGGGGGCTCTTTTCAGTGATACCTCACATTGTGCCTGCTCTATGTTTGGCCATAACTTATATTCTCTATGGCGACACCAATCAATCATTCTGCCTAATTGAACGGCATGATAATATCTCTTCATATTCTGAATCGCCAGCCCCCCATCTGTTTTGAATCTAAATAAATATTTCTTCCCTACCCTGGGGCGTTTTGATTTCCAAATAAAATCCATTATCATGGTTTCAATCTGGGACAAGTATCGAGGTGGAATGTGGATGGGAAGTGCCTGGAAAATATACAGAAATTTTGGTAAAACACTCATTTTAATTATATTGCACCTTCCCATCCATGAATACATTCCTCCTTTCCACTTTTGTAATAATACATTTATGGATTTTAATAGGGGGATAAAATTCATCTTAAACAATTGTGAGATTTTTGAAGTAATTGACGTCCCTAGATATTTTAAAGCCGTCTTTGTCCAATTCAACTTAAAATTTGCCCTTAATTGTTGTTGAGGTGTCCCTGCTAGTTCTATTCCCATTGTTTCGGATTTAATAAAGTTTATCTTCATATTAGATTGGGTTCCGTACTTCCCTAATTCGGTTAATAAATTAGGAAGTGATATAACTGGTTTTGTAATCGAGAATAGAACATCGTCGGCGTACGCTGATAATTTATATTGGTCCTTCCCCACTATGATACCCGAAATGTCTGGGTTCATTCGGATTCTACACAGGAACGGTTCTAATGATAATACGAACAGGAGCGGGGACAGGGGACAACCCTGTCTCGTTCCGTTTGTGATTAAAAACTCTGTAGAAAGAGTTCCATTTACTTTTACTTTTGCTGAGGGGGTTGAGTAACTTTGTTTTATCCATCTTAACATTTTTTCCCCTATTCCTATGTAACGAAGGACTACGAACATATACTCCCACCTTACCCTATCGAACGCTTTCTCTGCGTCGGTGTTAAGTAGAACGGTTGGTATTTTATTTTGGTGGATTATATGTAATAGATTCAGCAACTTGGTCGTATTGTCCCTCGCCTCACGGCTTGGGACAAATCCCACCTGATCCAGATGGATCAATTTCGTCAAATATTTCTGTAGTCTAACTGCTAGGATCTTTGTAAAAATTTTAAAATCCGTGTTCAACAGGGAAATTGGTCTGTAACTTTTACACGAGGTGGGGTCTTTCCCCTCCTTGGGGATTACCGAAATATGTGCATGTATAGTTTCTTTAGGGATTGTTTTCCCTGCCCCCCACGCATTAAACATATCTTTCATGAATTCTTTCAGGTATGGAATTAGTTTCTTATAATAGTGAATCGTAAACCCGTCAGGTCCCGGCGCCTTCCCAACTTTCGTATTTTTTATAGTCTCCATTATCTCTGTTAATGTAATTGGTGACTCAAGTATCTTAAGGCCCGTACACACGTACCGATCGTCGGCATACAAACGTCGGTGGACGAAGGATCTGCCGATTGTACGCGTGTTAGTATGGTGCCTCCGACAGATGTCTGTGCACAATCCGCGGACAAAAGTCTTTCGTGCAAACATGAAAATATTTGTATGCCGACACCAGAACGGACGATTGTTCGCCTGTCAGTACACAATTCGGCCGACAGACCGCAGATTTGCAAGACTGGGCATGCTCAGAAAATAGAAAACACAGGGAAAGTTAACCATTACATGACATCACTTCTGCAGTCGGCGGACAAAATTCTTGTGCTGTCCTTGTGCTGTCTTTGCACTTTTCAGCAGACACCGACATCCCGGGGAGAAAAGAGGAACATTTGTAAGCCGACCATCGGTACGTGTGTACGGGGCTTTACTCTCCTCTTCAGACAGCTGGGGCATTTGTGAGATTTGTACATACTCCTCCATTTGAGATTGTGGGGTTATGGGGGTTTTTAAATTATATAATGTTTCATAATATTTTTTGAATTCCTGAGTTATCTGTTTAGGGTATGTGAGTTTCTGTCCTGCATCCGTTACTAAATGTGGAATATAAGTCGTCAAGTTTTGATCTCTAAGTGATTTTGCTAATAACTTCCCACATTTGTCCCCTGATTCATATGTGATCCTTTTCGTTTTTTGAATTGCTGCTTTAACTCTAAAGGCTAGAAGTTCGTTGATGTCCCTTCTTATCTTCAGAAGTTCTGCCTTTCCCTCCTCTGACGGTGCATGTTTATGTTTCGCTTCTACTTTATTTAGCAGTTGGAGTAACTGTTCTAGTTGTTTAGTTCGTTGTTTTTTGATCCTAGCCCCATGCTTAATAAAAATACCTCTTATAACTGCTTTATGCGTTTCCCATATTATCCCTGGGTCTGAATCTACAATAGTATTGGTTAAAAAAAAGAATTCCATTTCTGATTCAACTTCTGTCATTGTCGCCTGGTCTTGTAAAAGGTTTTCATTCAATCTCCACGTTGTTTCTCTCCTTTCTCTTTTGTCTGGTAAGTCATAGGTTATTGTAATTGGGGCATGGTCTGACCAAGTTGCTGAGCCTATCACTATGTCTTTTATTGCATGTAGTTGATTATGCGGGATTAAAAAGTAATCTATGCGGGAATATTGTTGATGTAAAGAGGAATAGAATGAGTAATCTCTTTCTCTTGGGTGCATTATACGCCATGCGTCTATTAATTGTCCCTCCTGTAATGTCTTAGCGAACTGCTTTCTTACTCTAGGCGGAATTGATGATATGCCCCTTGATGTGTCTTCTGAAGGGATCAAGGGTATATTCATATCCCCCCCTATTATTAAATGGCCCTCTCTGAAGTCATTAAGTGCATCCATGCTCTTCCTCAAGAAGCAATCCTGTTTTACATTTGGGACATACATGTTAACTAGTGTAACTATGGTCTCTCTTATAGTCCCTTTCACAAACAAATAGCGTCCATTTGGGTCGCTCATAATTTGGGTACATTTCCAAGGTATGTTCCTTGATAGAAGGATGGATACGCCCTTTGACTTTGCCTCCCAGTTGGTAGAGTGGTATACTATGGGGAAGGAATTATTACCAAGCTTTGGACATTTATCCTCCCTGAAGTGTGTCTCCTGCACCATTGCAATATCTACCCTAGATCTATTCAGATCGTCCAGCAAGATTCTCCTTTTCTCTGGAGTGTTCAGGCCTTTTGCATTAATGGATAAAATTTTTATGTTTTCCATTGCTCAATAGGAGAGGAGTGGAAGAGAGAGAGAGGATAAAGGCAAAAAAAAAAAAAAAAAAAAGGGGGAAAAATTTCTCCCCTTTCTCTTTTCTTTTCCCTTCTCTAAAAAAAAAAAAAAAAAAAAAAAAAAAAAAAAAAAAATTAAATTTATGGAGGGCAGGTGGGGAGAAGGGGAGATACCCTCTTGGCCTCTCAACTTTAGAGAGGTCGCTAAGTAGCTTTGCGCTGGGTAGCTCATCCAAACTATGTTGGTTCTATGAGCTAATTCCTAAATGGGGTTATGGTTGGATTGGATCAGAGAATACCACTCTCCCTTCCCTCTCCCAAACCCCGACACTGATCATTTCCATAATCTTCGGCATGTCTAAATTCATTCCTTTTTTCTGTCTACTTCTCCCGGCCTATTTTCCTCCCGACCTTCCTCTGTATCACAATAAAAGGAGGAGGGGGGAAATTGGAAATAAGCGTTACGTTGCGCCTATGCCCCCGGGGACAACAAAAAAAAAAAATAAAAAAAAAAAAAAAAGGAAAACAAAACCCTTGATAGTAAAGAGAGAGAGAAATGGGAGCTACTAAGTTTAATATGAAAATGAAAGGGGTCTGTATGTTACCCCCATTCTACTCCGTTCCCCTTTTCCCTAATATGATGTCCCCTTCATTCCATATACTGTTTCCGATACCTACCACGCCCTCTATTGGCTTATCAGCATACTGGTCTCAAGGAGAAGGAGAAAAAAAAAAAAAAAAAAAAACCCCATGGGAAGGGGGCCCCATTTCTGTCCTCTCTTTAAAATCATTCAGTCAGTTAAATCTTGACTTAAGCAATTTAATGGCTATTCGCCTACGATCCCTAAAAAAAAAAAAAAAAGGGAGAAAGGAGACAGAGCCCTCGATAGTAAAAAGAAAGAAAAAAAGGAGCCAAATAAATTTGATTTGTAAATGATAGAGGTCTGTATATTACCCCCATTCTGTACCGATCCCCTCTTCCCTAATACAATGTCCCCTAACTCCAGGTACTGTTTCCAGTCCCTGTCACGCCCTCTATTAGTTTATTACATGCTGGTAGCAGAAACAAACAAAAAGAAAAAAACAAAAAACAGAAAGGGTGAAGGGGAAGGTACGGAGAGGGGGCGAACTCCTCCGTCCCCTCTCCCCCCCCCCCCCTCCTCTCTCACAATGCTACAACTATCACTCCCTCTCCCCCCCTACAAGTTCTTCAGACCTACAGGTAATTAATTGACTCTTTCACCACCCTTCACACTTTCTGAAAAATATCTATAATATACTGCTATCCCCGGGGCAAAAAAAAAAAAAGGGAGGTAACCTTCCTTCTCTCTCCGTGATCTTCACCCTTCTTAGGGACCCAAAAAAAATGGTCCTTTAAGCATATGTATTCCATATGTATTCCAAAGGAAAACCCGTAGTGCTAATCGTGACTCAATTTTACAACACTTTGCCATATTATGAATGTGCAGGCAGCTCCCTGCTGTCTTACCCCACCTACTTCAATTAGAAGATCATCTACTAATTGTGTGCCCAAAAAAAAAAAAAAAAAATTTAATATATAGCTTCACACAACCTAAACCAATAAAACACCCTCAAAAGAGGGGGAGAAAAAAAAAAAAAAAAAAAAAAAAAAGGGAAAGAATGTTATACAACAAACAAAAACACAGACCTTTCATAACCCATAAGGACCCCCTACACTCTCCACACTCGTGATTCGTGACTCTTGTGCTCTATTAAAGTAAGTACAAAAGAAAAAATCAAACAACACCCCAAAGAAGGAAGGGAAAAAAAAAAAAAAAAACCCCTCTTTTCCAAGTGTTTAGAGAAAAATACGTATCAAGTTCACTGAGAATAAGTTTTATACGGGGGTGTGGAGGGGCGAGTGTCTCTTGGTTCCTGTCGTAGGAAGGAGTTTATATTGAAAATTAAAAAAAAAAAAAAAAAAAAAAAAAGGAAAAAAGGAGCCCAAAAAAAGAGTCCCTATGGTGACATTCCTACATCATTTTTCATTTCCGCTCTCTCCTTCAGCTTGATCCTCCAGTCTCTCGAGCCTCTTGGAACCATGCTTTCCTATTTCTGTTTCCATTCATCCCCCCTTTGAGGGGGTTCCAGTTTAAATACCCCGTTTTCCTAGGGTCAATTGCGCACCAATCCTCCACCCGGATAGGTTCAGTACCAAGAAATTCGAATAAACTGGGTAGATCTGTCGGGGTTCGCAGTACAAACATGTCTCTTTCTTTGAAAAAGGTTACCACCAGCGGGTAACCCCATCTATATCTAAAACCCAGCTGCTTGGCTCTGTCCAATACTGGCCGCAGTAGTGTTCTGCGATATAAAGTATTTTTAGACAAGTCCGGGAGTATTTTTATTTTAGACCCTGCGATTTCGATTATGCCTATATCCCAGGCTTTGCGAAGGATCTCCTCTTTTTGTGTATAGTGATGGATCTTGCATACAATATCACGAGGTCTGCTAGGGTCTATTTGTCTGTACCCTGCTACTCTGTGGACCCTGTCTATTTCCAAGGGGGCCGCAGGGTGGGAGGTAGGGGCAAGCACTTTTAAAAAAATGTCTCTCACCTTCTCCTGCAGGTTTTCCCCTTCCACTTCTGGTACACCTCTCAGCTTTAAATTTCCTCTGCGGCTCCGATCTTCTATATCCTCAATACGAAGCTGCATATTAATAGTGAGCTCTAGAAGTGTCTCTGTGGTTCTCTTTACATCAGCCACTTGATCTTTTACACGTATGGTTTCCGCTTCATTTGAGGTAACTTTGTTGGTCAGTTGGGTCATATCCTTGCGGAGCTCCTGTATGTCTCGCTGGTGTGTTTCCTCAATCCTTAAAATCAAAGCTTCAATCTCTGTTTTTGTCGGCAGAGCTTTCAGTAAGTCCTTAATTTCTGGGCTACTACTCTCTTGCTGGTTACCGAAGGCTGCTTCAGCTTCTCTCCCCATCACCACAAGGTTTGCTGGGCTCTCTTCCGACAGCTTTTCACCTTTCTCTGCTCGCTGCTGCACGCTCTGTTTGGGCTGTACACCCCCACGCGCGGCCGCCATCTTTGTTTCAGGTGCCCCGGGTAGACAATTTTGGAAGTATCGCTGAATACCGCCGTCCGACTTCCTCTGTGACTGGCGCCTGTCCGCCGCTGGTCGTTCGCTGGTCGAGCGGGTCACTGGGCGGTTCCTGGCCGTGTTAGTCGTTAGCATGCCGCTATAGCTGTGCCGTGTCGGGTAGGTCCGGGAGAGGGGTTAGCGGGAGCTCCTTCTCACACGTCCTCACATCTCGTCCTCTCTAGGCCACTCCCCCCAGGAGTGAAGTCCAGTTCTCAGTCTCAGAAGTACCGGTCCTTGTAGTTCTCAAACCCTCTGGCCAGCAGGACTCTTTTTTGTTCGCAATAAAGATTCAAGTCTCAGACCTATCATCGACTACAGGAAATTGAATGCTATCACAATAAAAGATCGCTATCCTCTACCGCTTATCCCTGAGCTCATTGAGCAGGTGCGTGGAGCTACCTATTTTTCAAAATTAGACCTGAAAGGAGCATACAATCTCATTTGAATCCGTGATGGACACGAGTGGAAGACTGCATTCAGAACTAGATACGGATTGTTCGAATATCTTGTGATGCCATTCGGCCTATGCAATGCCCCTGCAGTTTTCCAACAATTTATAAACGATATTTTTAAAGACTTACTAGATGTCTGTGTTGTGGTATATCTGGACGATATACTTATATATTCACGGACCCTGTCTGAACACATAAGACATGTAAGACTTGTATTATCGAGATTGCTTGCACATAATCTTTATGTGAAGCTGAAGAAATGCTTGTTCCATAAAGATGAGGTACTCTTTCTAGGCTACATCATATCCAAAACAGGAATCGAGATGGACATGAGTAAAATATCCTGCATTCAGGATTGGCCTACACCAACTACACGCAAGGCGCTACAGCGATTCCTGGGATTTTCAAATTTCTACAGGAAGTTCATAAAAAACTTTTCTGCTATTGTGAGACCCCTCACACAGCTCACTAGCATAAAAATACCATTTAAATGGTCAGAAGAAGCAAACAAGGCTTTCCACTTGTTAAAGACAAGGTTTACTTCCGCTCCCATATTACGCCATCCAGACCCATCCCTCCAATACATTCTGGAGGTAGATGCGTCAAACATGGCAGTAGGAGCAATACTCTCCCAACGACCTACCCACACTTCACCACTTCATCCAGTCGCTTTTTTTTCTAAATCCCTGAGCAGTCCCGAGATAAATTACCCCGTGGGTGAAAAGGAACTGCTTGCTATAAAATTGGCTCTGGAGAATTGGCGACATTTACTCGAAGGCACCCAACTACCAATAATTATATACACGGACCATAAAAACCTCCAATATCTTCAGACTAGCAAAACTCTCTCGCATCGACAGGTACGATGGTCACTATTCTTTCTAAGGTTTAACTTCCTAGTGACCTACACACCTGCAGATAAGAACAAAAAGGCGGATGCATTATCACGACTAACTGAAGAAAACTACTTTGAAATCCCTTCCGTTCCTATAATACCTCACAAACGCATTATTGGAGTTGTCCGTTACTTAAAGGAAGAGGTTCTGCATGGTATAAGTTTGGATTCACCCCCACCACAACTAAATACTGATGCAGAAGGCTTCCTCTACTACAACGACAAACTTTACATACCACCTACCCTACGCACCAAGATCTTGGAATTATCGCATGATGTGCCTATGGCAGGACATATGGGTATGACAAAGACTTTCAATTTGATTTCTCGACAATTCTGGTGGCCTGACATGAAAACATCTATACAAAAATTCGTCTCTTCATGCAATGTCTGTGCCAGGTCCAAAATTGACACTACGAGACCATCCGGCCTACTATGCAGTCTACCAATACCCCAAACTCCATGGGAGGTTTTGTCATTGGACTTCATCGTAGAATTGCCTCCTTCCAAAGGATTTAATACCATCTTGGTGTCAGTGGACCATCTGACAAAGATGGCACATTTCATTGCTATTCGCAGACTACCTTCGTCCAAACAAACGGCAGAACTCCTGATGAAACATGTCTTCAGATTACATGGTATCCCAAAAACTCTTCTGTCTGACCGTGGATCCCAATTTATTTCTAAATTCTGGCAAGAACTATGTCACATACTACGGATTGAGCGGAAGCTCACTTCTCCTTACCATCCGCAGACCAACGGACAGACTGAAAGAGTCAACCAATGCATCGAGCAGTATTTACGTTGTTACACTTCTTACCAACAGGATGATTGGTTGGATCTTCTCCCCCTGGCAGAATTTGCCTACAACAACACAACTCACAGTACAACCAAGCAGAGTCCGTTCTACTTGAACTATGGGTTCCATCCCTCCACGCATCCTTCCTTCAAATAACCCAGTAGCCTCAGACTATCTTACCCAAATAAAGGATTCTCTGGGTTTACTAAATACTACCATTGCACACGCTCACAGTCAACAAAAGAATTACTATGATCTTCGTAGAAGACCTTCTCCACAGTATACTATCGGGGACCTCGTTTGGCTCTCAACAAAAAACTTGAGACTGAAGATCCCTAGCAAAAAGCTTGGACCTCTGTTCTTGGGACCTTTCCCAATCAAGAAACTTATTGGAAAAGCTGCAGTGCAGCTTACATTGCCAATGGACCTAAAAATCCATCCCATTTTCCATGTGTCGCTACTAAAACCCCATGTTCCGGACCAAGGAATAAGGCCTAATATTCCACCTCCCCCTCCTGTACAAGTTGAAGGTGGAGAAGAATACGAGATAAAAGAGATTCTGGATTCTCGTATCTACAGAAGAAGACTTCAGTACTTGGTTAGATGGAAGAACTATGGGCCCCAAGACGACACCTGGCTAAACACCTCTGACATACATGCCCCTAGATTAATCCGCAATTTTCATGCGAGATACCCAGACAAACCAGCTCCAGAGGCCTTCAGGAGCAGGCCTTAAGGGGGGGGGGGGTATTGTAATGTTCCGGTACCTTTGGTACCCTAAATTACACTTTCCACACGTGTATGCGCCCCACCATTTACTTTTGGAAAGGTGCGCATACACCTTTAAGACTGGAGCTGTCATCACTCAGCGCCGGACTAGATGGCTATTTAAGGCGTCGGTTCTCACTCACATGTGTTCGTTCAAACACCCTTACTTGGATGCTAACCTTGCTTGAAGCTTCCATGCTTGCAAGCTTGCTTCGCTGACGGAACCTCGCTGCGCTGATCCCTGTATCCCGCTACTGGATCATCCGCCTCTCCTGAACCACCCTTCGGCTGTATCGCTAATAGTGCTAAGTACCCCGCAGGGGATTTCTCTATAAACTTATACTAAGCTTACACTATCTAGCTCTGCATAGTAAAGACTGTTTATCACATCTGCATAAACTAGATTGCTAGCTCTTGAGACTACTGCTACTTTTCTGCACTGGGTTGATCTCTTTTGTATGTCCACCTGCTATTCTATCATCTGCTATCATACAACATTGCTAAACCTTCCTGCATCCATCTGCTACTGTCTCACCTTCAAGTGTCTATCACCTACCACCTCCACTCAACCTATCTCTCAACCTTCATCATTGTGTTACCACATACATAAAGTCACTCTAGGAACCAGCTTGCTAATTGTGTGTATTTACTGGCTGAAATAAGACCTTCCACACATGATGAGTCATTGAGGTTGGGAATGGTATCTCAGCATATCTCTTACATGACTACTGACGTGGAACTATTTCTGCAGCTGAAAATCCACACCATATAAGAAACGCAGGAGCGTTACACCGATGCTTAGTAGATTGGGTCTTCCTGACCGAAACCTTGCGACATATAGGTCTGGGTCAGAGGATTATGCATTGGATCCAGGCCCTCTATTCACGACAATCTGCTCGGGTCAAGGTGAATGGGTCGCTCTCAACCTCCTTTAGCATTACCAATGGCACACGACAGGGATTTCCCCTGTCTCACCTGATTTTTATCCTTACCCTTGAACCTTTCCTGAGAACGGTCTGCTCCAATACAGATTTTTCTGGTCTACCGGAAGATGCCACACTCTCTCCCAAGATAGCGGCATATGCTGACTACCTCTTATTCTTCTTGACTAAGCCTTTGATCTCTTTACCCAACTTACTTGTGGAACTCAAGTCTTTTGAAGCGCTCTCCTTCTATAAGGTCAACCAGCAAAAGCCATTACGGTTTCAATGTCAGCCTCCATGTCAGCACTGCTTAAGGAAAATTTGCCTTTCAAATGGACGGCTACTTATATAAAATGCTTAGGCATCTTTTTCCAGGCAGAATTGAAAATATTTTTGACTCTAACTTTCCCCCTCTTATAGCTATGATTAGAAAGGACCTGTCAGACTGGCAGCGGGGACTGTTTTCTTGGTTCGGCCGGTGTAGTATAATCAATGAATATCATGTCTCGCCTGCTTTACGTATTGCAGGCCCTCCCAATATCTGTTCCACATTCCTTTCGGATCAACCGGATCTTTGGTGATTTTCTTTGGGCTCAGAGCCCATCCCGTTTGGCACAGAAGATCCTGCGGATGCCAAACAGAAGGTTTGGTTAGCCCTCCTAGATGCTATTTTATACCACTCGGCCTGCCACTTGACCAAAGTACTGGACTGGTGCTGCCACAGCTCTTTTAAACAATGGGTACAGATAGAACAATCCTTAGTAGGAGTCCCACTGGAGACACTCCTTTGGTGCTGTTCTAACCTGCCTTCCAGGGTTACCTCACATCCCACGGTGGGCACAATGTTGAAGATTTGAAAGAAGGCATGTCAGGATATTTCGTTTGCCCCGGCGCCTTCAGCACTCTTTTCGGTGATAGGCAATCTGGCCTTTGAGCCTGGGATGATGGATCCCCGAAGACGGGGATATATCAATCCCGAAACTTTATTGAAACCGGTCAATGGCTCACCAGACATCAAATTCGAGACAGCCCAGCTTTCTTGAGGATCTTCTTTTGGCAGAAAATTCAATTATCATACTTCCTCGGTTCTTTACCACCTGCGGAGGCCTTTGGGAGGTGACTTACCCTTTGAGACTTTGTGTTCAGACTACTCCCCCCTGCGTCATGCAGTGTCTCTGACTTACCAAATGTTGACAAGCCCACCTCCTGCATATAGACCCTCATATATTACCAGATGGGAACGAGACTTGGGATTGTCCTTCACAAATGCACAGGTGGACAGAATCCTGTTCTTTTCCTACAAAACATGAATATGCTCCAAGTACCAAGAATCAGGATATAAGATCTTAACAAGATGGTATCACACCCCGATAAAAATCCATAAGATGTTCCCAAATTGCTCTGATATGTGTTGGAGGTGTGGAGAGGAACCGGGCTCTCTTCTCCACGTCTTCTGGTCCTGCAGGCTTCTGAGGCCCTATTGGGCCGAGGTCATGAAGATTACACAAATATTCCTAGACCACACTCTCACTTTGGACCCTGCTCTTTTCCTGTTGCACCACCACTGGTTCTCAGGTTCGTCCTATAGGAAAAACATCTTGCCCCTATTGATTACGACAGCGAAGAGCTGTGTCTCTTTGTTCTGGAAGCATACACAGACTCCCTCGGTGGCCATGTGGTTAAAAAGAATGGCTAACATAAATGAAATGGAGGATCTTGTGGCCACAGAAAAAGGCACGGGGGAGCGGTTTCTTGAATGGTGGTATTATTGGCACAAATTTGTTTACTCTGAGGAATACAAAAAGATTATATCGTAAATTGGCTTCTGCCCAGAGGTGCTAGAGTGCGGTCCCGAGATGTTTGGGGATGATCCTGGCGGATCACCCCCCCCCCTCTTGCCATACTGGCAGCCTGCACCCCCCCCCTTTTCTTTTCTCTCTCCCCCTCCTCCACTCCTTTCCTTCCTTCTTCTCACTGTCTCTTTTTCTCATTTCTGCGACACTCCCTGTATCCCCTTTCTGTTCTGAAAACACTTGAAAATGCCTTTTGGTATGCTTGCCTTTATTGGTAGAAATATCTTGCATATACACAGGACTGCCCATGAGAGCAGGGGTTCATTGCCTCCGTATATCGGCCAGGAAATTGATGCCGGTGGAGGCTGTGATCCTGCATGGAGATTCATGAGTTACTCACATCTTTCTGCCTTCGTTCACTGCATATCAAGGAATGTTGTTACATTTACCTGATGTTTCGCAATGTATAACATGTTTCGCTTGTGATCTGATGGGGGAATATGAGTGGATTGATATTGATCAGCTCACGTTGGTGTACCTCCAGATAAGTACCATATTTAACAGTTATGCAAACTATGATGCTATGCTATATTACAGTTGATGTATATTTGGCATACCCTTGAATAAAGAATTTATAAAAAAAAAAAAGAAAGTGAAAGTAAAAGTAAAATCCCATAATTTGGGTTTTCCCCAGAAAAGTAATAGAGGGGAAATCTTCCAAAAGGGACACTAGTTCTGGTGACCTGGGGGTCCCCAAGAAATTCCCTTAATTAGCAGGGATTTCCTCTTACTTCCTGTTTGGCTATGGGACAGGAAGTAAAGGGAAATCTCTGCAATGGGACTTAGATGGTGAAAGAAAATCTGGCAGGGGTTATAAAAGCCCCTTACTCTATCCAAAACCAAAAATAAAATGTGCCTAAAGTTCTACTTTAATATGTCTATTTATTGTAAGCCAATATATATATATGCTTTGGCACATTGTATATGTTATTGCCTTCTTTCTTTTTCCCACTGGGGGGAATTCTGGGTAGGACCAAAGGATCCGTGGCTACCTGGCGCACCAGGGCCACTTCTAATCCCTCCATGGGTTGCAGTTAGCAGCCTTTATCTGGCCACAGTATGGGAGTATGGGAAACAAGCATGGTTCCATCTGAGATGGAGGCTTGGTTTGCACCACCACCTGCTCTGATGTCCATCTGTGGCCTTTGGTGTGTCCGTGGGCCGGTGGCATGTAATGTCATTGTGCTGGGTGGGTGTGGTCGTGTAGTTTTTCTCTTATGGCACTTTTCCACTGCAAGTACCGGCTCGGCTCTACTCAGCCCTGCTTGGCCCGGTTTGCATTTCCACTGCTGGTACCGCATGGTACGGTGTTGGAACGGTTCGGTACGGTATGGTTTGCTTTTCCACTAAAGTAGTACTAAAGTTAAGTGAGTGGGATAACAACGGGGTGGGTGGGATTCTCTGACCAATCAGTGGCTAGTAGTGACTGCATGCAAAGGATTGTGGGATATGGTACCGGGTATGGTACCTCTTGGAACCACAATCGAGGTGGTACTGTTTTTGAGAGCCGTACCGTTCGGTTCCATGCAGTGGAAAATCACCGCTGTACCGTACCGAACCGTTCCTACACCATACCATGCGGTACCAGCAGTGGAAAAGCACAAAAGCAAGCCGAACCGTTCGGTTCCATGCAGTGGAAAAGCGCCATTATAGACCTTATGTGGAATAAATAGCATGTGGCCTTAATACAACTGATACATTTCAGCATCACATTCCAATTCAGCAGTTCCACTTTATATCTGGGTGTTTACACCTTTGACGACAGGGTATGTAAGTGCAGCTGATTTCTTTATTGATCATATAATACCTCAATGCAAGCATATATTGAGATTGTCTTATATTTTTGTTGTCAGCTATTACCTGGATATATCCAGCCCCTTCTGCCAGCTGGTGGCCCCAGTAGTTGGGACTGTGGGTTTCATAAAATGGCAACAGCATACATCAATTCGTATTTTAATATATGCTCTACAATGTTGAAGGAATTCTATTGTACTGTAAAACTTATGTGTAATGATATTGTTACTTTGTAGAATATCCTTGAATCTAATATATGGGCACCCCTGAAGTAGAACCATAAAGCCCTATCTTGAAACTTGTCGGGTGCTTACAGTCACGGTTTCTTAATTATTTATGACTGTGCAAGTGTACACATGTGCTAATCAGCCGCCTTTTTTTGGATTTTATATGTGATTATTTATTAAACCTGTGCACCGCAGAACTATTAAAACTGTGCACCACAAAAAAAAAAAAAATAAAACAATACGATAATAAAGACACTTGCTGCCACCCATAAAGTGTGGAAACACTTAAAAAAGCGTTCATGTGAAAGATGGGGGAGGGGGGGGTGGAGGGGGGTAGTGGTAAACCAACCTACTTCCTATGATGTATTTTCAATTACATGTGATTATAAAAATGAAGAATAAAGATATAAACTGTATTCATAAATTATGTGGTCAAAATTGCAGACCAAAATGGATTCAATTATGTGCATACATAAAAATGCTAAAATACACAATTTGAAAATCCATGTATACCGCTACCAAGATTGTGTAAAAGAAGAAATGGTTATCTAAAATAATATATATAATATAGTCAATAGTTGAATCTAACTCAAAATGTCTTATCCACACCAGCAAGCACACCCAGTCACCAGACGGCCAGTGACCGCTTAATCAGTAAGCGTTTTTTTCACCTCCACATATTCCAATCAGGAATCAGCTTAGATAGTTGGGGGATGTTCCTTCCATGCATCTCGCACATATATAAAACCGGCTCAGGAGAAGAAGAAATGTCTCATAGTGTAGTACATATAGAGCATAAAGACAAATAGATGGCCTCTGAAATACAGTAATTAATTGCCCGCGCAGGACTAATACAGTCTGCAAACAAAGAATAGGAATCCACTCCCCCATAACCAGGAGCCGGTGTGTGTTCCAATCACATGTGACAGTGACATACCAGAAGCTGTGCCTCTATACATTTTGTCACATTGACATCATCAGGACGCACGAGTGGATGCTGGGTGTCCTTGCACAGTGTGGATAAGAAATTTTAAGCTGGATTCATCTATGTACTATATTTTATAATTTTTTTAATAATCATTTCTTCTTTTGCCCTATTTGGTAGTGGTATTCACGGATTTTCAAATTGTGTTATTTATCCTTTTTATGTATGCACATGGTTGAATCCTTTTTAGTTTCTTATTTTGGACCACATCATTCAGGAATACAGTTTCAATCTTTATTTTTCATTTTTATTATCACATGTAATTGAAAATACATCATAGGCAATGGGTTGGTTTACCACTATTGCCCCCTACATTTCACATTCACTTTGGACTGTTTATGTTTTTATGTTTGTACCAGTAAAGTTGTAAATGATGGGTGTAGTGTTGCGTTACCCTTAAAGTGCTACATAAAATATGCTACCTGCATAATAAAGTGCAAAAACACATGAAAAATATATATTGCATAGCCAAAGTAATAAATAAAAAAAAAAAAAATATATATATATATATATATATATATATATATATATATATAATATATATTATAATATATATTATTATAATATTTGGAGTTTGCATTATTGCATGGTACATATTGCAGATGTGTTTTGCACTGTTTTTCCACTTTATGTCATTATGATGGTTATCATTAGGGTTGAGCGGACACCTAGATGTCCGTGTTCGACGGGTTCGGCCGAACTTTAAAAAAAAGTCCGGGTCCGTGTCCCGGACTTTTACCGAACTTTTCCCGGACACCGAACCCCATTGAAGTCAATGGGGACCCGAACTTTAAGGCACTAAAATGGCTCTAAAACACCAAAGGAAAGGGCTAGAGTGCTGCAAATGGCAGCAAAACGTAATTAAGAGCATGGCAAGTGCTCTGCAAACAAATGTGGATAGGGAAATAACTTAAAACAACAAAAAAAAAACAGAAAAATAAAACAATGTTCTTCTTCATCTCTGAAGGACGAGGCCCATATGGAGTAGGAGGGAGGTTGAGGTGGTGGTGGATGTGGCGGTGACATAGGCGTGCGCACAGGGTGTGCTGGGTGTGCCTGGGCACACCCTAATCACCTAGGGCACATAGCATTGCCAGTGAGGAGATGGGAAAGATCTCCCTGGGACCTGCTCTGCTCTATTTCTCCTTGCCTACAGGTACATGGCCCCGATACATTACTCTCCCTGCTGGCAAACACATGCATGTGTATTTCAACTTTGGGGTGCACACCTTAATGCAATAGGCTGCGCACACCTATGGGCGGTGTAGGTGGAAGCGGCGGTGGAGGAGGACCAGGGCCGGATTAACAGCATCATGGGCTTGGTGCTGAGGATTTTGAAGGGCCTTAAGGGCCGTGCCTTGCCATGCACCCAGAGGAGGAAGGGTGCAGCCATGCATGCCTAATTCAACATGGGATGCTGTCTCTGAAGCCCATAAACACATCCATGCATCGCCAACTGTCCCTCCTTGTCCGGCCTTCACGCTGTGTGGGGAGGTTCTGAGGGTGCTGCCTGGGGAAGCGAGCATAGAAGCCAGACTTCTGTGTTTACAAGTGACAGAAGAGCGGTAACAGTGAATATGGCCAACCCGGGGCCTATATAAAAGGTAGGGGCCTGGAGCTGCAGCTCCAATAGCCCCTACATTAATCTGGCCCTGAGGAGGAGGACGAGGTAGCCAACACTGCTTCTTTTCAAAAATTTTAAATGAGGGTACACCCCAAAAGAGTGAGAAAGAGCAAAAATGGAACAATGGGTGGGTAAGGTCGGTATCCATTGCTATTCTGCATAAGGTACGGAAAAGTCCCGTGGGATCCATGCCTGGTTCATTTTAATGAACGTGAGCTTGTCCACATTGTCTCTGGACAGGCGGCTGCGCTTGTCTGTTATAACGCCCCCAGCCGTGCTAAATACCCGTTCAGATAATACACTGGCTGCAGGGCACGCCAGCACCTCCAAGGCGTAAAGGGCAAGCTCAGGCCATGTGCCCAATTTGGAGACCCAGAAGTTGAAGGGGGCAGACCCGTCATTCACTACATGTAGGCGTGTGCACACATACTGCTCCACCATGTTGGTAAAATGCTGCCTCCTGCTAAGACGTTCCATCTGAGCTGCTGGTGCTGCTGTTTGTTGTGGCGTGCTGACAAAGCTTTTCCACATTTCGGCCATGCTAACCCTGCCTTCTGAGGTGCTGGCGGTGCCCTGGTTGCGTTGGCGACCTCCTCCTCCTCCTCCTCTGCCTTGTGCTTCCACTGTGGCCCCGCTGTCAGATGGGAATGCCAGCAGCATGGCGTCTACCAGCGTGCGCTTGTACTCGCGCATCTTGCGATCGCGCTCCAGTGAGTGAATTAAGGACGGTACGTTGTCCTTGTAACGGGGATCCAGCAGCGTGGCCACCCAGTAATCAGCACAAGTTAGAATGTGGGCAACTCGGCGGTCGTTGTGGAGACACTGCAGCATGTAATCGCTCATGTGTGCCAGGCTGCCCAGAGGCGACGAAAGGCTGTCCTCTGTGGGAGGTGTATCGTCCGTGTCCTCTGTATCCCCCCAGCCACGCACCAGTGATGGCCATGAGCTGGCCTGGGTGCCACCCTGCTGTGAACATGGTTCCATCTCCTCCTCCAGCTCCTCCTCCTCCTCATCCTCCTCATCCTCCAGAACTGTGCCCCTGCTGGACAATTGTGTCCCTGGCGTTTGTGTGTGCAGGAACCCACCCTCGGAGCCCCTTGCGAATGACTGCCCTGAAAGCCTTTGAAATGTTACCTCTTCATCCTCCTCCTCCTCCTCCTCATCCTGTGCCACATCCTCTTCCATCATCGCCCAAATTGTTTTTTCAAGGAGGCATAGAAGTGGGATAGTTAAGCTGAGAATGGCGTCATTGCCACTGGCCATGTTGGTGGAGTACCCAAAACAGCGCAACAAGGCACAATATATGCAAATGTCAAATATGCAAACTATGCCGCAATTTAATGTTTTTTACACCAAAAGGGTGTGTATTGAATAGCGGAATAGGATAAAAAACTGTGTATCTCACACGTACAAACACAGACTAGGCCCGATTAAATTTTTTCCTACACTAAAGGGAGGATGAGGAAGAGGAGTATGGAACATGCAGCACCCTCAAATCTTCAGAAGTATGAGATGAACCCCAAAAACTTGGAAAGGTGGATCTCTCTCACACGTACCAACACAGACTATCCCCCAATTTAACTGATCCCCAAAGGTTTTTGATTAAATAGCGGAATAGAAAATATGATCCAAAAAAAGTGTATGTATATCACACGTACACAACCACACTAGGCCCCAATTACTATTGTTTGTACCCCTAAAAGGCTAGATGAGGAGTAGGGGGGGTATGGAACAGGCAGCACCCTCAAACCTTCAGAAGTATGAGATGAACCCCAACAACTTGGAAAGGTGGATCTCTCTCACACGTACCAACACAGACTATCCCCCAATTTAACTGATCCCCAAAGGTTTTTGATTAAATAGCGGAATAGAAAATATGATCCAAAAAAAGTGTATGTATATCACACGTACACAACCACACTAGGCCCCAATTACTATTGTTTGTACCCCTAAAAGGCTAGGAGTAGGGGGAGTATGGAACAGGCAGCACCCTCAAACCTTCAGAAGTATGAGATGAACCCCAAAAACTTGGAAAGGTGGATCTCTCTCACACGTACCAACACAGACTATCCCCCAATTTAACTGATCCCCAAAGGTTTTTGATTAAATAGCGGAATAGAAAATATGATCCAAAAAAAGTGTATGTATATCACACGTACACAACCACACTAGGCCCCAATTACTATTGTTTGTACCCCTAAAAGGCTAGATGAGGAGTAGGGGGGGTATGGAACAGGCAGCACCCTCAAATCTTCAGAAGTATGAGATTGTGTTCACTGTACCCCACAAAGATTGAGTTCACTGCACCCCACAATGATTGTGTTCACTGCACCCCACAAAGATTGTGTTCACTGCACCTCACAAAGATTGTGTTCACTGTACCCCCCAAAGATTGTGTTCACTGCACCCCACAAAGATTCTGTTCACTGTACCCCACAAAGATTGTGTTCACTGCACCCTAAAAGGATGTTGTTCACTGCACCCCACAAAGATTGTGTTCACTGCACCCTAAAAGGATGTTGTTCACTGCACCCCAAAAAGATTGTGTTCACTGTACCCCCCCAAAGATTGTGTTCACTGCACCCCACAAAGATTGTGTTCACTGCACCCCAAAAAGATTGTGTTCACTGTACCCCCCAAAGATTGTGTTCACTGCACCCCAAAAAGATTGTGTTCACTGTACCCCCCAAAGATTGTGTTCACTGCACCCCACAAAGATTCTGTTCACTGTACCCCACAAAGATTGTGTTCACTGCACCCCAAAAAGATTGTGTTCACTGCACCCCAAAAAGGATTTTGATCACTGCACCCCAAAAAGGATGTTGTTCACTGCACCCCAAAAATGATTTTGTTCACTCCACCCCAAAAAGATTGTGTTCACTGCACCCCACAAAGATTGTGTTCACTGCACCCCAAAAAGATTGTGTTCACTGTACCCCCCAAAGATTGTGTTCACTGCACCCCACAAAGATTCTGTTCACTGTACCCCACAAAGATTGTGTTCACTGCACCCCAAAAAGATTGTGTTCACTGCACCCCAAAAAGGATGTTGTTCACTGCACCCCAAAAAGGATGTTGTTCACTCCACCCCAAAAAGATTGTGTTCACTGCACCCCACAAAGATTGTGTTCACTGCACCCCAAAAAGATTGTGTTCACTGCACCCCAAAAATGATTTTGTTCACTGCACCCCAAAAAGGATTTTGTTCACTGCACCCCAAAAAGGATGTTGTTCACTCCACCCCAAAAAGATTGTGTTCACTGCACCCCAAAAAGATTGTGTTCACTGCACCCCACAAAGGATTTTGTTCACTGCACCCCAAAAAGATTGTGTTCACTGCACCCCAAAAAGGATGTTGTTCACTGCACCCCAAAAAGGATTTTGTTCACTGCACCCCAAAAAGATTGTGTTCACTGCACCCCACAAAGGATTTTGTTCACTGCACCCCACAAAGATTGTGTTCACTGCACACCAAAAAGGATTGTGTTCACTGCACCCCAAAAAGATTTTGTTCACTGCACCCCAAAAAGATTGTGTTCACTGCAGCCCAAAAAGATTGTGTTCACTGCAGCCCAAAAAGATTGTGTTCACTGCAGCTCACACACAGAAAAATGGATGTGGATCACTGACACCTGCCTATCTCCAATCCCACACCACACAGCAATATCGATTGTAGTTTGTAGAACACAGTTTCCCTAAAATTCAGCAGACTCTGTCCCTAACAGGATTGAGAAGAGATCGTAGATCAGGATTGAGTGCAGATTCACCCCACCCCCCACACAGCAATATCGATTGTAGTTTGTAGAAGACACTGACCCTATAATTCAGCAGACTCTATCCCTAAAATGCCTACAACTCGCCCTGCCTAAACACTCCGACCTGTCCCTCAATTCTATCCGGACACAAATGGTTTTTTCCTGCCTATCTTTCCCTAATCAGCAGCCAGCACATTGATGTGTGCTCTGTCCCTTAGCTAAGCAGCAGAATGACGCTGCTGCGGCGGCTGCCTCGAACTTATAAAGACTTGGTCACATGCTTCAGACGGCCAATCACAGCTACTAAGACATTTGCAGGCATGGCTGGGATGGCTTAAGGCACACCAGTTAAACGATTGTTGATTGGCTGTTGAAAGCCCGCCATGAAAAGAGCGCCAAAGCATGCAAAACCCAGAAATAAAACGACCGAACACGGATTTTTACCCGAACATACAGTAAAGTGTCCGTGTCCGGGTAAAAAAAATCCAATTATTCGGTACGAACACGAATAATACAGTCCGTGTTCGCTCAACACTAGTTATCATATATCTTTTCATGGGATTTTGCACTGTATTGTTTAAGCTACCATATGTTATCTTATTTATTACTTTGGCTACGCAATATATATATATATATTCATGTGATTTTGCACTTTATTTATGAACTTACCATATTTTGTGTAGCACTTTAAGGGTAGCGCAACACTACACCCAGAATTTAATTATTGCAACGGTGAGTATAAGTATTAAAGTGTTAGCAGCAGTCTCTACTGGTTATTTTATGGTTGATTTATTCATATACACTCTTGATTTATACACTGATAGCGGGAGAGTTTATTACATGTACCAATAAAGTTGTTACATATTTTATATGTAAGTTTACTCATGTCTTTTGCCTATAATAGTCCTAACCAACAGAGGAAACTTCTGTCTGTAATGAGCATTGCATTAGTGTGCCCACAGTATAAAGCATTTGGTGAGAAGCCACAGCTTGAACCTCATGACATGCAGGGGAAGGAAAATCCTCTGCTATAATATCAGGGTCCTTAATACTTTTCTCCATAATATCCCAAGGAAAGTAGGTTCCAAATTGAATCTTGTATAGAATAAGGGGGAATGTCAGGAAAGGGCTCACCTGCTGGTTGCACTGTGGCTTCCAGGTCCATGGGCTGCAGTTCTGCTGTCCACCAGCGGGTTCCTCTCAGCAGCCAGAAGATAATTTCATGTAATCAGTCATCACCTGATGCTTGTTGCAGGATGTTTATTTAAACCCTGTCCATGCTCTTCATTCCTGCCTTGGTGTTGTCTCCATGTGCCCCTGACCTGCCATCCTGTATCCTGATCCCGACCCTGCAGCCTGATCTCTTGCCATCTGCTCTCTCCGTCTCCTGTTACCCTCTGCCTGTCCTGTGCCCAGCTCCCTCTGCTTGATCTCCCGCATATGACCTTGGCTCTGTTTCGATTATGCTCTACATTGCCTGTTTGCTGTATACAGTATATTTGGTTTAGGCAGTTGTTCCTTGTGTGTCACTATTTGTTTGGTTTTCTGGTTTGTTTTACTGGAGATATGTTTACGTTTATCTTGTTCACTTATCTTTTAAATAAATTATATTCTTTTACACTGTATTTGTGCCTGACATTCTCTGTGGAAGTGCACACATTTCTGGTCACACCAGCAGCTGACAGGGAATATAGAATGTCAGACAGGCTGCGTGTTGTGTGCCTGAGACGGAGCCAGAGTCAGATAATGGGAGCAGTATCATAATCCGACGTTGCTCCAGGACAATTAAACAGCCATCACCCTGAGCAGTGGTTATAGTTTACTGTAGACAATCTGCAGAGCACATGCCATTCAACCCCTTTGCCCCAGTTTCCTTGCACCTGTGATCTTCAATTGTTAAGTGATGGGATCCCTAGTAAGGTATTCACAGTTATGAAGTGTTGAATGGATGGGGTTGTGCATGTCTGGATATATGAGCCGCTATAACCCATGTGCTGAACGTGTTCCTGTGGTTGTGTCTCTGTAGATGGCAGCATGAATGCAGCAACATGCTGTGTGCAATTCAGTGGAAAAGGTGGGTGGCAAGGTGTCATCCAGAAGGTGTAATGCATTACCTCATCCTCCTAAAGCCTGGCACAGAGCCGCTGTACTAACCATGCAAGGTTAGTTCAGCCATCTCCCTGCTGAGCTGTTGTGTTCTGACAGGGGGATGCCCCCCCCACCTGCTAGAACATTCCGATCAGTGCTCTCTACCATTGGATAATAGTGCTTATAGGGCTGGTTTTCCAGCTTGCACATCCGACAGTAGCCTGCTGAACTGTCGGACAGACTGACATACACATGAACTGAATGTTGGTTGTTTTTTTTTTAACCAGCCGTTGTTTCCCAACATTCAGCCCGTGTGTACGGGGCTTAAGATTAAGTCTGAAAAAAGAAAAATTGCCAAGTTTAAATTGTTTGTACCATAAAACTTTAGAAACAAAATGGCAGGGGTTACAACAATAAAGTGAATCACCAAATCGTCTGCCTATATAACCCTGTAATGCACTATGTACTGCTGACTGTATTAGTAATAGCCAGGAATTTGTGTAATTACACAGGGAAACCCTGTCTTGCCTTATCCTAATAAAGGTCACGATGGACACACCAAGGAGGTCTTCAGGGTTCTGGGAACAATATAAATGGATCACAGCCTTGGACCTGTAAAGCACCCACGGTTAACTAGACACATTGTACTACAAGCCAATGTGATTGTCTAATGCAGGATTTACAGCCCCAAACAAGCATTACAGACCAACCCCTCACAGGAGGGTCCAGGTTCGCTCCCTAAGGGGCACACCGAGAGTAAAATTAACTCACTGTGCTCAACCCAAGTAGTCCATAAAGATATGGAAGGTATTCAGTGTAACGGCTTAGGCTGTTTTGCTGTATCAGTAACTGTGCAAATGAAAGCCAGCACTTGATCCCAGGATGGCTAGAAAATCTATATTATGGGGAAGGGTTACATGATGCACCCTGGGGCAGCCCTAGAAAGTTTTTTGCCAGTGTTCAATCACCTAAAATGTAATGCATGTAACCCATCATCCTTTATTGGATGATTAAAATAATATAATTTTTTAAATATCTGTAAAATACTTATCCTGGAGTATATTACAGAACACAGTATCTTGGTCTTGATGACTGGGTTATGCAGCTACCTTCAGGTGTTTGGACGCTGGCAATCTAAAGCTGTAAGGACAGATCCAGCAGGCAATAATGTGAAGTGAAGCGTGAATCATAGGAAAAGAGGGAAGGGCGGGACCTGTTTCCTGTGATGTACTACAAGAAAATAATTTTACAAGTACAATGAAAAACCTAATTTCTTAATCATATACTACAGAACACAGGATCTTAGTTATGGATGATTTTGATGTCCACAACCGATACAACTGAGGGATGAGCAACACAGCAAGAAATTGCAAACAGGCTCATAAAAAAAAAATAAACAACAGAGGGCTTGAAATTCAGACAGCAACCTGATGCACCTTATGACATAAACAAGCATCAAAAAAGGCTTTAGCATGCACCTGGTAAAACTAACAAGTGAACAGGAAACCAGGTGGCAGCCTTGCAAATCTGGAAAAGAGATTTGGTAGAGTGCCTTAACAGGTAAGGGAAAAAATCTTATCCTTCAGACTGTAGGCTCAGATGTTGACTTACACAATTCACCTGGCAATTGGGGAGCAAGAGGCAGGATACCTATTGGAACCCACAGGAATGCAAGGTAAGGAAAACATACACAGCATGTACCACATCCAAACAGTGGAGAAAAATCTCCTTGGAATGTTTTGGAGCGCAACATAGGGAGGGAAGCACAATGTCCTGGTTTAAGCAGAGGAAGGAAATTACCTTGGGAAGAAAAGAGGCCTTAAGCCACAAGAACTTATCCCTGTTTAACTCTAGGAACCTGTACAGTACCAATTCGGGATAAGGCCTCTAACTCTGGAAACATCTCACAGAGGTGACAGCCATAAGTAAGGCAACCTTCTGAGAGAGGGAAGACAGTGGAAAATCCTGATGGGTTTTAAAGTAGGTTTCTGATGAAAACATTAAATCCAAATTTAGGTACCATGGAGTCACAGGGGAACATACCAAAAGTGAGCGACATCTTGCACAAAGGCTTTCACAGATAAGTGAAATGCCAGTTGTCTCTGGAATGGCTAGGACAAGATTCAGCACACAGAATTTCCTATCCTCAAATAAGGCAAATTAAACCTTCCAGGTCTAACAGTAGACTTTGCATTAAGTCAATTTCCCAGCTTTTAGGACAGTTGGGATTGCTGAGTTCAAGAAACTCTGCCTCTTAGAAATTGGGCTTCAACCACCAAGCCGTTAAATTCAATAACCAAGGAGCAGCATGGTGAATGGTCCTGTGGCAGAAGATCTGGCCAATCTGGTAGGGTCCACAGACAGTCTGCCAGGAGTTTAATGAGGTTTGAGTACCACATCAGCAGAGCAGATAAAGAAGTAGTGTTAGCAGGGGAAAAGCATGGATCATGGGGAATCAATCCCATGGAGACACCATGGCATCCTCTGTGAAGGCTTGATGATTCCGTGGTCCTGATAAGAAACCTGTCCAGCTTGCTTGGAGTTGAATCTTGACACCAGAAGCTCCATGTCTAGTGTCCTACACCTATAAGAGAGCTCTTAAAACACCTCTGTTTTAAGACCATTGCCCTAAAACCAAAGGCTGATGACTACGAAAATTTGGCTGCCAATTTTCAATGCCTGGAATATGCACTGACAAGGCCAGCTTCTCTTTGAGCTGTGTGACTTCTTGTGCCCCCTTGATGGTTGAGTGGCTTTGTAGAGGAGAGGTCCAGTGTTGGAGGTACAACTGAATCACTATAGGTTCCAAGATGTTGATTGGAAGCTTGTCTTCTGCTGACAACCAAGTGCAATGTACTGAGAGAGTCTCCAAGACCACCCCAGCCGGACAGCTAGACAAGCTGAAATTTGAGGAAAACTTTTTACTGGGTTGTGTCCAGAATTAGGCCCAGATACTCCAAGTTGTGAGTTGGTTCAGCTGACTTCTGGAAATTTATGATCCATCTTAACCTCTGCAGTGTCTGATCAACACTGGCTGACAAGGCATTGACTGACTGTTGCTTAAGGAAGAGATTGATTAGGTATTCCATGATGGAAAAACCCTGAGTGTATGGCATACCTAGGATGGGAGCTAACATCTTGGTGAAGACCTGAGGTAATTTAGACAGGATGAATGGAAGAGCCATAGGAAAAAAGAGGAAACATGGGGATGTGCAAGTAAGCATCCTTGATATCCAGAGAGGCCAGCAGATACCTGGCTAAAGAGGAGAAATGGCTGAGCTGGCAGATTCAAAATAAAATGTTTGAAATCAAAGGAACTGGATTAGAATTTTTAGATCCAGAATGGCTTGAATACCTCCCTTTGCTTTGGGGGACAGTAAACAGGTTGGACCAGAACCACTGAGACCCCCTCCATCTCTGAAACTGTGGCATTGACTCCCTGCTAGAGAGCAGGGTGAAGATCTTCACTTATCTGTGGGGAGCTCGGCAAGTTTGATAGCATGAAGAGAGGTGGAAGGGCTGGAACTCGAGGCATCTGAAATGTCTCACGTCCAGATGGCTGACAAGTGTTCCCCTACTGTGACAAATAGGGGTGCCTCGTATTTGAGTGACAGGTTTGTTCCTGATGTGGTGGGCTCAGACTCCAGGCCTTGTGGTGGAACTGTGAGCTGGGCTTGGTAGAGTAACTGGATGTCTGAAGCGAATGGAGCTATTCTTTGAGTCAAGGATTGAAGGATTTCCTGTAGGTGCTTTTGCCTACTTGCTCTATTAGAAGAGGGTATACTTAGCCCCTGCTACTTACTTAATTTAAGTGTTCATCCAAGGAGTAACTAATAGGCATTATCCTTTAAGGGGCATCTGAATGAGACACTTCTTGCAGGAAAGCTCTTCAAACCAACTTAGCCAAAGGATCCTTAACATATGCATGAAAACATCCTAAAACACAGTAAAGTAGGACAATGGGCAGAAGCTCCAACTAATGGAGGACAGGTGGATCCATAAGAATGGAACCAATGTTAAGGGCGGTGCTCTGGACAATCAGATTCAGGGCTTTTTGGGGAGATGCTGCAGACCCACCCTGGCCATTAGACGAGTGGTACTCAGTACCTTGGCCATGAAAGTGGTACTCATAACCCGTGTGGTACAGTAAAAGGATATGCCTACTGTGACCCAGAAAGTCTAAACATCACTCTGCTTTGTAGCCAGAAGAAGACAGGAGTGGAGATGTACCTTCCTGTAGTGGCCATCTGTGTACCAATAGACCAAAGTGACACATACCTGTGGAATAAGTACAATGGGAATATGGCAAAGCAAATGCTTAATGCACCCCTGATCAAAACAAGAGTGCAGGAGTAGTGAGGGGAAAAATGGCACCAGTTTAAAAAAAGGGCAGTGGCCAAACACTGCCCCAAACTGCGACCAAAAGTGGCGCAGCCCGATCCAATATGCTTCTTACATTGGAAGAAAATTCTTCCGCTGTGCAATTTTCCTGCGAAATGGCTGTTACTCCCACTGTGGGCTGCCACCAAAGAAGGTGCAGTTCCAGCTCCCCAAATTAACCTCTAAGAGACTGTGGGGGTGACACTCTCAGTTTTCTTGACAAGGGTGCATAGGACTAATTTACTGCAGTATTTTGCGGTCCTTCCAGACAACAGAAGATAGGGACAGGGTCGCTCCAGCTCTTCACCCTCCTGGTGGACATATCCCATAAAGGGGCCTTTAGGGACAGGATCACTGCTGGCAGCAGTTTCATGGCTCTGGGCCTACATAGCACCCTGCAGCTAACTCAAAGGGTTGCACTCCATGCCAAAGATCCACGCAGAATTTATTGTCTGAAGCAACATTACAAGCCGGTCCCACATCTTCTTCCTGGCAAGGTCCAGGTACCATTCCCCAGAGCACAGGTAAGCCAACTGATCCAAAAAAACTACTGAACGGAAGTAAAAGTGCCTATGAGCAGCTGCAGTCTTGACATAACATTTATCAAGTAAAAGACAGAGAGAGAAAACATCTGTACAGCTAGCAAAAAATTGAGGCTTGCTGGAAGTGGAAGGGGTTTTGCTGGGGCAGTCCTTACAGCCTTAGAGGCCTTTTTGCAAGCACTACCTATTCCTCATTTGTGCTCATCTGTTGCCAACTTGTGGCACAAGCTTCCAGTGGTAAATACAACTGCCAATTTCAGTACACATTGTGAAGGCAAGGACCACTGCTGCCACTACTGGGAAACTTGCGAGGCAAATGTCATGCAAACATTACATACTGTGAGAGAATGTGATTGCAGAAAAATTAACAGCACATATGTATCATCCTCCTAGGTAGGTGCTAGGAAAAGCATATATGTGCCCCTGTCTGCTTATCGGGGTGGCCCGATTCAGTTAGTGAGGCTGTCATGTGTTTACAGGTGTGGTCTGTTGAGTCTGGGGAGTCTCCCCACTGTGTCCAATGAGGGCTCTTATTGGACAGTGGAGGAAACCTGGCCAATAGCGCACCAGGGCTTATTGCTGTCTCAGTGGGCGGAGTTTGCTGCAATGCACCCTGGGATCGGATATTAGCCTGAGGGGAGCATGTGACAGGAGGTCTTTGGTGGGAAGCAGAGTCCCAGGAGGAGACTGACGGCTGTCTCTCCTCCTGTCAGAGAAAGTGAGGGTGTCCTGGGCAGTCGGCCTAAAGGACCAGAGGTTGAGCTGGGCTGCAGGAAGAGGATCCAGAGTGTTGCTGACCGAGTGGAGCTGCTGGGCAAAAGTTTCCAGGAAAAACAGTATTGTCAGTACTCGAAACTGCCCAGGGGTTTGCCTAGGAGAGGGGGCCACTCCAGAAGGTCAAAGGGATTCGGGAGCCAGCTAACCAGTAGAGGAGGTTTCGAGAAAGGGAGTGCCAGTGTCTAAGCCCTGAAGATAATTGAGAGAAAGGGGGCACCGGTGTGGGCCCTGAAGTGTTCAGCAGTGCAGCAGTATACAAATAGCTACCTCAGCAAGAGTGCTTAAGGGAGCTTAAAGAGGACTTCTTTAGTCAGAAAGCAGTCACAAGTCAGTTCAGCGTTAACAGGCATCCGGCCAGCATTAACCAGCGTCAAGCCAGCGTTGATAGGCATTTAGCCAGCATCAAGTCAGCGCCAAATAGCATTTTCCAAGTGTCCCCGCCAAATTGCCCTCGCGCGTTTCGTCACAGCGGACTTCAACTGAGGGCACTCTCAGTTGTGTGCCTGACGTCACACCGACACCTGGAAGTCCGGTGGCGGTTTCCAAGCCGCGGTCCCGACCTACGAGTAGAGGACGGTGTGGTAATCAGGTAGCCCTGACGGAGATACAGTTTGTTGATGAGCTTTATTGATTTGTAATTTTGTGAGTGCATATTATTTGGGTTTTTGGTTTTAATAAACTTGAGTGTGAATACGGATTTACACTATAAGCCCATTATTTAATTGCATGGTATGTGATAAATATGAGGATTGATCCAGCCATCAGATTTGTGGAGATCTAAAGGAGTCCTGTGGTTCAGATGTCCTGCTTGGTCCATCATTTTGGCGTAATACTCCCCACTTTGAGGTACGTGGGCACTTCTTGGGGGGCACGCCGGTGAGGTGGTGGTGCATGCCAAAATTCAAGGACTCTGTGGATGAACACTGTTTGGACTTTATTGCTTGTGATGTGTATTGGACTTTCACTTACATGATTATTTATAACACACATGGCAAGATTTGTTACACATGTGATAGCGCTGTTAGTGTATACATAGGATTTGATATATTGAATTAGATGTACGCACCTTGTCCATATATCAGTAATATTTCAATTGGTTTCATGTACATTTAAATAACAAATGTAGGTTCTGTGTACTTTACAATGAGTTTTTTCAACCAAGCACAAAATATTATTTGAATTGGAAGACCAGCACAAAGAAGAATCAGTCTGCAAGTCCTTAGCATGTCACAATAGAACAATTCTTTAGTAGAAATAGCATAGAACAGTCAGTTATGTAAATCTTTTTTATTTTTAAAAAATATACAGATATGTAAATAATTTTTATTTTTGAAATAATGTTTACTATGAATCCAGTTAACAAGGTTAAAAGGCAATGGAACAGTTAACGGTCTGCCGTTATAAAAAAAAAAAAAATACAACATAAAACAAGTAAACACAAACAGTAAGCATTGGTTAAAGACTACTACATCTGGAGCTATAATATTGATACGCTTTTCACATTGTTAATTGTTTGCTTATTCATATTAAATAAGGTGTCAGTTCTGTATGTTTTACTGAACACACCTTATTCAGAAATAAAAGCACAATATAAATATAAAGTGAAGTATTTTAACGTATTTTTATTCTCTGCTACAGAGATAAATATCACAAACTTGCTAATAATTCTAGTGCAGAACAGTAGCATTATACAATGATTTTGCAAGACAGAAGTCACATAGTCAATGACTATATATGATAACTAACAGTTTTAGAAAGGTTTGATCAAAAAGGAAGACAGTATTTGTAATATAACGCAATGACATCTTATGCAATGTAATAGATCATCACTAAATAAGAGACTAAAAATAAGATATGGTCTTGCGAAGTATCAATGTACAGCAGATACTTTTTTTTAATAATTTGACTAACAAAAAATTAAAAACAAAAAACACTTGTCCAAATTTCCAGATAATAATTCTCTCAGGGAAATAGTGAATGCCTATCTACTATGTTATCAATTTCAAAAGAATATACTTGTTATAGTATAGACGATGACATTAGTAATACCATGCTAAGAAGTAAAATGTAAATACCTTTGAAGTCCCTGTATGTTCAAAGAGAATTTTTCCATAATGAATACTCAATTTAATGACTAGACATCACTGTATAGAAAAAATCAGCACAGGGAATACATAATAATCTTCTTGATGACTGGTTCACTTACATTTACTTTATTTCTTAAGCAGATGAAATCTTTACATTTTTTAAACATTAATTAAACACATTGATTATAAACAGTCTAGCAGATAGACTTCTGGAAAAAAACACAGTACCTTTTGTTTTGTTCAAGTTACTCAACAAGTAATTCACGTCATAACTGGAGTTCTACAGACAAGACCTTAAAGTTAACCTTAACTTTGCCCATAGTAAGCACAGGAACAGGTTCACCTTACAGCAGGAACAATAATCCTGCTGTACCTAATTTTTCTGTGTGCCCATGCCGTCCTATTTTGCCACCAGAGGCCATGAGAAATACTCAGTACTTTCAGGAGTAGGGGTACATGTAAAACTTTCCTCTGCTTCCCACAATACAGTGCTCAGTGTCTGAACATCTAAACACTAGGCCAGGCAGCTATCACATAAACAGCAAGGGGAACATGCATAGCCATGTGTAAGCTTTGGTTTTCTCAGGTAGTCCAAATGTGAACCTGTTACTTTGCCAACTAAACAGTAAAGCAATCTATTCCGTGTAAAAAAAGCAAAGTTAGCAATACATCATGAGAATTACCAGTAACAGTTAAATAAAATATCAGTATCGTGCATATACCTGCAATTTAGGCAACAATATTTTTGCAAGAAGGGATTTCTGGTTGTTCCTTCGGTTAATAAAGAGCAGCAAATATGTGAACATTTTATTGGCAAAACATGTTTAGTGTATTTTCCTAGATTCTTCAAATTTTGTCAACTGCATCTTACAAAATTACACTTTTTGAAATACAAGCTTCCTTAGATTGACACAATCAGTTCAAGAGCGAATGATCTGTCCTGATAACATGCTTGTTCCTGTGGCCCATAATACAAACATTAGAAAGCAACAGTATGACGATTTTATTTTAAACAAACATGATATTAAACATCGCAGATTTACCAATCTTGCATATTGATACCTGGGATCAGTCGAATTTTGAGGGAAATGGCTAAAAAGAAAATTAACTTTTGCCAATTAACAGTTCCTGCAAAACATGGGGTGTCTTTAGTGTTGCGTGCTGGTACCCAGAGACATAAGTTTCCAATTTGACCAAGATCACCTGATTTGGAAAATAATCAAGTTATTGGTATAGGGATACATTTCTTTCAGATAATTGTCTTTTTACACATCACTGATGTTCACCTATTCTTTTGCAAGGTCATTTGTTTTATGATGGGCAGTTGTAGATAGTGATACTAGGTCAACATGTACCCCAAAAGCATGTATCTTAAATGGAATTCAAGGTGTGTATCAATGTAAGAACGTTTTTTTTTAAGTTATCTATGATATATACATATACATATATGTGATGGCAAGTTTGCATGTATCACTTTTATCTGTAGCCATGACTACTACCAAAGATATTGTGTCCAAGACATGTCATGTGGAAGTATCACCTGTATGCTAAAGTTTAAAATAGAGTTATTTCTGGACACAAAATGTGATCAAGTTATGGATGTAGAGAAAACTTTCTTTCAGATAATTGCCTTTTATACACATCGCCAATTTTTATCTATTCTTTTGCAAGGTCATTTGTTTATGATGGGCCGTTGTAGATAGCGATACCAGGTCAACAAGTACTCCAAAAGCATGTACCTTAATGGAAATTGTCACCACAATATGGTAAGCAAAGAGGAGTGCTGAGTTGCTGGAGAGGAAATGGTTTGAACAAAATAACCTTGCACTTTTACACCATCTCCTTAATGGGATAAGCTTATGAGTTCTGTTCTCAATAGCAGCAGGGTAATGTAGCCCAACATTCACCATATATCTTTCAGATATTAGCAATAAATGGTGTGCCTGTTATAGCTGGCGACTTTTAATCTGTTACATTAACTAACAAACTTTTCTTCAATTCTTTCCCACCTGTTTTTATCCAAGTATGATATCCAGTAAAAGTAGAAAATAAAAATATGTAGCAGTGCAAATAGGATAAGACCTACAAATCTAAAAGTCTTTTTTTTTTTTCAGCTTAAATAAAAATCACATAAAAACTCCAGTTGTTTTCAAACAGTCACAGCTTCATGATGGAAAACAAATTCCACAGCATTCCATGCAAATTTCCAAACAGTCTGAAGATTCACAGCAGGCATCCATTATGCCACAATCCATGTCACAAGGACAGTTGCAGTCATCTCCTATTTCTTCACCACAGCAACAGCAACATGCTTCAGAAGTGCAGACTCCACAAGACGCTTGTCCCAGTACAATGTTACAGAGTGTCAGAAATTCGCAGAATAAGCATGCTAAGATACAGTGAACACAGCAATCTTGATCGGTTGAGGAAGCCAATGGTAGGTGGTGTATATGAAAGGAAAAAAAAAAACAAAGGCTTTAAAATAAATATTTAAATATATAAAACAAACAATGCAGATAAAAAATATATACCACATAAAAAAGAAAAACATTAACGAACATTAAACAAACCATTTATCATATTTCTGTAGGAAAACATGAGCAGTTATGAAGGCACTCACTTATCTTACAGTTTATTTTGCCTTACCTTGCATTTTAACAATGTACACTAATTTCAGTCAAAAAGCATTCAGCACAACTTACACTTGTGTTACTTAAAGCATATTTTTGCACAGTATGTGAATATGTGATACTTACCTCTCCTGCTGCTCTTCCACGTGTTCATAGCTGCATGTTGGCTAAAACAATTTCAGCATACCCATACTTACCCCATGCCTAGGCCCCCATTGTGAAATGTGATTTCTTCCTGAGGCCTCTACCTCACTACTGTGTCTTGTACTAAAGAAGGGTCCAAAAAAAGGAATAAAAGCGTGCATAGGACCATGCATCTTGTAGTGTTGGATACTAAACATGTTTAACCACTTGTCTATCAGCGGCCGTAGCTTTGCAGAACCGCTAGTGGGGGTGGCGCACATGCTGACTGGCCACGGGAGGAGTCAATCAGCAGGGTCGGCAGCCGCAATGTCTGCCGGGCACCCGCGATCGCTCCCCGTGGAGACAGAACAGCGGTCTGGTATTGTAAACAGGGCAGACTGCTGTTCTGTCAGTAATGAACACAGGGATCCTGTGTTCCTCTTATTTAGGAACACAGGTCTCTGTGTTCATTTAGCAAGCCCATCCCCCACACAGTTAGAAAGCACCCCCTAAGGACACATTTAACCCTTTGATCGCCCCTTGTGTTAACCCCTTCCCCGCCAGTGTCATTAGTACCAGTGACGGCCCGTCAAAAGGGGGCCCCCCCCAAGGCTAGTCATCCTAGTCATCATTGTTAATAAATAAATAAATCAGTTTCCTTAAGTGTGTGATCTGCTCCCTTAAGTGTGTGCGGGGCGCCGGACACACTGGTGTCTATGGAGAGTGAAAGGGGTTTTGTCATCACGTGACTGGGTCTGGGAAGCTCATTGGCCGCCTTGAGACTGTCCTCTGGGCGCAAAGCGATGCGCCCCGAACACTCCCACTGTTGCATTGGCTTCCTGTGATTGGTCCATAGGACGTAGTAGGGCGGTGCTTTCAGCGGAGCCGCGTCACTTCTGGCTGGCGGAAGGCGCGTCACTGTCTTCTTCCCGCAGTGGAACTGGAGCATGGAGTCTGCCTGCAGCCTGACGGCCTCTGAGTCGGACAGTAGCACACCAGGCACCAGCAGTCACGCTCGCTGTCCCTGACTACCTCCCTGTGTGTTGCTGCTGCAGCATCTTCTCGTGTGACTGACGTGTCTCAGACTCTGCACTTCTGTTCTGGACTGGTAAGTGACTTTCTTGTCTGTGTGCTCTCTCTGTGGGAGAGGTGATGGGGAATATCTGAATATATTTGCATTGGGCAATTCTTGTACTAATGGGGAATATCTAAGAATAAGTATGTTGAATGGGGCAATTCCTGTACTAATGGCCCATTAGTACAAGAATTACCCCATGCTATACTGTATATTCATATATTACCTATTAGTGCAGGAATTGCCCCATGCAATATATTCCCCATAGTACAGGAATTGCCCCATGCAATATATTCAGATATTCCCCATTACTAATGGGGAATATCTGAATATATTGTATGGGGCAATTCCTGTACTAATAGGTAATATATAAATATATAGCATGGGGCAATTCCTGTACTAATGGGCCATTAGTACAGGAATTGCCCCATGCTACGTATTCATATATTACCTATTAGTACAGACAGCAATTGTCCCATGCAATATATTCAGACATTCCCCATTAGTACAGGAATTGCCCCATGCTATATATTCATATATTATCTATTAGTACAGAAATTGCCCCATGCAATATATTCAGATATTCCCCATTAGTAATTAGCCAAATGTTTTTGCCGCAAAGCAATGCCTATGGACCTCAAAAAGTTAAATTTTTCTGTTTGCGCCCCCCCCCCCCCCCCCCAAAAAAAAATTTTTTGAGCACCAGCCACCACTGATTAGTACAGTAACAGTGCATATTTTTAGCACTGATTACTATAGTAATGTCACTGGTCTCCCCAAAAGTGTAAAAAATGTCAGGTGTCCGATCTGTCCGCCGCAATGTCGCAGTCCCGATAAAAATTGCTGATCGCTGCCATAACTAGTAAAAAAATAAATAAAGAAATAAAAATAACAAAAGTCTTTCCCCCAGTTTGTAGATGCGATAGCGTTTGCGCAAACCAATCAATATACACTATTGGGATTTTTTTTACCAAAAATATGTAGCAGAATACATATTGGCCTAAAATGATGAAAAAATTAGATTTTTAAATTCTCTTTTTATTGGGAATGTTATATAGCAGAAAGTAAAAAAAATATATATATTTTTTTGAATTCTCGCTATTTTTTTGTTCATAGCGCTAAAAAAAAAAAAAATTGTAGAGGTGATCAAATGCCACCAAAAGAAAGCTCTATTTGTGGGGAAAAATACACATCAATTTTGTTTGGGCACAGCGTCGCATGATCGCGCAATTGTCAATCAAAATAACGCAGTGCCGTATCGCAAAAAATGGCCTGGTCATTAAGGGGGTAAAACCTTCCGATCCAGAAGTGGTTAAAGAATTGTAGCTAGGGAAGACAGATGAGATCACTGGGGGTAGTGGGGCAGTAAGTATTTACCCTTTTATTTACAGTCATGCCTCTGGTTTTGGGTTTTAAAACGTATGTTGTCACATAAATGTATGACTGAGATCTTGGGTGTTGTTAAAAAATAAATATAAAAGCTGAGAGAACATGCATAAAAGCCAAGCTATCGTGCATGTAGAATGAACTTGTCTTTACAAGTTTACAGCTACATATTTTTAAAATGGTTGAGGGCAAATAATAAATTACAGTAAACCGTAAAATATGGATATTAGGAGAAGTCATCAGCTTATACCATAAATCAAACAGCAGCATGAGGCCAATCTTCATCCAAAAACCAAATTGAACTTTGCAATGTTTTAAAATTAGTTCCTCCAAAAATAAGATTTCATTGGAATCTCTGCATGTTTGTATCAATGAATTTGTATAAAGAGAGCTAGTAGACCTAATTGGCTAGATGTATTTTTTACATGTAGGTACATGAATATTCAGCACCCTTTTCTCTCTCTTTCTGTAGAACTTAACTGATTTTATCATTTACTGAAGGGGTTAGATGCTTTACACCTTACTAAATCTTGACTGTTCATTATATTGGTTGCCTTGTATTTGAATAAGTGAATATAAGGATTCCTTTGATTGGCAAAGGTGGAGAGGCGTGTGGATGACAATAAAAAACGGAATTTTTGTAAAATCTTACCTGTAAAATTCCTTTCTCTGAGTCCTCCGACAGTCGCCGCCTCTTCATATTCGTCACATATGGGGTATTAGACTTTGCTCCGAAGGAGTAGCTAGGCAACAGAATATGTTAACATTAAAGCTTTTAACATATCCCACCCTCAAGGGGTGGTCCCCTCAGTCAATACCCTCCTACTTCCTGCAACCATATCTCAGTTTCAGTGGAATAGCAGTAGAGTATACAACCAAACCCCAAAAGAGGGGCGGGGCGGCGACTGTCGGAGGACTCAGAGAAAGGAATTTTACAGGTAAGATTTTACAAAAATTCCGTTTTCTCTTACGTCCTCCGACAGTCGCCGCCTCTTCATATTCGTCACATATGGGGACGTCCCAAAGCAGTGCAAACATGAGGGGTGGGAAACGCATCCGCGCCGAAAGGCAACGCAGTCTCCGCATCAAAGAAAGGAACCTTACCAAAGGAAGGAAACCAGCTGGGCTACAGGAAAAATAATTGCTCAACAGGAGCAACAACCCATGAAAAGACAAATAACCAGGTGATAAAACGTATCCCAACAGCCAGAGGTCCCCAACAAGGGACCCTAGGGAATTGCCGCACTAAGAACCTTGCGGCCAAAGGAAGCATCCGCCGATGCCTGAACATCTACTTTGTAGAATTTTGTGAAAGTGTGCACGGTCGACCAGGTCGCCGCCTTACACACCTGGGCTACAGAAGCCCCATGACGACAGGCCCAAGACGTACTCAGAGATCTAGTAGAGTGCGCCTTCACAGGCACAGGGGGAACCTTCCCCCGCAAAGCATAGGCCTGTTCAATGGTCTGCCTAATCCATTTGGCGATGGTAGAGGCCGACGCCGCCATGCCCTTCCGAGGACCCTCTGGAAGAACAAACAAGGAGTCCGTCTTTCGAAAAGACTCAGTCGATTTAAGGTAAACCCTTATCGCCCGAACAACATCCAAAGAATGTAGTCTCACCTCCTTTGGATGTTTAGGCTTCGCGCACAGCGAAGGCAAGACAATATCTTCATTAAGATGGAATTCCGAAACTCGCTTCGGAAGAAAAGAAGGATTAGGTCGTAAGATCACCTTATCCAAATGAACAACCAGATAGGGAGACTTGCAGGACAAAGCCGCCAGCTCCGACACTCTGCGAGCCGAAGTGATCGCAACCAAAAAGGCGACCTTTTTGGACAACATAGACAACGAGATCTCTCTGATCTGTTCAAAAGGAGCACGTTGTAACACAGATAGAACGAGATTCAAGTCCCAAGGGGGCAGAGGATCCCTCCTAGGAGGAACCAGATGCCGCACTCCCTGAACAAAAGTGCCAACCAAGGAGTTGGAAGCCACGGGACGTTGAAACAGAATGGCCAGCGCAGACACCTGACCCTTTATCGTAGCCAGCGCTAAACGCTGATCGACACCTGTTTGAAGGAAGGACAGCACTCGGGAAACAGAGTACGTGCGGGGTGAAAACCCCCTGGACTCACACCAGGCAAAATAGGCCTTCCAAGTACGGTAATAAACCTTCCCCGAGGAAGACTTCCTCACGTTGATCAAGGTATGAACGACCTCTGGGGAGAGACCCTTCTCCTTCAGGACCTCGGTCTCAACAGCCAGGCCGTCAAAGCCAGCGACTGTAAAGCAGGACGGTATATCGGCCCTTGAGACAGGAGATCGTCTCGAAGAGGCAGATGCCACGGGACGTCGACCGCCAGATTCACGAGGTCTGCGTACCAGGACCGGCGAGGCCAGTCCGGTGCCACAAGAATCACCGTGCTGCGTTCTGAGTGTAACCTGCGAAGGAACCTGGACAGCAACTGAATCGGTGGAAACGCGTACATCAGCTTGTACTGATGCCACGGGGCCACTAACGCGTCCGACGCGTCTGCCCGAGGGTCGCGCGTCCTTGCCACGAACCTTCTCACCTTGTTGTTGAGACGAGACGTGAACAGGTCCACATCTGGAAGACCCCACTTCGCGCACAACATCTGGAAGACAGCCGGGTGGAGAGACCATTCCCCCTGATCCAGGGTCTGGCGACTCAGATAGTCCGCCTGCCAGTTCTCCGCCCCCGGAATGTGCACCGCCGTTATCGCCGGGACATGAGTCTCGGCCCAAGACAGAATGTCGGCCACTTCTCGAGCCGCTCGGGCACTCCTGGTACCCCCTTGGTGGTTGATGTAGGCCACCGCCGTGGCATTGTCCGTCTGCACCCGAACCGGGCAGCCCTGCAGCCGGTCCGTCCAACGATGAAGACAGAGATTTATCGCACGCAATTCCAGAATGTTGATCGGAAGGGAGGACTCCCCCTCCGACCAAGTTCCCTGGGAAGACAGAACGCCCAGAACACCACCCCAGCCCGACAGGCTGGCATCCGTGGTGAGTACCATCCACGAGATAGGACGAAACGACTTGCCCCCGGACACCATCGGGGACTGGAGCCACCACAGAAGGTCTCTTCTGGTGCGATGACTCAACGAGATTTGAAGATCCAGAGATTGAGGTCGCCCGTCCCACATGGACAGGATCTCCGCTTGGAGACCCCGCGTGTGAAACTTGGCGAAGGGAATCGCCTCGAAGGCCGAGACCATCAATCCCAGACATTTCATGCACGTCCGCAGAGACGAGTGCGGAACGTCCCTGAGGGACCTGATTTCCTCCTGAAGAGTTCTGAGTTTGTCTTCCGGCAGGAAGACCTTCGCCTGCACCGAGTCCAGGATCATTCCCAGGTAGGGAAGACAAACCGACGGACTCAGTGTCGACTTTGGAAAATTTATCGTCCAACCAAACTCCTGCAGAGTTTGCATCGTGACAGACAGGTCCTTCTCCAGACCCTGGCTGGTCGCAGACCGAACCAGAATGTCGTCCAGATACTCCAGGACAGAAATGCCCTGGGCCCTCAATAATGCCAGAACCGGTGCAAGGACCTTGGTGAAAACCCGCGGAGCCGAGGCGAGACCAAAAGGCAACGCCACGAACTGGTAGTGATCCTCCGCAATGGCGAATCGAAGGTACCTCTGGTGACCCTCGAAAATGGGGATGTGAAGATACGCATCCTTCAAATAGATGGAGGCCATGAATTCCCCCGGAACCAGGGCAGCCACCACCGACCGCAGGGATTCCATGCGGAACTTGCGAACCCGCACAGAGCGGTTCAGAGCCTTCAAGTCCAGAATTGGACGAACCTTGCCCTCCTTCCTGGGCACGGTGAACAGATTGGAATAAAACCCCCGAAATCCGTCCCGATGAGGCACCGGAACCACCACTCCCTGAGCCCTCAGGTCCCGCACCGCCCGGTGCAGGTCCCGTAAACGCTCTGGAGACAGTTGAAGATTTGAGGGAAAAAATCTGCTCTCCGGCCGAGAGAGAAACTCGATCTTGTAACCAGATCGAACGATCTCCTGAACCCATCTGTCCCGCACGCGGGCCAACCAGGGTTGAAGAAACCGAGCAAGCGTCCCCCCACCCCAAAACTGGGTGAGGGCGCCCCTTCAGGCCGCACTGTTATGGGCTGCGGATCCGGATTGACCGGACTTCTGTTTCCCAGACCAGGGCTTCTTCTGAGAGCCTTGACCTTTGAACGGTTTGCCCTTGTAGTGCGACCGAAAGGCACGAAAGGACCCCTGAGGGGGCCGAAAATTAGCATGCTCCTTCCCAGAAGCCCCCTTAGCCTTGGGGAAATGGGGCAAGAGAGTGCTCTTACCCCCAGTGATCCCCTTAATCAACACATCCAAGGACTCCCCAAAAAGGCGAGACCCATCATAAGGCAGATTGGCTAAGGTCTTACGTGAAGATTGGTCCACCGACCAACATTTCAACCAAACCAGGCAGCGAGACAACACCGCCACGCTGTGCACACGTGCAGCCAACGGGACTAAGTCCAAGTCCGCATCACACAGATACATGACACCCTGGTGGATTTGATCCACCATATCCAGGGTCCCTGGCGAGGCCGAATCGGCCACTAGGACGCGCCTAAGCATCTGCGTCCAACTTGCGACAGCCTGGGCCGCCATGAGAGAGGCAAACAGAGCCTTAAGCATAGAACCCGTAACAGAATAAGTATGACGGGCAAGAGACTCCAATCTCCTACCCGTGGCATCACGGAACACTGGGGAATCCTCTGCAGGAATCGCAGTGGATTTGTTTAAAACCGCAATTGCGTGATCCACAGGGGGTGGCACACAACACCGTTCATCAATGGAAGGCGAAAAAGGATAACGCAGCTTGAACCTACTTGGTACAGCAAAAGGTTTGCGTAGATTGCGCCATTGTTCCTTAACAGCGCGCTGAAAATCATCATTGCAGGGAAAAACCTGCGGCGTCCTGCGTTTTCTCTGCGTCCCATAAGCCGCCAAGGCAGCGGGGGGACACACTTCATCCTGCAAACGCAGCGTTTGTTTTATGGAAGCAATCAATTCATCCATGATTGCAAGCTCTTCAGGCGAGCCAGGGGGAGAATTATCAACCCCTTCAACTTCAGGCTCCACCTCGGACCCCGCTAGATCCAGGGAGGATCGGGACCCCGATAAGGAGGCCCCCGCCATAACAGCCCCATCACCTTCACCCTCAGAATCAGAGGAAAGAGAAACTCTGGGTCTCTTAGTAGATTGAGCAGCCACCAGCATCTGCACCTGAGCAGCAAGGCCAGCCACAATAGTGGCTAAATCCCCCCCTGGGGGGGAAACAGCGGTCCCCTGGCTTTCCACCAAGGCGGTAGGAAATTTGCCCTCCTGAGAATCCATTGCCCCAATATCAAATGCTGGATAATAAAGGGTTAACTGCCCCTTTAACAAGCGCGGCGAGCGCAGCCCACCGCACCACACACAAGCACAATGAGACCCCCCACAGGGACAATAAAACTGACACAGGCAATGGATAAGAAGGATATAACCTGAGGAGACCCTCGCCGCTGCTGCTGCCTCGATCGGTGTATCCGGGAGAAGAGAAGTGATGCGGCCAGGGCGCTCTATTAAAGCCTATGGGAGGCTACAAGAAAATGGCCGCCATGCATGTAGAACATGCGGCCGGAACGAGTGTAGGCAAAATGGCGCCGTTTGGCGCCGAAACCGCCGCTCCACAGTACAGTAATGCACACATTTCATCCATATATAAAAAAACATGGTAGATCGCCGCAGCGATCGCTGTATAGTGCCCAAACATGCCACAAAACATGCCCCACAGCACACAGCTTCTCACACTGACAAAGCTGACACAGACAGTGTCACACAGCTCCCCCCCCCCCCTTGCAGCCCACAGCATGCAGCCGAGTGATAGGGAGACAAACAGTGAGAACAGAGGCAGGTTACACAGTCCCAGACTGACACCCCCCCCAGACAGACAGGTCCCCACATAGATACACTTACCTCACAATGGCGTGGGGGACCCGCACAGGCGAACAAGCCGCTGCACATGAGGCAGGGAGAGTCGCATACAAGACGCACAAAATGGGGGTTAAGAAACCGCACAGCGTCCAGTGAGGTAGCCACCTCACCAATCATCCCTGCACCGAACAGGGATGGGTCGTTCACTGTGCCAGGAGCGTTACCTGGCTGAACGCTCGATGGCGGGCTGGGAAGCCACTGACCCACGACCTGCAACCAGGGGGATCAGCCCGAGACCCAGCCCGCATGATCCTCTTCATCAGAAGAACTAACTAATGCTGACAAAAAGAACAGCTAAGTAAAGATAGAGAGAAAACTCAAAAAAAAAATCAAAAAAGAAGAAAGAGTCTGGGGCACAAAGCCCCAGCACAGAGAGAGCCAGCCACTCCTGACAAGCTAGACATTGAAACTGAGATATGGTTGCAGAAGGTAGGAGGGTATTGACTGAGGGGACCACCCCTTGAGGGTGGGATATGTTAAAAGCTTTAATGTTAACATATTCTGTTGCCTAGCTACTCCTTCGGAGCAAAGTCTAATACCCCATATGTGACGAATATAAGAGGCGGCGACTGTCGGAGGAGGTAAGAGAAATATATATTGAATGACAGAGAAGTACTTAGCTCAAATCTCTAATACTGGTAGCAGTTGCGCGCGACATCCCACTTACTGTATGTAGCTAATCCATCCACAGTCCATTACAGCATACGGCAGCCAAATCGTTCTGTAAAAAATGGATTTTTGTAAGATCTTACCGTAAAATCCTTTTCTCTTAAGCTCATTGACAGACGTAGTCTTCTTGATTCTCAAGAGCTGGGTTATGTTGTCTCCGCAGGAGTAGGACTAGGCAGAAAGACAAAACGTTCTGGCTCCACCTTAGGGGCAGTCCCTGAGGGTATATCCTCCCTCTCTCTGCTACAGGGAATCAGTTCTGTTCTAAAGCAGTAACAGAGAATTTAACCCAACCCAACTCAATGATAGAGGGGCGGGTACTACGTCTGTCAATGAGCTTAAGAGAAAAGGATTTTATGGTAAGATCTTACAAAAATCCATTTTTCTCTATCGCTCATTGACAGACGTAGTCTTCTTGATTCTCAAGAGCTGGGACATCCAGAAGCAGTGCCACAAATGAGGGGTGGGATTGACAAAAATAAAAATCCAATCTAGAAGGCCCAACCGGTGCCAAACTAGAAGTTTTAAAGGCTCATTATAAACAAAGAATGAGACTCAAATAAAAATTCCAACGGATAAAACCCTCGAGGTAGACCACTGGTCTCCTCAAATGGCGGCCTGCAAAACCTTGCGGCCAAACGAGGCATCAGACGATGCCATTACATCAACTTTATAATGTTTTGTAAAGGTATGCACCGACGACCAGGTAGCCGCCTTGCACACCTGGACCACTGACGCCTGATGGCGAAAGGCCCATGACGCACTAAGTGCCCGAGTGGAGTGCGCCTTAACAGGGAACGGGGGCTCCCGACCCTTAATAGAATAAGCCTGTACTACCGTCTGTCTGATCCATCTGGAAATGGTCGCGGCAGATGCAGGCAACCCCTTTTTGGGTCCATCTGGGATCACAAAAAGTGAATCCGTCTTGCGAAACGAGTCTGTCGTTTTCAAGTATACCCTGATCGCCCGGACCACATCCAAGGAGTGTAAAGCAAACTCCCGAGGATGACTGGGCTTAGGACACAGGGAAGGTAACACAATTTCTTCATTCAGATGAAATTCTGAAACCACTTTTGGTAGGAAGGATGGATTCGGACGAAGAACCACCTTATCTCTATGAACCACCAGATATGGTGAACGACAAGATAATGCGGCCAGTTCTGACACCCTGCGTGCAGAAGTAATAGCCACCAAGAAGGCCACCTTCTGGGACAACGTAGGTAGAGGAATCTCCCTAATATCTTCAAAGGGAGGTTTCTGAAGAACCGACAACACTAAATTAAGATCCCAGGAGGGTAACGGCGCGTGCACTGGCGGAGCCAGATGTCGCACCCCCTGGATGAAATTCCGCACCAAGGAATGAGTAGCCAAAGGCTTCTGAAAGAAGATAGCTAATGCTGAGACCTGACCCTTGATAGTACTCAAGGCCAGTTTCTGCTCAACCCCTTGTTGCAGAAAAGCTAATATTCGACTAATCGAATAAGACCGAGGACGGAACCCCAAAGGTTCACACCATGCAATGTATGACTTCCATGTGCGATGATAAATCTTTCTGGAAGTCGCTTTCCTTGCTTCAACTAGAGTAGGAATAACTGAAGCTGACAATCCCTTGTCCTTCAGCACCTGGGTCTCAATAGCCAGGCCGTTAAAGCCAGCGATCGTAAAGCAGGATGGAAGATCGGCCCCTGAGACAGTAGGTCCTCCCTGAGAGGAAGTCTCCATGGGACATCCGCCACCAGTCTGACCACGTCGGCGTACCAAGCTCGACGAGGCCAGTCCGGAGCTACCAGAATTACTGGAATTCCTTCCTCCTCTATCCTGCGAAGAAGTCTTGGCAGTAACGCGAGAGGAGGGAAGGCATACATTAGCTGGTATTGCCCCCACGGGGCGATCAGTGCGTCTGCGGTTTCTGCTAGAGGATCGCGGGAGCGAGCCACGAATCTCTGAACTTTCCTGTTGAATCGAGATGCCAACAGATCCACATCCGGGGTGCCCCACCGTAGGCACAACTGGTGGAAAACGTCTGGATGGAGGGACCATTCCCCCTGATCCAGAGTCTGACGGCTGAGATAATCTGCCTGCCAATTCTCCACCCCCGGAATGAACACCGCAGAGATTGCTGGAACAAATCGTTCCGCCCAGCGAAGAATGCAAGCCACTTCTTTGGCCGCTCGGACACTCTTGGTGCCCCCCTGGTGATTGACATAAGCCACGGCCGTGGCATTGTCCGACTGGATCCGAACCGGGCTGCCCTGGAGCTGCTCAGTCCAGTGAATCAGACAAAGTCTGATCGCTCTCAGTTCCAATACATTTATCGGTAACCTGGATTCTTCCGGGGACCAAAGTCCCTGGACAGATAACTGACCGAGAATTCCTCCCCATCCGGATAGACTGGCATCCGTGGTCACTGTCGTCCAATATATTGGCAGAAATGACTTTCCCTGGCTGAGCATCGGAGACCGAAGCCACCAGACCAGAGACTCTCTGGTCTGTTTGCTCAATCGGATCTGATTGTCCAGGGATTCCGGATTCCGATTCCATCTGAGAAGAATCTCTTGCTGAAGAATTCGGGTATGGGACTGGGCAAATGGGACTGCTTCGAACGAAGCCACCATCAACCCCAGAACCCTCATGCAAGTCCGAAGGGAAGACCAGCTGTTGGACAGTAACAACTGGACTGCTGATTGAATCTTTCGGAGTTTCCCTACCGGAAGAAAAACTCTTGTCCTGACTGTGTCTAGAATTAGACCCAGATATTCGAGCCTCTGGGTGGGAACCAGAAATGACTTTTGCTTGTTCACCAGCCACCCGAATTCCTGTAAAGAAATCATAGTAATTTCTATGTTTTGTAGCAAGGTCTGAGGAGACTCTGCATGAAGCAGAAGATCGTCTAGGTAACCAAGGATCGATATGCCTCTTTGGCGCAGAAGTGCCAACATTGGGGCCAACACCTTCGTGAAGACCCGCGGAGCCGTGGCGAGACCGAAAGGTAACGCCACAAACTGATAGTGGTTCTCTTCTACGGAAAAGCGTAGAAACCGCTGATGTCCTGCGAAAATGGGAATGTGAAGATATGCGTCCTTGATGTCTATGGACGCTAGGACATCCCCTGGATGCAGGAAGGCTGCTACTGTGCGAATGGACTCCATTCTGAATCTTCTTATGTTGACAAAAGAATTGAGTGCCCTTAAGTCCAGAATTGGACGCACTTTGCCCTCTTTCCTGGGTATTGTAAATAGGTTTGAATAAAACCCTTGAAACCGTTCTGTCCAAGGAACGTGGACTACCACTCCTTGTTGTAGTAAATCTGTGACTGCTCTCCGCAGATCTTCCAAACGATCCGGGGATAGTCGGATATTGGAAGGGAAGAATCGCGCCGGTGGGAGAGATCGAAACTCGATCTTGTACCCTGACCTTATGACTTTGCAAACCCATTTGTCCGGGATTCTGGAAAGCCATGGATCCGGGAACCGGCGAAGACGTCCCCCCACCCCAGTTATGGGTGGGGGCGCACCTTCAGGCTTTGGACGGTTTATCTTCAGGTCTGGAGGGGGCGGGCTTTTGCTTGCCCGACCAATGACCCCTGACGCCTCCTGCAGGAGCTTTGGAGGACTTAATTTTTTCACCCGCGGGACGAAAAAACCTCTTGTGAGCAGAAAAAGAAGGCCCTCGTCTTTGACGAGTTCCTTTACCTTTAAAATTTTGCGGTAAAAAGGTGCTCTTTCCACCCGTGAGATCCTTAATGATCTCATCTAAGTTGGCTCCAAATAGACGCTCTCCTAAAAAGGGGATATTAGCCAATGCTTTTTTGGAACCTTGGTCGGCTAACCAACCTTTTAGCCACAGTGTACGCCTGAGAACCACTGCTGAGACTGATGCTCGCGCCAATAATGGAGTGGCGTCTAACGTAACCCCTGTATCATTTGCTCACCATACCGAACCGACAGGCACCCTCTCTTCACAATACCCTCTCCACCGGGGTGGGGGTTTGTGGACCACTCCGGACGCCTCGACTCTCTGGTTCCTGGCGTCCAAGCGAGACTTTTAACTCGCAAGGTCAGTCCCTCCACTGGGACTCCGTCGCGGCCGACCCAGCGCGGAGCTCTGGTCTGCACGCGCTCGTAGGCAGAAACCGGGGTGACCACTGGATCTCAACATCCAGCCCGTCGCCCGGCCCCGCATACTTACTTGAATGTGTCGCGGCCGACCAAGCGCAATGCCATGGTCTGCGCGCGCTCGTAGGCCGGCTGGGGTGACCACAAGTGTCGCCCAGTCCGGCATTTTTGCTTGAAGATCTCACAGGAAAAACACTGGAGAAAAACTACCTAAAAATGTCTTTTTCTAAAGAAAAAAGTCTTGCCAGGACCAAAAGATCCCAGCAAGGAACTTAGGTCCTTACTCCTGACTAGACAGAAAAAAACTGATTCCCTGTAGCAGAGAGAGGGAGGATATACCCTCAGGGACTGCCCCTAAGGTGGAGCCAGAACGTTTTGTCTTTCTGCCTAGTCCTACTCCTGCGGAGACAACATAACCCAGCTCTTGAGAATCAAGAAGACTACGTCTGTCAATGAGCGATAGAGAAATGGAAATTGTTTGGGCTATACAGTGGGGAAAATAAATAATTGATTCCCTGCTGATTTTGTAAGTGTGCCCACTTACAAAGAAATAAAGGGTCTATAATTTCTATCAAAGGTTTATTTTAAATGATAGATATAGAATATCAACCAAAAATCCAGAAGAAAACATGATACAAATGTTATAAATTGAGTTGCAGTTCAGTGAGTAAAATAAGTATTTGATCCCCAAGCCAAACATGACTTGGTGGAGAAACCCTTGTTGGCAAGCACAGAGGTAAGACGCTTCTTGCAGTTGGTTACCAGGTTTGCACCAATCTCAGGAGGGATTTTGATCCACTCTTCTTTACAGATATTCTCCTTAAGGTTTTTGGCTGTTACTTGGGAACTCAAAGTTTCAGCTCCCTCCAAACATTTTTTATAGGATTAAGGTCTGCAGACTGGCAAGACCATGTGCTCCTTCCTGAGCCATTTCTTTGTTGCCTTTGGGGTATGTTTTGGGCCATTGTCATGCTGGAAGAACCATCCACGAACCATCTTCAGTGTTTTGGCTGAGGAAAGAAGGTTCTCATTCAAGATTTTACAATACATTTTCCCGTCTATTGGCCTCTCAATGCCGCAATGTCAGTCTGTACCTTTAGCAGAGAAACAGCCCCAAAGCATAATGCTTCCACCTTCATGCTTGACTGTAGGGATGGCATTCTTAAGGTCATAGTTAGCGTTTTTCTTTCTCCAAACACGACAAGTCCAGTTAATGCCAAAGAGCTCACGTTTGGTCTCATCTGACCACAGCACTATCTCCCAATCCTTCTGAATCATTTAAATGTTCATTGGCAAACTTCAGATGGGCCTGGTCACGTATTGTGTTACCAATGGTTTGTTTGGTTACTGTGGTCCCAACTGCCTTGAGGTCATTCACAAGCTCCTCCCGTGTAGTACTGGGCTGATCCCTCACTTTTCTCATGATCGTCCTTACCCCATGAGGCAGAATCTTGCATGGAGCTCCAGACTAAGGGCGATTTATAGCTTTTTTTGTATTTCTTCCATTTGCGAATCCTCGCTCCAACAGTTGCCTCCGTCTCACCAAGCTTCTTGCTTATGGTCTTGTAGCCCATTCCAGTCTTATGCAGGTCTACAATCTTGTCCCTGATATCCTTTGACAGCTCTTTGGTCTTGCCCATGATGGTGAGGTTTGAATAGAAGAAAGAGATTCTGTGGACAGGTGTCTTTTATACATAGAACTGACAGGACCACTTTGTGTATCACATGAGCACATACTGTAGCCAGTCTGTGGGAGCCAGAATTATTGTTGGTTGGTAGGGGATCAAATACTTATTTTACTCACTGAACTGCAACTCAATTTATAACATTTGTATCATGTGTTTTTTCCGGGTTTTTTAGTAGATATTTTTTCTATTTAAAATAAACCTATGATAACAATTTTAGACCGTTTGTTTTTTTGCAAGTGGGCAAACTTACAAAATCTGCAGGGGATCAAATAAATATTTTTCCCACTGTACTACTATATTTAACGAGAAATTAACCTGAAATTCACTGAAGCAAAACATCCTGTTTCTTTTTTCTAGAGTGAATTTTACCTATAATTATACAAAAATACACTAAGGTTTAGTAAAACCAGGATTAAGATTTTACTAAGCCCCTGAAGTATTTTTCACAGCAACAAAGGAGAATGCACTCTAGGGAAGAAAATCAGGATGTCTACATTCCAGCCTTACCTGCCATACCAAGAATTGGAGGAGGAAATCTGTCCACGGGGATCAAAGTCCACCAAACATTAAAAAAAAAAAAACATTTTAAACTAAATTCTGTTTTCAAAAAGGATTTTTGCTGTATCTGTAAAATCCTTTTCTTGAAGTAACAGTACAAGACAGGATTTTAGTAATAACCGTTGATTATAGGCGATTGGATGATTGGACACCTTTGTTAAAAAAAAGAAAAGCTGCAGAAAAACCTCTCTATAACCCTTCCCACTCTCAGCTATCCCCAGTTTTGTACCAAACAATAGGGAGATCTGAAAGTGTGGCAACAGACATATGTCCTGTACCGTACTCAAAGAAAATGATTTTACAAGTATGTTAACCACTTAAGCCCTGGAGGATTTGGCTGCTCAAAGACCAGGCCCTATTTTGCGAATTCGGCACTGCGTGACTGTAACAGACAATTGCGTGGTCGTGCGACGCTGTACCCAAATTAAATTGATGTTCTTTTTTCCCCACAAACAGAGCTTTCTTTTGGTGGCATTTTATCACCCCTGCGATTTTTACTTTTTGCGCTATAAACAGAAAAAGAGCGACAATTTTGAAAAAATAACAATATTTTTCACATTTTTTTATATGAAATCCCCCCCCAAAAAATGTAAAAATCAAAATTTTTTAACATTTTAGGCCAATTTGTTTTCTGCTACATATTTTTGGTGAAAAAAAATCGCAATAAGCGTATTTTGATTGGTTTGCGCAAAAGTTATTGCGTTTACTAACTACGGGAAAGATTTATGTCATTTTTATTGTTTTTTTTTGTTTAACTAGTAATGGCGGCGATCTGCTTTTTTTTTTTTTTGCGGGACTGCGACATTGTGGCGGACAGATCGGACCCTTGACTGACATTTTTGCCACTTTTAGGGGTACCAGTGACATTACTACAGTAATCAGTGCTAAAAATATGCACTGTTACTGTAAAAATGACACTGGCAGGGAAGGGGTTAACTTTATTGGTGATCAAGTGGTTAAGTGTGTCCCTAGGGGTGTTATTCTAACTTTCAGAGGGCGTGGCTGGTTAGATCATCACAGAGACATACAATCCTACATAGCAGGATCGTATAGCCTCAGTAATGATCTAAGGGAGAATGACAGACGGCTGTGTTAACATCAGCTGTCCGTCTTTCTCCCTCTCCTGAGCTCGCTCGCGAGTAGCCGGCGGACATCGGAGCCGCCGGTCACACGCGCGGGGAAGGCGGGGAACCGGCATTAGCGCGTGCTCGCCCCCTACAGGCTCGTGGGCGAGTGACGTACCCATACCTCACTTTGCCCAGGAGAGGCTGACTGCCGCAGTACATAGTCGTGCGGCAGTCGGCAAGTAGTTAAAATCCTACTTCTTTAAGGTCTACAATAAGGGACCAACACAGCAGATAGTAGGTTTTGCAGATGATTTACTTTTCTTTCTCACCTTTGCCAAAACCTCCTTACTTAAGCTGGATACCCACTATCCAACTTTTGTGGTTAGATTTCTTTCAGATTTACCTTTTCTATGTAGTGCTAGGGCCTGCCAGATTGCATACAAATTGAAAGTGTTTAGGTTTGACCTCATATTATATGGTTTTGGTAAGTCTAAAGGAAAAAGTCTTCAGAAAATCTTATAGTGTGTATGGCTCATTAGTCTTCTGACAGAACTTGGAACCTAAGTTGCATTATCCAACTTTAAAGAGGAGCTCCAGTCTCCTCCAAAAACATTAAGTCATCAGCTACAAATACTGTAGCTGCTAACTTTTCTTATAAGGACACTTACCTGTTCAGGAATCCAGCGATGTCAGCACTCTGATTCTTCAATCGGCTTCAGGTGCAGGCGCCAGCTTCTTAGGTAAGGGAAACAGTAGTGAAGTTTTCCGACCTCACAGCGGGTCTCCTACTGTGCATGCACGAGTCATGCTGCAGTTTGTGAATAATCCCCCACTCTGCTGGGACCTGTGAGTGCCAAAGGGTTGCAGGGTGAAGGAGGAGGGGCCGAACATCCTCGTAGATCATCGTGGTAAAATGACCCAGAAGCAGGAGCGGGTACCTGTCAAAACCAGGTACCTGTTCCACCTTCCCCAAAAAAGTGCCAAATGTGGCAGTGGCAGGAGGAGGGGGGTGGAGGGTGCAAACAAGCAGAGCTTCCCCTTTTGGGTGGAGCTCTGCTTTTAGATCAATCTAAGGCCCTAAACCTTAATATCTCTCAAAAGTCCATTTCAGTCCATTCCCCATTTAGGCCCCTTTCACACTTGTGCGACTTGTCCTGCAACTTGGACTGCAACATCAGATGACGAGTCATGTCCCATAATTTCCAATGAGAAATCGTTCATATCTGTGTAACTTCAAGTCGCAGTGACTTCGAAGCAGAGCCTGCACTACTTTGGTCTGACTCTGATGCGACTTGAAATTACACAGGCATTGCTTCAAGTTGCAGCAAAGTTATGCAACTTTCAGGTCACACAAGTGTGAAAGGGGCCTTAGCCTCAGTTCACACTAGAACATGGTGCTGAAAACCCACCATCCGTGCATGTTTCCTGCCCCTAGTTTAAAATTCACTGCCTTTGTAATCTGCAGCCAGGGTCAGTAGGGTCAGATAACCATACCCCAAATGCAGGTTGAAAATGCAGTGCATCTGCCTGCACCAACTTGATTGGTACAAAAGTACCATGCAATCTGGTTGCAGTGCATTTCCAAAAATAATGGATAAACTACTTTGGTGCGATTTGAGTCCATTCCCTATGCCAGGAGTCAGAAGATGCTATAATAATTTCTACTATTGGGTCAGTTCGATGCCATGAGGATCACTGGAATGCACTCAAACTTGATCCTGCAAATAAGAAGAGGAAGTGGCTGTAGAGGAAGACAGGCATAGATCAAGTGGAACTGATCCCACAGGGTCACCAAAGCATTTCCTGAGAAGGCACGAGGGTCTCTGGACCTGCCAAAAAATATGTCTAACTTGTTGCTGAACCTGCCAGAAAATTTCCCAACAGGAGGGAAGCAATGACTGACCTAGTAGTTTCCATGTGGAACTTCAAGTTTCAGGTGGAACTTGGGCAATAACTCCCTGTGAGAGAAGCTGCTGAAAAGCAGCTTGGAGATCTGTCTGTCTTTGCAAAGTGGAAGGCAAATTGGAAAGCATGAAGCAGTAAGGAGATAGAATCTGAAACTACAGTTTTCTAGGCTCTGGTGTCCCACTCTGTGTTGCAAAGTTTGGTAATAAGCAATGCTTATATTATTACACAGCTCTAAACTACATGGCATGAGACTCTTTATCAAGCATTACTTCTGCACCTGCCCTTTCTTCCTGTTTTCATATTGGTGACCCCTTAATAGAACTGAATTTAAGGGTTCAAAGGAAAGGCCAGCCTCCCCTGACCCTAAGAAACCACACATATCTCGGGCTAGCGCAGTCTGATGATATAAGCCAGGGGAAATAGCAGGCCACAACAGTAGCTACAGACTCTGCCCACTGTCCCCTCTCTGCAGGAGGATGGAGACTACCTGCTGCAGGACATGGAGAGCTTATCCCCTTTAAATTTGTGTGCACATGGACTGGGTGAGACAGCTTTCTTGTGATTGTATGTATGGCGTGAGCTTGTTTGCGTGTATAGTTTATGTTTGTGTATGTATGACAGGGCTATGCATATACAGTATCACAAAAGTGAGTACACTCCTCACATTTTTGTAAATATTTTATTATATCTTTTCATGTGACAACACTGAAGAAATTACACTTTGCTAAAATGTAAAGTAGTGAGTGTACAGCTTGTATAACAGTGTAAATTTGCTGTCCCCTCAAAAAAACTCAACACACAGCCATATATGTCTAAACCGCTGGCAACAAAAGTGAGTACACCCCCAAGTAACCATATTGGGCCCAATTAGCCATTTTCCCTCCCCGGTGTCATGTGACTCATTAGTGTTAAAAGGTCTAAGGTTGAATGTTAAATGCAGGTGTGTTAAATTTGGTGATATCGCTCTGACTCTCTCATACTGGTCACTAGAAGATCAACATGGCACCTCATGGCAAAGAACTCTCTGAGTATCTGAAAAAAAGAATTGTTACTCTACATAAAGATGGCCTAGGCTATAGGAAGAGTGCCAAGATCCTGAAACTGAACTGCAGCACCCGTGACCAAGACCATACAGCGGTTTACCAGGACAGGTTCCACTCAGAACAGGCCTCACCATGGTCAACCAAAGAAGTTGAGTGCACATCCTCAGCATCAAATCCACAGGTTGTCTTTGGGAAATAGACATTTGAGTGCTGCCAGCATTGCTGCAGAGGTTGAAGGGGTGGGGGGTCAGCCTGTCAGTGCTCAGACCATACGCCCCACACTGCATCAAATTGGTCTTCATAGCTGTCGTCCCAGAAGGAAGCCTCTTCTAAAGGTGATGCAAAAGAAAGCCCACAAACAGTTTGTCAAAGACAAGCAGACTAAGGACAAGGATTACTGGAGCCATGTCCTGTGACCTGATGAGTCCAAGATAAACGTATTTGGTTCTGATAGTGTCAAGCGTGTGTGGCAACAACTAGGTGAGGAGTACAAAGACAAGTGTGTCTTGCCTACAGTCAAGCATGGTGGCGGGAGTGTCATGGCCTGGGGCTGCATGAGTGCTGCCGGCACTGGGGAGCTACAGTTCATTGAGGGAACTATAAATGCCAACATGTACTGTGACATACTGAAGCAGACCACGATTCCCTCCCTTCGGAGACTGGGCCGAAGGGCAGTATTCCAACATGATAAAGACCCCAAACACACCTCCAAGATGACCACTGCCTTACTAAAGAAGCTGAGGGTAAAGGTGATGGACAGGCCAAGCATGTCTCCAGACCCAAACCCTATTTAACATCTGGGGTCTCCAACATCCACCAGCTCCGTGATGTTGTCATGGAAGAGTGGAAGAGGACTCAAATGGCAACCTGTGAAGCTCTGGTGAACTCCATGCCCAAGAGGGTTAAGGCAGTGCTGGAAAATAATGGTGGCCACACAAAATATTGACACTTTGGGCCCAATTTGCACATTGTCACTTAGAGGTGTACTCACTTTTGTTGCCAGCGGTATAGACATTAATGGCTGTGTGTGGAGTGATTTTGAGGGGACAGCAAATTTACACTGTTATACAAGCTGCACACTCACTACATTACATTGTAGCAAAGTGTCATTTCTTCAGTGTTGTCACATGAAAAGATATAATAAAATATTTACAAAAATATGAGGGATGTACTTACTTTTGTGAGATACTGTATATGCGCATCGGTGTATAGTTCAGACTTTGTTTGCCTCTATGCATAGTGAAGGGCTATATGCATGTTTGTGTTGCAGAATGCCTGGACTGTAGGCTTAGGATACTTTCCGGGTTGTGGCTTTTGGAATACACCTCACCTGCAGGTTTTCTGTGCTAACTTTTGTTTTCTGCATCTTCCAAGCAAAGGAGAATGAAGTTAAAGTGGCGGCAGTCTGTGGCACAGGTTTGCTCCAGGGCAGCTGAACAGGAATTGATGGTGTCCGTTGACTCCTCCAGGGTGACCACACTGGCATCCAGGTTGGAGACTTCCTGCCTGACATCTGTAGTTCCTATCTGCAGGGTTCCCTCTACTCTTTGCACCACAGATTTCATGTCCATCTGTGTGGGGAGGGAATCTAGATCTTGCCTGGTCGGCCGTGCACAGAGGATAGTTTTAAGGTGTTTCTGGCAACAGACATAAATTATTTCCTGTGGTGCATTGTGATTGTAACAATCTATCACTGACGGTACTCCTCAGACTGACTGGAGTATTGTTGAGTGGGTGTGAAGAGTTGCCCAAGTTAAATATATGTTAGACATCATCCTCCTCACAGACACTTGTTAATGACTCCAACTGCAATCTAACAACATCAACGGCCTTGCGGATCAGTTTATTGTGTCTATTAATGTGAGCCACACTAAGCCTGTTTCCCCAACATGCCACTGCATACTGGCCACCACAAACTTATAAAACATCTTCAGCATTGTCCGCCACATGTTTAAAGACCTCAGCCTGCTGAAAAAATAAGGAAGCTCTGGCCCTTTCAGTAGAGTACTTCAATGTCCTTACTCTAGTCCAGTTTATTATCTATGTGCACCCCAAGATACTATTGATATTGATTGAAGATATTATCTGCTACATCAATGCCAAATTCTCAAATTAAGCAGGGGTCACAGAAGCCTTCCTTCTTCTTAAATCCACAACCAGCTCTTTTGTCTTAGTCACATTTGGATACAGATAAATATTCTCACACCATCTGACAAAGTTCTCCACCACAGTTCTATTCTCAGTCTCTTCACCGTCACCAATGCATCCCACCACTGCAGAGGTATCTGAAAACTTTTTTGACCATACTTCTCTTCTGGTTTACAGGAGTGCACTTATTTCTGCAGTCTTGTGACCCAGATTCAGAAGAAAGCAGGTTAAAAGTCGCTGTCGGCTGACATCATAGAGCCAGCAAAGGCTCTGGAAGGATCCCAACTTTCATTTGCTCAAAGCTAACCAAGAACTGCACTATCAGTGGCCATGTTATCACTGAGTTCTCAGTCTTAAAGCAATTGGTGGACTGCTGCACCATTGGACTGAAGCTGAACCGCTATAGGTGAGTATGGGTGCTTATTTTTTGATTTCCCACACTTCTTTTTTAACTTTTTTATTTTTAATCTTTCATCTGAAGCAATGTAAGGCCCCCTTCACACTTGTGTGACTTGTCCTGCGACTTTGGACTGCAAAGTCGCATGACAAGTCATACTCCACGATTTCCAATGTGTACCGTTCATATCTGTGCGACTTCAAGTTGCAACAACTTCAAAGTTGTCCCTGCACTACTTTGGTCAGACTTTGATGCGTTTTGAGGTTCATAGACATAGGCATTGCTTCAAGTCCAGTCAAAATTGCATCAAAATCGTGCGACGATTAGGTCACACAAGTGTGAAAGGGGCCTAAAGGAAACTCACACTGAAATTTAAGTTTAAAGCCCAGCTCCAGGCACAGACATTTTTGGCAGTTCTTATGTGTAAACAAATGTTACCTCTCTTTAGGTATAAGCCCCCGTTCACATTAGGTCGCTCCGACTTCGGAGGCGACCTGTGAAGTCGCGTGCAGCGCAACTTCGGCGCGACTTGCACGGACTTCACATAATGGAAGTCAATGCAAGTCGCCTCCAGGTCGCCCGAAGTAGTACAGGACCCTTTTTCTAAGTCGGAGCGACTTGTGTCGCTCCTATTAGAACGGCTCCTTTACTACACAGTGGGAGCGACGGTGCACGACTTGTCAGGCTGACCAAGTCGCCTGACAAGTTGTGCCAGTGTGAATGGACTCTTAAAAAATGTAAAAATACAAATTGTTTACATAACACACAGCATTTTGGGAATAGCCAAAGAGAGAGGGGGCGGATAAACAATATTAGTTCTTCGGTCCATGTGACAAAAAGCTCTAGCAGAGGGAGAGAAGTATACTAACGTAAAGAAAAGTAGTGGAATTAAAATACAGTGCCGCAATGTGGACATTTATTACACCTGAGCAGAGGTAATATTTGTTTACACATAGGAACTGACAAAAATCTTTGGGTCGTCTTTAGCTTTGAAAATACAGTTAAATGATCAGTATTTAGGTATGAAATGTACACCTGCAAAAACTATATAGCAACTCTATCTGTTTGACCTGGCAGACTCTAAAAGCAGAATTCTGACACTGGCTAAGGTTACACTGGAGTTTTTTGGGCTTGTGAATTTCTTCAGTTAATAACACTTCTTTGATTTTATGAGACAAGATTATCTTCTCCCAAAAGATGCGACATGTAGTTCCCTCATCTGACAAGATCAGAGCTTTAACACTGACTTCCATGCAAAGATAATAGAACATTTGCCAACTCAGTCAGGAATTTGAACACTGCAATTTTCATTTACAAAAAAGACAGGAATGAAAATCTCTCAGATGAGCCTCGCTAAAGAGAATTTTGCTGTTTGACTTGAATAATCCACCTGTTGCACTGCGCCCTTGAGGACTGCTGGAAAATACACTTTCGGGTCCCCCTGAGTTACTGTTAGCAACTCTGGTATACACAATTTAACACTTTACTTGTTGGCTCAGTCAATGATCAGTCCAGGGATTTGTAGTTTTTGATTTTATTTTAAATAGGGATGGGAGAAGGGAATAGTGGGACACTCCAGATTAACTATTCACAAGATATGAGGACTCCTGTCTGATGATGCAGCCAGGCAGCTGATTTCACCCTGCCACTAGGTGAATTTGGGTTAAGTCTCTATCCAGAAGACTTAATGAACTATTTCTCTTCAGGATACTCTCCTAGTATCCCCTTTTCACTTGCCACCCCTCCTCTGACTATCCTATTCCAGGGTGGCCCCCCTCAGGTCAGGCCACTAGACATGAATCCCTGTACACACGACACTGTTTTTCGAGGGTCTCCAGTGTCTCTCCCCCTCTAGTCAGTTCTCCTGGACCTCTGGGTTCAGTTCCGTTCCTTTGATCCCCAGGCCGACCGCCTGCGACCATGTGCCACCACTACAGAGGAGGAGGCAGCCGCCACCCTTCCTCCAGGACCCTGCTCATCAGCCAAAGACCCCGCAGCACATGTGCTCCTGGCTTTTATACAGTATCCCAGAATGCACAGAGAAAGCCTGTCTCCACCAATCACCAGGACTGTATCAAAGCCTATGTATCCATTGGTCAGGTTTCCTCCCACTGTCCAATATGCCTCCCTATTAGACCAGTGTGAAACACTCTCTAGAACCAATGGATCACATACTGGGCACACTGAGCAGACCTAACTCACAAATCCTGCTCTCTGGTCAGCAGAAAGCAACAGATTTGCCTGCTGCTCCTCTGATAGGCAGACAGAGCCAAAAACTATACTCTCTCACTAGCACCTACCAAGGAGGGTGAAACACACCTTTCGTGAGATCCACAAAACAAAAACACAAATACAACATAGTGTCTGCCAAGCGATAAAACATAGAACTGGTTTATCATTGCACTCAAAATGCAAAATGTAAATAATCTTATAAAGTTTACAATCCACCTGTGTGACCTTGACTTCCCAAGAATGCAATCAGCTGTGCCTAGTGCATTGATGCCATGAGGGTGGTAGAGCCTTAAGTCAACACTAAAAACATTTCCATCTAGATTAGGACAGACCTTCTGGTTTATTGGGCAGCGGCTAACATCAGTAATGCTTTAAATATATAAAAATAAAAAAAATTAAGATCACCTGCAGTTCTTTTATTGTCTAGTCATTTATTGTATCTACAGTGGAATTTTTAGTAGGAGAAAAGAAGCTAGTGAGAAACAAGATAAAATAATAAAACTGAGTGGATATAACAGACCTGCCAAATGTACTGTACAAGAGATAAGAAGTAAGAAGCCACAAATATCATTACGCACAAAGCAGCTTTGCTGTGCTAATATTTTTCCAGCAGTATGAAGCAAAGCACATCTCATGAGGCTTTTAGTGATTTCTATGTATGAAATGAGCCCATTCTACCTTTTTTATTCCAGAGGCAGTTTTTGGTGATTACATGGCTGAGTAGCCTAAATTTTAGGTACGACCTGTGAACCTGGGTTACTAAGGCTAAGTTCATACTGGCATTAAAAGCAGGCATTGGAGGGGTGTTAAAGTTAGGGGGGGGGGGGCGGCCGTGGCATGCTTAACAACCCATGAGTCATCAGCGGTCAGCGGGTTTCCCTGCTGACAGCTGAATGTAAATAAAAAGTTGCAATAAAAAAAAAAAAAAAAAACAGGGAAAAAAACGGCAGGGGATCAAAATCATACCAGGCCTCAAACCATACCAGGCCCTTATCCGAGCATGCAACTTGGAAGGTCAGGAAATTGAAGGGAAGAGTGAGCGCCCCCTCCTGAACCATAAAAGGCCACATGCCCTCAACATTAGGGGGGGTGTGCTTTGGGGCAGGGGGGCTCTGCACCTTGTCCGCATGAGTAGGGGTACAATGTACATACTCATTCACATGGCGGGCCAGGATCTGGGGGCCCCCCTAATAAAGCCCCCTGCCTGCAGACTGCCACAACCACCGGCAAGGGTTGTGGGGAAGAGAGGCTCTTGCCCCCATCATGAAGGAACAAGGTGGTTTAGGGTGAGTGGCTCAGAGCCCCCCCCCCCGAAGCAACCCCCCCCATGTTGAAGGCATGTGACCTTGTGTGGGTAAGGAGGGGGGGGCGCTCGCTCGTCCCCTCCTTTTCCAGAGCTGCAGGGCTGCATGCTTGGATAAGGGTCTGGTATGGATTTTGGGTTTGGGGGGGCCCACACCATTTTTGCCCGCTCCTTAGCAATCAGCTATTGTAGGCATTTGTGTTGTGGTTTTAACAAGCCCAAAACGCTACAGCGTTTGGGGGAGCATTTTTAAAGCTCATTAAATGCTTATCAATCACACATATTAATGCGCATTAACGCTAAAGGCGCGTTTTTATAAGCGTCAGTATTTTGAGCAAGTGTGAACAAGCCCCTAAAAGCTGAAATCCAGGCAGATAAATTACTGCAATGTTTATAAATAAATCTTTTTTTTTTTTTTTTTTAAATGCAAACAGTGCATAAACTCAAATTTTAATTGCTATAAACCTCTGCAGTTTATTGATCATCACAGCTAAGACTGGAGAAGGAAAAGCAGCACAAAAAGCCAATACGTTGGGTTGTAATTTACATTTGCTAGCAAGAAATATGCTGGCAGGAGAGGAGGACAGAGTAACAAGAGAGATAAGCTCATGAGTGGGCTCATTTCATTTTACAGTCCAGTCAAAATCCAGGGGACAGATAAGACCCGTAAGCTTTACTTAAAGTGGTACTAAAGGCAGAAGGTTTTTTTTTTTTACCGTAATGCATTCTATGAAGATAACAAAAACCTTTTGTGTGAGCAGTCCCCCTCATAGTGATCTAAGCACCATCTCGATCCAGCGATGTTGCAGGAGAGACTTGGCTGTCTTGGCTCCCTTCTGATTGGCTGAGACACAGCAGAGGGCACCATTGGCTCCCGCTGCTGTCAATCAAAGTCAGTGAGCCAATAAGGAAAGGGGACGGGGCCATGCCAGGGCTTTGTGTCTGAATGGACACACAGAGCAGCGGCTCATGCTTGCTATGGGGGTGGGAGGGAGGGCCCAGGAGCGCTGGCGAGGGACTGGAGAAGAGAAGTATCTGAGCTGCTCTGTGCAAAACCACTGAACAGAACAGGTAAGTATAACATGTTTGTTATTTTTAAACAAAAAAGCAAACTAGACTTTAGTATCACTTTAAAGAGATATATGGCTTTTCAAGAAAATAAAAATGTATACTCACTTATGTGGATGCAGCATCAATCCAATGCTGCATGTGTCCCCTTTCAGAGAACTAAGTGATCAAACACTGCTGTTTTTCCCTCCGCTCTGAGCAGAGAGCAGTGATTGTCAGTGCAGCACCCATAGCAACAATGATTAAAGTGAGAATAGTTTAGATACTCACACAAGCCTGTGCACATCCTCCTCTATTTGGTTTGTTTGATTGAAAAGGCTGATTATTGGGCTTGTTTCTGGTACCTTGCACCAATGGCCATCAATGTTTCAAAAATGATTCAATGTATAAAATTCATAATAACTGGGCTCATGGCCATTTCTATTTTAGAGTTATGGAAAAAAAGAATCTACTGTATAAAAGGATCAAGTAAAAAGGCAACAACTGTTTAAAAAAAGAAAAAAAAAAAGCCCAAATGCAATTTATTTGTATGCTGTTATCTTAAAATGTTTGAGCTCTCTACCCTGTCCACAGGCAGTAGTGTAAACAACCAGGAATGACACCAGGAAGTAAAAAGAAGACAGAAAGATCATATTGTGACCATGGCTTCAGTTGTGTAAAATGGGCATTTGGATAGTTTTTGTTTTATACCAGAGATTAGTTGGAGGGTTGGGTGTTGAGGGGTTTGCTAGAATTGTGGAGATGGGCCTTAAAGCACATTCACCAAGAAGATTCACCTGCAGTGAATAGTTTAGTAAATATTGGATTAATTGATTTATACATATTTTCCTAAGTTTGTTAAGGCATACTTTAAAAAAAGCATTTCTATTACATTTCTTGTAGAACTCTCTGTATGGGAAAGGGGTGCAGGATGAACTGCACAGAGGTAACATTTTATCAGTAGAAGAGAAAAGTTTTGATAGAAGTACAAATGACATATAACAGGCACAACTTATACCACTTCCATGTCTACCAGAAGACTATTCCCTCTGTGTATTTGCCATGCTCCTAAAGCAAGGTCTGTGTACTTACAGCTACAAAATCACTCACTCTCATGCTGAAAGGGAGCCCAACAGCTGTGCTCAGCATTATACATTGGTGAATTGTAAGCTCATAAGTCTCTCATAGATTTTTTTCACAGTTCCATGAATCTTACACACTATATTTAGGAGCTGCATCTTTGTTCTTTATCTCGTCTAATTAATTAATAAAATAACCTTTTTTGTTCTACTTATCTTTAGGATCACAGGAGTACATTTACTATTGTACCCCTGTGATCCAGGGTCAGCTGATTATGGCTATTGCCCACTATCAGTTGACAGGGCAGAGCCATAACAGAAATGGGAAGGATCCCAATAATATTGTTAGGATCCACCCAGTTACCTGATTGACAGCTGGCTCCACCTTTCAGCATGTGGCTGAGAGCCAGAGACAAATTCACTTACCTCTGCTCAGATGGAAGCTAGTGAGCGCTGGCAGAGCAGAGTGGAGAGCAGTGACTGACACTTAGCGTTTTCCACTTCAAGCAGACCAAGAGCTGACTGATCAGTGGTCATGTGACCGCTCAGCTCTCAGTCTCAGTGTGGGACAGCTGCAGCGTTGCACTTATGCTTCAGCATGAAGATGAGTAAGTATGTTTGTTTTTTTAATAATCCCACACTTGTCCTTTAGCACAAAAGCACATTTCAAGAGATTCAATTTTGTACCATAAGAAAACGTTATAAAAAAAAAAAAAACAGATGCGCAAGAGAATTTGGTGAGTTAGGTGAAATAAAAAGAAACTCAACAATTAAATAAAAAAACACAAAAAGATGCAAAAGTGCAATCCTTCATGCATGAGGCACAAATTAACCATGATCAACTACATTGACAAATTAAGCGGTTGGCCTTGAGACTTCACAGTAAATGGGGTTTTAAAGTTCATAAGCACTGAAGCCATTTAGTATAATTTAATCTTTAACATTTAAATTTTTACCTAAAAAATTAAAACCAAGTTACTTAAAAAAAATGTTAAAATACAAAACAAGGTCTGTTAAACCACTTAATGTTACAGTATTAGGATTTGGTAAAATTAGCACCTTTTCTGTTGTTGGTTAGATATTCATGTGAGTCTTAAGTCAGTGCAGCAGTAAATAAATGCACTTACTGAACATTGACCTTGGTCATCCTTTCAGCTAACTATATTCACAGAGTTCAGAACACTCAAAACAGATCTCCAGGCACTCAGCTGTCTCACAGCAAGAATCAAAAAGGGCAAAGTCACAATCAAAGTGGTAGTTGAGGTCCTCAGCAGGAATTTCCTCAAGGCCCACACAGACATTGGAACAGTAGCCACAGCAGGAGTTGCAGGCCTCATGCAGACAGGAGCAAACCTGATGTGGGCCAAGGATGAACTCAGTGCACTGACAGAAGAGACAGGCCAAAATCAAAGAAGCACAGCAGTCTAATGCAAACAAGAAAGAAGGATAACTAAAATGATGCTATAGAGACAGAAATAAAAAGCTGAAGTAGGAGCAAAAAAAAAACATATAACATAGGATACAATTTTTATACGTTTCATGAAATATTAATCTTCTTACTGTGGAATTCAGTATTTGAAAAGAAACAAACGCTCCAGCATTTTACAACACAGTAAATCTTCCAGAATGACAGATAATCCTACATTAGCTAAATTATCAATGTTAACATGCTTTTATAATGTCCACTAATTAGGAACAGAAAACGTGTTTAATAATAGTATTTTCAGCAGAAAATGTGTATTTTTATCCCAGCAGAGTGAAGACTGTAGACAACAAAAACATTAGAAAACTGAGTATCAAAAGTAGCCAGAACTTGTTTCCTGTGTTCTGTTCTTTTGTGTACAAGAAGGTAGGCTATTCGGGATTAAACCTGAGCTAAAAAATTTGCATTATATATATATATATATATATATATATATATATATATATATATATCAATATAATAATATAATAATCTTTGCTCTAAAAAAAAAAAAAATCTTGAAAATGCAAGTTAGAAATTCTGTATGTCACAGACTGGCAAATCTGTTTTACCTCTTGCAATATACAATTTCATATTATCCACATGCCATCTTGTCTAGTCTGGTAATCAGCATTTGTGGGAGCTGATGAGGGCATTGCAACCATCAGAGGGAAGTAATATATTCATTCCCTCTGTACCACCTTTTTCCCCATATTATTTGCTGCCAAAACTGGTGTGTAATATGGCTGTTCTTCACTCTCTCTTGCTCTATCATCAGACACTTGTTACTGATTTTAAAAAATGTACTTGTCAACAAATAAGAAGATAGAACACAGGGCAGGACTTGAAGGAGTCACACTGCAGGTGCTCTCTGTCCCTTACGCAAATACAGGAGCAAATACAGTATCTAAAAAAAGTGAGTACACCCCTCACATTTTTGTAAATGTTTTATTATATCTTTTCATGTGACAACACTGAAGAAATTACACTTTGCTATAAAAGTAAAGTAGTGAGTGTACAGCTTGTATAACAGCAGAGCTTCACAGTTTGCCACTGGAGTCCTCTTCCACTCCTCCATGACGATATCACAGAGCTGGTGGATGTTAGAGACCTTGCGCTCCTCCACCTTCCCTTTGAGGATGCCCCACAGATGCTCAATAGGGTTTAGGTCTGGAGACATGCTTGGCCAGTCCACCACCTTTACCCTCGGCTTCTTTAGCAAGGCAGTGGTCGTCTTGGAGGTGTGTTTGGGGTCGTTATGTTGGAATACTGCCCTTCAGCCCAGTCTCTGAAGGGAGGGGATCATGCTCTGCTTCAGTATGTCACAGTACATGTTGGCATTCATGGTACCCTCAATGAAATGCAGCTCGCCAGTGCTGGCAGCACTCATGCAGCCCCAGACCATGACACTTCCGCCATCATGCTTGAACGTAGGCAAGACACACTTGTCTTTGTACTCCTCACCTGGTTGCTGCTACACACCCTTGACACCATCTGAACCAAATACGTTTACCTTGGTCTCATCAGACCACAGGACAAGGCTCCAGTAATCCATGTCCTTAGTCTAATTGTCTTCAGCAAACTGTTTATGGGCTTTCTTGTGCATCATCTTTAGAGGAGGCTTCCTTCTGGGACGACAGCCATGCAGACCAATTTGATGCAGTGTGCAGCGTATGGTCTGAGCACTGACAGGCTGACCCCCCACCCCTTAAATCTCTGCAGCAATGTTGGCAGCACTCATTCATCTATTTCCCAAAGACAACCTCTGGATATGAACCTGAGCATGTGCACTCAACTCCTTTGGTCGACCATGGCTATGCATGTTCTGAGTGGAACCTGTCATGTTAAACCGATGTATGATCTTGACCACCATGCTGCAGCTCAGTTTCAGGGTCTTGGCAATCTTCTTATAGCCTAGGCCAGTGATGGCGAACCTTGGCACTCCAGATCCATGATGCTCATGCACTCTGCAGTGTAGTTGAGCATCATGGAAAATGTAGTTCCAAAACATCTGGGGTGCCAAGGTTCACCATCACTGGCCTGGGCCATCTTTATGTAGAGCAACAATTATTTTTTTCAGATCCTCAGAGAGTTCTTTGCCATGAGGTGCCATGTTGAACTTCCAGTGACCAGTATGAGAGTGATAACACCAAATTTAACACACCTGCTCCCCATTCACACCTGAGACCCTGTAACACTAACGAGTCACGTGACACCAGGGAGGGAAAATGGCTAATTGGGCCCAATTTGGACATTTTCACTTAGGGGTGTACTCACTTTTGTTGCCAGCGGTTTAGACATTAATGGCTGTGTGTTGAGTTATTTTGAGGGGACAGTAATTTTACACTGTTATACAAGCTGTACAATCACTACTTTACATTGTAGCAAAGTGTAATTTCTTCAGTGTTGTCACATGAAAGATATAATAAAATATTTAGAAAAATGTAAGGGGTGTACTCACTTTAGAGAGATACTGTAGATTTGACATTTGGGTAGTTCAATCTGCTGAGTTGAAGCCAACAGTCCCTGCAGGGAGACTTTCTAGAACACAAGACACATAGTTATGAAATGTACATGCATGAGCTATTTCTAACTTGTAATTGTTTTTACTGTAATTATCAGCAATTTGTAGAGCAATCCATTTAAACTATCTGACAGTTATTTATCAGGTTTCTGGGAAACTTAAACATTTCATATGTGTGTGCATTTCAGTTGTGTGTTCTTCATTTCATTTTAGCTCAAAAAACTTTGTATTACCGTATTATTTTTTCATTATGACTCACTTCTAAGCTGTTAAGAAGTATCGTACTTAACCTTTCCACACTCTTAAAAAAAAAGGTTTTTTTTTTGCTCTCTGCGTCCTCAGTGAAGAAATTTAAATTGAGTTCCTATCCCTGTAAACCTCTGTCACCGGGCAGGAATTTAGGAACACACAATAAAAACCTTACCCAAGTTCTCACTAGTTTGTGAGTGAACTGGTTCAAAAACAAGATGAATTGGTGGATCTATGAATTGCTATTCTTTTTAATTATTGTATAGCTCATATAGCAAACCTACTAGGATAAATAAATTGTAAGATTCTCCACAGGTCAGACAGATCTACATGCATAAATTCAGACAAATCAAGAAAAAAAGGGATCTTTTCATTTCAAACTCGCTGATTTAATTTTAATGCAGATGCCTTTGAACCTATAGCCTTTTTGATTTTATTTTGTACAGATATGAAAAACATCAGCTAAATCTAAATCAAGGGGCTGCTAATGCCTCAAAGCTCTGTTTGTATGTATAGTTTGTAATTATATAATATATATATATATATATATACATATACAGTGCCTTGCAAAAGAATTCGGCCCCCTTGAACTTTGCGACCTTTTGCCACATTTCAGGCTTCAAACATAAAGATATAAAACTGTAATTTTTTGTGAAGAATCAACAACAAGTGGGACACAATCATGAAGTGGAACGAAATTTATTGGATATTTCAAACTTTTTTAACAAATAAAAAACTGAAAAAATGAGTGAGGTTGGATGGAGAGCGTTTGTGAACAGCAGTTTTCAGTTCTTTCCACAGATTCTCGATTGGATTCAGGTCTAGACTTTGACTTGACCATTCAAACACCTGGATATGTTTGTTTGTGAACCATTCCATTGTAGATTTTGCTTTATGTTTTGGATCATTGTCTTGTTGGAAGAATGGTCCTGTATTTGGCTCCATCCATCTTCCCATCAATTTTAACCATCTTCCCTGTCCCTGCTGAAGAAAAGCAGGCCCAAACCATGATGCTGCCACCACCATGTTTGACAGTGGGGATGGTGTGTTCAGGGTGATGAGCTGTTTGGCGTTTGTACGCCAAACATAACGTTTTGCATTGTTGCTAAAAAGTTCGATTTTGGTTTTATCTGACCAGAGCACCTTCTTCCACATGTTTGGTGAGTCTCCCAGGTGGCTTGTGGCAAACTTTAAACGACACTTTTTATGGATATCTTTAAGAAATGGCTTTCTTCTTGCCACTCTTCCATAAAGGCCAGATTTGTGCAGTATACGACTGATTGTTGTCCTATGGACAGAGTCTCCCACCTCAGCTGTAGATCTCTGCAGTTCATCCAGAGTGATCATGGGCCTCTTGGCTGCATCTCTGATCAGTCTTCTCCTTGTATGAGCTGAAAGTTAAGAGGGACGGCCAGGTCTTCATAGATTTGCAGTGGTCTGATACTCCTTCCATTTCAATATTATCGCTTGCACAGTGCTCCTTGGGATGTTTAAAGCTTGGGAAATCTTTTTGTATCCAAATCCGGCTTCAAACTTCTCCACAACAGTATCTCGGACCTGCCTGGTGTGTTCCTTGTTCTTCATGAGGCTCTCTGCGCTTTAAACGGACCTCTGAGACTATCACAGTGCAGGTGCATTTATACGGAGACTTGATTACACACAGATGGATTCTATTTATTAACATTAGTCATTTGGGTCAACATTGGATCATTCAGAGATCCTCACTGAACTTCTGGAGAGAGTTTGCTGCACTGAAAGTAAAGGGGCTGAATAATTTTGCACGCCCAATTTTTCAGTTTTTTATTTGTTAAAAAAGTTTGAAATATCCAATAAATTTCGTTCCACTTCATGATTGTTGATTCTTCACAAAATTTACAGTTTTATATCTTTATGTTTGAAGCCTGAAATGTGGCAAAAGGTCGAAAAGTTCAAGGGGGCCGAATACTTTTGCAAGGCCACTGTATCTCACTTAAAAAATCTGTCTGATTGAAAACAGGCTTTTTGGGGTTGGTTTCCTAAAGCGGGGGTTTCCAAACTACAGCCCACTGGTCAAATTTGTCCCTCTACAGGATTGCATCCAACCCACAGCTGGGGCCAGATTCCCCTTGTGGCTCTGTCTTTCTCCAAGTCTGGAGAAGGTGGAACTTTTTGCATACCTGCTCCGTCTCCTGCCCTGTTGCTACGCTGGCTACAATCATGCTATATGCAAAGGTAAGGGCACAACACTGACAGAAATCTGAGGTAAGGAAGCTCTGATTGGAACCATAAGGTATGGTGTGGGGGGTCTGATGTGAGGGGGACCTGATTGGGGATCCCAATGTAAGGGGGGCTTTCTGAGGTAGACTCTGATGTAAGGGTGGCTCTGATGGGGATACTGATGTAAGAGGGACGCTAATAGGTGGTAATGGGAGACTTTGCTTTGTTTAACTGAGGTGCCTTCTCTTTTGCAGTAAATCATGCGAATTCCAAAAAGGAGCAAGTAAAACATATTAATTTATATATTATTCATTGAATAACAGTGATTTTTTTCTTTTAGCCTGCAAATATTTGTAAAATAAAATAAAATAAAATAATGATAATAAAATAAAATAAATTAAAAAAGTGATAACTCACTTTGCTAAGAAAAGAACCTCCACTGCTTTGAATCTCTTTCAAAACACATGGCGATTAGAATTGGAGGGGGGGGGGGATACTAAAGCTCAGAATTGATTCTATGTGAAAGCCAGCAGCTGGCTGCAATTGTGGCCAGAAAACAGTGTGCATTGCTGCCAACATAAGGGCTCTTGCACAGGGCTGTGCAAAGCAAAATACACTTGTTGTTTTGGTGCCCGGGACCCACAGCTGCAACAAAATTTTGACATGCATTACAGAATACGCTGTATGTCGCTATACATGGTTGAACCCAGAACACATGTTTACACATGCACACATTTAGGTATAGCTTTCAAAATGTAAAAAAAGGCATAGTTTATTCTGTAGGTCCGTGTGCAAGAGCCCCAATGACTAGGTCGCCTGCAGCAAAAGGGTTATTCATAAGTCCACTTCGAAAGTGACAGTTATTAGTTACATTTGTAAGAAGAAATACACTTTTTGGAAACAATGCATACTTTCATTTTTGGTTAATTCCCCTTAAAATATGCATCAAAATGAAAATTGCAGTGCAAATCTCTCAGCATCTGTGGAAATTCACAAATATCAGTAATACCTAAGAGAAAGTAGTGCGAAGAACATTCAACCAGAAGAGCTGAAGAACATTAACACTATAGACTATAAAAAGCCAACCAGAAGAGGAAATAATTAGAAGAAGACCTTAGTAGTGTTAACTAAGGGGTATATTAAAAAAAAAAAAAAAAAACCTGCAGTTTTTTATATTCGTCCTGTGCAAAAAAACAATGTTTTTTGGCTATTTTCTGTCAAGCTCCAATGTTTTTCATGTGTGAGAATAGGATGAATTAGGAAGATACTGTATTTAGACCACTAGATGGGGTGAATGATCATAGAAAATACGTATTTAAAGTGACTGCAAGCCCTCACATGTACCCAGTGAAGTGACAAGCTTTAGGTGATACACAGAGATAAAACAACTCCTCCTACATATGTTGTAGCTGTGTATCTGCACTATTTTTTCTGAAGATCTTCTGAAAACACACAGAAGAAAGGATTTCTCTTTATTTCCATGACCCGGGGGAGGGGATCGGAAGTCTTTACACAGTTGATAGCACTGCCCTGATTGGTGGGAAGGGACACACACCCATTCTCACAGTACAGAGAACATGTACAGCTGTGCACAACAGCCAGAGGCTGTACTGCTGCTCCCTCACTGTCACTATTTTAACTCTTGGTGTCAGGAAAAGCAACCATAATTGAGTTATGCTGATAACAGAGGAAGGAGGAATGCATGTCTGAGGTTTACAACCACTTTAAGTGTAATGAATCAGCTACTAGAGACAGTGAACTGAACTGATACAGAAATACAAAATTGATACAATGTTACAGACTATAGAGTAGAAAATTTAATTGAGGCACTGAGGACTTACATGGTACAGTATGAACAAAAAACACAGTGATTATAAAGAAATGTACAAACGTTTAATACATTAATGGATATAAAAAAATAAAAAAAAAACACCCATAAAAGGGAAAAATGAACATGAGAAATAATTGTCCACTTAGGGTCAGACAAACAATAAAAATAGGGCATAACAAAATTCCTCTAGTACAGATTGGATACAAACTAAGGTTCCCAATCCCAATCATACTCTACATGTTTCGTGGAATCTCCATTTTTTCAGGACTCCTAAAGAAGCGGTCATTCTGCAAAATGTACAGTATGTTTGGAGACATACTATTAGAGGTCCCCACACTTGGGTGGACACCTTATTTAATATCCAATCTGTATTAGAAGAATTCTGTTGTGCTCCATTTTAATTGTTTGTCTGTCCCTAAGTGGACAATTTTTCCTCTTGTTCATTTTTCCCCTTATGGGTGATTTTTTTAATATCCATTGATGTAATAAACTTTTGTATATTTCTATATGATCACTGTGTTGTAAGTTCATACTGTACCATGAAAGTCCTCAGTACCTCAATTCAACTTTCTACTCTATATGTGAATAAATAGGGGGAAGGTACATTTCTTATTTGTTAGTTAATGTAGCACACACTTTATGTTAAATGTTGCAGACTAGTTATTTGACAAGTGTTTGACAAGTTTTAGGGCTGGTTCATACCAGATGCAGTTCAGTGCATTTTTTATTCTGCATCAAAAACACTTGAACAGTGTTTAACATGGATTCCAATGACTATAGTTCAATGTGTTCCAGTGCAGTCAACAAAAGTAGAACAAGGTATAATACAACGTTTTGACCAGCGCTAGTGAAATGTCATGTACGTTGGGTGCATGCCTCAGAGTGCATGACCATCAGAATGTTCAGTCTCTGTAAGATGATACACATATAGTTCAGTCACTGATTTCTTAGGAATAGATGGATGTGGTGGCTGCAGGCTCCAAACAGAGCTAGATGGACTCTGTAATAGACAAATGGGGGAAAAAACCAGCGCCATCCATCTATATGTAATAAATCACTTTTACTACTGCACTGAGGGGGCACTGCTTTTTTTCCCTCACCCAACAAAAGTAGAACATGTTGCATTTTTTTCTGTTTGGAACACATCTGGAATGCAGCACAATGCATAAAAAACACACCCAACACACATGTCCCTCAATTGTCCTTAAAAAGGGGAAAAACGCACTGAAACACATAAAAAACATACCCACACGCATCACAAACGCGTATGCAGAAACTGATCTGGAGGGCAGACATTGTGGTGTTTGATTCATTACATTCTCTGTACACTTAGCAGACGTTTTCTTCATATCTTTTCCTCTTCTGGATGAATGTTCTTAGCCTATAGCAGTGATGGTGAACCTTGGCACCCCAGATGTTTCGGAACTACATTTCCCATGATGCTCTACTACACTCCAGAGTGCATGAGCATCATGGGAAATGTAGTTCCAAAACATCTGGGGTGCCAAGGTTCGTCATCACTGGCCTATAGTGTTAGGCTTTTTTTGCTATTGGTCAAATGTTCTCGGCTGTTTTCGCTTAGGAAGGAATGTTAGGGAATGTTACATTTGCCCTGTGAAAGGCAGCAAATTGAAACTGACATTTTACACATATCACAAACATTCCGGGCATTAATTGTGACTTCCATGCTAAAACATTTGCACAGCAATTTTTTGCAAACAGACTTGTGAATTTACTCAATACGTGTTAGGATATTGTACCGCTCTGTCATGTTAATTATAAGAAAAGATGATAGAATGTATGTTTATTAATTAAAAAACCTCTTCTACTGGTCACAGACTCATTGGGTGACATATATCAAGCAAGGTGGTGGAGGAGTAGGAGGGTAAGTGGGAGGGTAAAGTCTGTGACACTCGGGGCCACTGATGACATACCCGGAAGTGACAACATCAGTGCACCGAGCGTCTCTAAGTTTACCAAGAAGGGCTGGGAGCCACCAGCGCACCCAGACCTCTCTAGCCACCGACACACCAGCGTCTACCATCCGAGAGTAGAGTGGATGAACGCCACATTAATCATTTATGCAGGATTTGTTTTTAACCTGGTGACTGTATTTCTTATCATTTATACATTAAAGAGGTAAAGCCTTAAGAGTTTTTCTCCTTAATGCATTCTATGCATTAAAGTGAAAAACCTTCTGTGCTGCAGCTCCCCGCCCAGACCCCCCTTTTTCTCACCTGAGCGCTATCTGATCCAGCAATGTGCATGAGTGCAGCGGCTCAAGCTGCTGTCGCTCTCCTCTCTGGACAGATTGATAGCAGCAGAAGCCATTGGCTCCCACTGCTGTCAATCAAAAGCTGTGACACGAGAGCAGGGGGGAGGCCTGAGTCCCGCTGTCTGTGTCAATGGATGCAGCGGGACTCGGTAGCAAACCCGCACGGGTGCCCCCATGGACAGTGGCTTTCTTTGGGGTCACCCGATGAAGAGGAGGGGTCTGAAATGCTGGCAGGGGACCCCAGAAGAAGAGGATTATTGCTTCTCTGTGCAAAACAACAGAGCATGTCAGTATAGGCATGTTTGTTATTTAAAAAAAGAAAAACAACGTTTAAAACCACTTTAAATTGTGGTCATACTGCACTTAGATGGCTCTGCTCGCTCTGTCTTGACAGGAGGGTGACAGCTGACGGGAGGGGAGAAGGCGGCGGGGAGAGGAATCATGTGGACAGATGAAATGTAATTGGTTGTTAAGGACGCGGCGGCCCTGCAACCAATAACTGCCGGCATTCTTTTCTTTACATTTGAGCGGTTAGCAGGAAAATTCCTACGACAGCTGAAAGAACCTAACCAGAAGGTATCAGTTTTGGGTATCGGTGTATTTGCACGAGTACCGATACCTGTGCAAATGCCTAGTATCGGCATCGATACTGATGTATCGGTGCAACCCTAATTTCAACGCACAAAAATGTATCTGGGTATAATGTTTGAGTTTTATCTCCTGTTTAAATTTACCTTAATTTATAAGCATTTATATGTGTTTATATAACTTTACATGCATTCAAAATATCTAAACTTCTCCTGGACAGACAGATTTCTATTTTACTTTCCCCCTCTTCTTGCAGTCCCTGCTGCAGCTGTAGACTCCTCTCCTCCTTTGGGTGCTTCCTGTAGCAAGTCAGTTGCTAAGAAAGCACACGTGACATAAAAAAGCCCAGTTACAATATGACCAACAACATCTTGAGACAACTCACTGGGCTTTTTTGTGGCATTGGCATAGCAAAGGCTTACTTCTGGCAGCTTGACCATGTAGCTCAGTTTTGTTCACATTTTATCATATTGTGCTCCTTGAAACAACCACGCCATCTTTTTCAAGAGCAGCCTTTATTTCCCCTGAGGTTACCTGAGGGTTTTTCTTTGTTTCCCAAACAATTATTCTAGCAGCTGTGGCTGTAATCTTTCTTGGTCTACCTGACCTTGGCTTGGTATCAAGAGATTCCCAAATTTTCCACTTCATAAGTGATTGAATAGTACTGACTGACATATTCAAGGTTTTGGATATCTTTATATATCCTTTTCTAAATTTATAAAGTTCCATTACCTTGTTATGAAGGTCTTTTGACAGTTCTTTTCTCCCCCCTATGGCTCAGTATCTAGCCTGCTCAGTGAATCCATGGGGGAGTTAGCAAACTCATTGCTTATTTATACACAGACACTAATTGCAATTTAAAAAAACACAGATGTGGGAAATTAACCTTTATTTTCCATTTTAAGCTGTGTAAGTCACCTAGTGTGTCTGTACCAAGGTCAAACATTCCAGGGTATGTAAACTTTTGATCAGGACCAGTTGGGTGGTTTTCTATTATCATTAGGATTTAAAAAGGAGCCAAACAACTATGCTATAATAAATGGCTTCATATGATAACTATCATTAAACAAAAAGCACGATCAGTCATATTTTCAATATGAATGCAAACATTTTGCAATTTCTGCTAGGGTACAATTCTATATGCAGAGCTTAACATATAGTACCCCCCCCCCCCCTTAATTTAGATGTTTGGGGCAGAATCAAGGCTTGGAACAGGCTTATGCTATCAGCTATGGGGAGAGCAAATGTTTTCAAGATGATCCTGATGATGCTGCAGTTGTTATATCATGCCCTGATTTCACCAGCAATAAAAATGTTTATGACCATTAACATAATATTCCTGGGAACTTCTGTGGAAGAAAATGGCACCATGTGTAGCACTAAAGCCTTTACAATACACTAAGTAAGAAGGGAATATTGCATTCCCGAACCCCTGCGTGATTTATTTTTCTTTCCAGCTCCAACCCCTTATCTGGCTGGAGGGACAGCCTGCTAAGAATACCCAGATGGGTTCATCTATATAACTTACATGCCATTAAACATGCTCTTCCAATCTGTATGAGGCTCTTGCGGTGAACAGAGTAGCCCTTTTGAGGAAGCTTTTTCCAACCTATGATCTAATTCATAAGATTTGGTGGAAGTCCTTGGCTACACTGACTATTCTCTCTGGTATAATCCTAATTTCAAAGAACAGAACAGGTAAATTACCTTATGGGGAGCAGTGGCAAAAGTTTTCAGTTTGGAGAGTTTCTCAATTATTATGCCAAGGAGAGTTGAAGCCATTTGAACAGTTGCAACATTAGTACCCAGTTTCTCAAAACATGTGGTTTAGCTTATAGATAGGAGCAACGTGCTTATGGTGCCCAGGTCAAAGAGCAACTATGTACTCCAAAGCCTATTTTTACTTTAGTAGCTTGGACTTGTATCACTAAGTTTGTGGAGTAAGTGGCTTACATCTCCTGGGCTGCCATCCCTGGTGTTATTAAGCACCCTTGCAGAGTGAACATGCCTTACAGTGCTGATCCCACACTTAATCCAATTAGATTAAGGTGGCAGCTGCCTTTGCTTATTTATTGAAGATTTTTTCCCACTGCGAAAAGGTCCTTGTGATTAGATTGTTGTAAGAGACAAGCTCTCTTTATTTCCAAAGTACTTTGGGTCATGGGATAGAACCTGTACAAAGCTGATTGACAAATGTATGTGTGACTGTAAGGTCCACTGTATTTTTTCTGTATTTTTTTATGAATTGTAAACTGAAGCTGTGGTAAATTAGAATAAAAGTTGAATTAAAAAAAAAACATATTTTGATACCGTCACAACCAGAATGGTACAGTAAGAAAACATTAACCATGAGTTCGGGACAATGTCACTATTACCAAGTCTTGGAAGAGTCAATGTAATTTTCACTTGGATTCAAAAATAATAATAATTCTGCTCTGTTTATTGAGTGCAGAATTCATAAAAAGCATCACTATGTGACACATTTTGGAGGATATACCTCCTTTCTCAGACCACACTGCATAATGTTTTATGGTATTTACACGCAATAAATAGATGCAGAGCGGACATAGACACAGCCCGCTGTCCTCTATTGGCTGTCTGATGGAAATGAACAGCCGACTCCGATCCGATTTGATCCACCAGACGTCTCGGATTGGATGTACATTGAAATCTGCCACTCCGTAGAGAGCAATGGATGGTCTAATCAGGTCCGGCTAAAAAACTGACAGGTGAACCCAATCAGTCCGTCCGCATGAAAGGGGCCATAATCCTGTCTGTGTCTCTGACAGGAGATATATTATTCTACTTTCTGCTCTTGTAATCTAGAAGAAAGCAAAGATCTCTCTCCAATGGGGACATGGACAACAATAAATATTGCCATAGCCTAATTCATGAAATAGTGATTTTAAAAAACTTGTGTGACTCTTAAAAGATATCTCCTCTCATTTCTTGTCTTGATGACACACAGAGCAATAAAAACCTTATCATAGGGTTTAGTGATTCCCCCTGATCCCACTCCCTGTCAAAAAAAAAAAAAAAAATCTTCCTTAAACATTGATTTTTAACAGATAAAAGGATGTACCGTAATAGTAAATCTCCTCAATACTGTAATACGAGCAAGGAATGTTTGCAGGAACAATTCTTCTAGGGATAATTGATATTGATGACAATTATGTAACTGAAATTCCTGATCCCTGAAACCCACTAATTTAGTCCTTTTTTCAGGGCCCTCTTCTGTAAAGTAAACGTGTACTCCCCTGCAGTAAGAAGATTATTACTGCTCATGACAAAGCAGATATAAAAATGTAAAGAGCTTAGACGGAAAGAAAGAAGGTCTCAAATTGTTTCAAAGTAATTACATTCAGAAAATGTAAAAGGCATATGATTGTCAATTCATAGTATTTAGTCTTAAAGTGATTTTGAAGTCTTGTTTTTTTTTTTGTTTAAAAATAACAAACATATCATACTTACCTGCTCTGTGTACTGTTTTAGCACAGAGTAGCCCAGATCCTCCTCTTCTCGGGTCCCTTGCCGACGCTCCTGGCCCCTACCAAGTGCGGAGTGCCCCCAGCTTGCTATGGGGGACATCCAAGCCAAGCTGCTGCTCTGTCTGTCCATTCAGACATGGAGCCACAGCTCAGCCCCACCCTCTCTCACTCCTTTTTGGCTCACTGACTTTGTTTGACAGCAGCGTAAGCCAATAGCGGGAGCCAATGACTGTATCTCAGCCAATTAGGAGGAAGAGCCCCAGACATCTGAGGCTCTCATGCAACTTTGCTGGATCGAGATGGGGCTCAGGTAAGTGTTAGGGGGGGCTGTCACACACAGGTTTTTATCTTAATGCACAGAATGCATTAAGATAAAAAAGCTTCAGCCTTTACAACCACTTTAAGGCCCTGTTCAGATGGGTAGATGCCAAATACCTTACATTTTATATATTGCAGCTTACCAATCAGATGTGGTGGCTGAATTAATTTTCTATTTTTTAGGCTTTTTTTTCCCCCCTGTTTTTTTATCTGGTGATCTGGTTAGTAACACACCTCCTGTATTAAAGTGCCCCCGACTCTGGATGAAGGAGCACATGGGCTCCTTTGGACAGCAGAATTGTTATTCTGGGAGAGGGAAGCGTCAGATGCACTAGCAGATTTAAATAACACTAACAAATTGAAGCTGAACTCCAACTAACTCTTTATAAGCATTTACAGCAAACGGTTGTTTTCCTTTTAGGATAAAGGTTTTACATGAATAAAGGGCTGGTTTCCGCTGCAAAAATGCACTCCAGAAGCATTCCGGATGCATTTTTGCTTGCAGTTCACACTTAAAAAACGTATGCATATGTGTTTTGATGTGCTATTGATACGTTTTCAATGCATTCCAGTGCGTTTTTCCCGCTCTTGATTTTTATTTTTTTATTTTATTTGAAAGTTTCCCAGGGTTTTTTCTGTAATGCATTCCAGTGCGTTTTGATGCATTTTACTGCAGTTCAGTACAGTTCTGTACATAAAAATGCTGCATGTTTTACTTTTTTTCTGGAATTAAAATGCACTGGAACCGACTTCACTGGTGTGAACTCTGCCATTGGAACCCATGTAATCTACTTTTCTTGTGTTAGTGATCCTTAAAAAAACGCACTTGACTGCATCTGGTGTGAACTGGCCCATACAAAGGCTGATCATTGTAAGCACCCTGGTCAGTAGTAAAGGATTTGTCTCAACCCTGTAATGCTACATTTGAGGAACAGCTTGTTCTGATAAAACAACAGATTTACTGGCAGGATCACCAGGTGAAAATAAAGGAAAGAAAGCCTAAAAAAGACAACTAATGCAGTCACAACATCCATGAATGGGTAAGCTGCAATAGAATCAATATTTGCTTTAGGGTTTAATGCCGCTTTAAATTTTGCTGTGGCGGCCATGCCATGTGTCCAGTCCTGTAGCCTTGATCAGCTCAATCGCCTGTTTTTATGCCCTCTGGCTCTCCATGTGAATGAAGCCTAAAAGATAGTTAACTTAGGACACCTGCTTATACTGAGCTGCTAAGGGTTCACAAGGTGGTCCTATGCAAAATTCATGGAGTTCTATCATTTTATAAAGTCCTTTTTCTCACCAACATTATTTGTTAATTAGTAAAATGACACAAATTCATGACAAACTCATCATCATCTAACCACTTGCTGACCGTTCTATAGCCGAATGACGGCTACAGCGCAGTCGTCCAGTTCTGGGAGGATGTCAACAGACGCCCTTCTAAATTTGGATGACCGCTGCGGCAGACGCCCGGAGTGCTCTGCGATTGCTGTGTCCTTAGACACAACTGATCACAGATCAAGGTAAAGAGCAAACCACAGCGGCTCTTTCCCATGTGATCAGCTGTGTCCAATCCCAGCTGATAACGACATAAACACACTTGCCGGTTATAGGCATTTCTTTCCTCGCACTGTCACAATGTACAGAGATGAGAGAGCAGGTAATCAGCTAGTGTGAAAGGGGACATCTGCATTGATAATCCAGGGCACTGATTATCAATACAGCCCCAAAAGTGCTGCCTTTCAGTGCCATGCAGTGCAGCCTCATCAATATCACCTCATCAGTGCCTAGCAGTGGCACCTCATCAGTGCAGCCTATCAGTGCCTATTATTTTTTTAGATTAAAATAAAAGCATGTCATACTTATCTGATCTGCAGCCTTGATCCTCCTCCTCTTCTGGGCCTGTGCTGGCACTTTTGGTTCCTCCCCCTGCGGAGTGCCCCCATCGGAATCCGCACACACAGCTCAGTTCGGCCCCGCCCGCTCACAGGTTTTGACTGACAGGAGTCATTGGCTCCTGCTGCTCTCAGCCAAGCTTATGAGAGGCGGGAGAGGGATAAAGAGCGGCTCCAGAGTGCACAGCACTGGACCCAGTTCAGGCTCAAGTGAGTATTTAGTGGGAACTGCAGGGGGAGCTGCACTTAAAATGATTTTTATCTTAATGCATAGAATGCATTAGGTAAAAACGGCTTACCTTTAAAACCACTTTAAGTGTACCAAATAAATGTATAAACTTGTATTTCAGAATTTGGTGACTTAAAATTCTTTTTAGGTATTAGAACTTTTATTAATACGTTTAGTAAATCTACCTTGTAAAAGTGCAATGTCTGCTGAGTTTGTGCTTGATTTTAATTATGAGAAAGGGTAATTTGGTTATAATTGCCCACTATTTTCCTGCTACTAATTTACTAAGGGCAGTAAATGTATTGCAAATAGTGATTTTCAGCATACACTGATACAAATGAATATACTACAAAATGAAATCAAACTTTGTATTTCACTATGTTTCTTCTTAAAATGTCAGTAGGTAATTTTAGAATAATAAGAATACCAATCTTTCCATAATTTAGCTTACCTTCTGGTGAAGAGGTGGGTTTCTGAGAATATGTGGAGCTCATTTTGCTTTTTTTACTTCCATCACTGCTCACAGACAAACTGGACTGGATCTTCCTGTGCATTTTTTGAGAAACAGGAGCTGATAACTTTCTGTGATCTGCAGCAACATGTTTGACCCCATTGTGGATTCCATTGATATTACTCAGACCTACATGACCATTTTTTATCTTGCTAGTTTCTTCCTCGCTCTGTTCCAGTGCTGAAGTATTTGGCTGAGGCAAGCTCTGAGGTTGGGCTTAAACATAAAGGAGAAAGAGATGAAAAGATTAAACAGAATTCTCTAAAACCACAGCCAGAGGAAATAGGCTAAAAGATACTTTAGAAAGAAAACAGGACAGAAATGTTCACAGAAGAACATGAGACTTATGTCATCTTTCAGTCCAAAAAAATTCAGGAGTGTGCTATTGAAAACATACTGCAGCTACAAACATATAGACTTATAAGCAGTATTACACCAAAAAACAAACATTTATTATATTGAAGCATAGTAAATCTTTGATGTGATGGCTGTTTTCGTTTCCTTTTTAGGCTTTCTTTCTTCTAATTTTATATGGTGATTGAGCCAGCAAGTCTGTTGTTTTTTAAATACACAAGCTCTCCAGCAGAATGTATCAGTTTTCATGGGTGAGACAAACCACTGGCAAGGATGATTAAAATGAACAGCTTTTATTTATTTATGCAAAATCTTTATCCCAAAAGAAAAAAAAAAGCTGTTTGCTGTAACTGATTATGAAGTGTGAGTTGGAGTTTGGTTTTAATTTCTTAGTGTACATTTAACACTATCCCCCCCCCCCCCCAAACTGCCATTGCTGCTGTCTGCTGTGTTTCTTGTGCTCATTCATCCTGAGTTGTCTCATCTAATTATCGGTATGCTGCAATATATTACATTTTTGGTTTTAGGTTTAATACCACTTTAACTAAAACAACACGTCCTGTAACCTTACGCGGCATTATTATTCTCTGTGAGGAGGTATGTTCATTGGCTTTCATTGGTAAAATGGTCAACCTGTACAAAATGTGCTCCAAATGATTAATGGTGCTCATAAATATGCTGTAAACAACTAACATCCAATTGAGTTGATTTACTAGTGGCAAATAGGCTGCTCATTTTGCAATGGAATTTTCCCTTAGCTTAGTGAATGAGGTGAAGCTTTGCTAACTTCCATCATCTAATCAAATGCAAGGGAAAATTTTGTTTTTTTTTCCCTTGCATGTGACTGGGCATTCTTTGCAAAGTGAATTTTCATCACATTCACTAAGCTAATGCCCTTTCAAAGTGAACAAGCCTTTTGCCTTTAGTTAATCAACCACAGTATTTTAGCTTGCTCTGGCAACAGTTAACAAAAACTACCCATGGAAGATATTTTTTTAAAGCGGAGTTCCGGGCACAGATGTCATTTTTTAATGAACATACCCCCGGGACAGTCAGGGCTAGCACATTCCACAATGGCTAGCCTCTGATCTGTCCCGGTTCGCACTTACCTTTTAGAAGAAATACTTACTTATAAAATTTCTTCCACAGCGTTTCCATCTCTCTTGTGGGCAGCTGAAGCCGGCGCGGTCCTCTTCTGCATCTTCTTCCGCGTCTTCTTCTCCCAGAATGCGCCGCACCGGCCCCTTTCGTCACTTCCGGTGCGGCGCCGCATTCCTAAACAGCTTCTGGGCATGCCCAGAAGCTGTTTAGCAGGGGAATGCAGCGTCGCCCAGAAGTGACGAGCGGGGCCGGTGCCGTCGCATTGATTCCTGGGAGCGATGACGTTTAGCTCCCAGGAATCATCGCAGCGCAGGAAGTGACGGGGTGAGCCGCGGCTCCGAGGGAGGAAGTACCCTGAGGTGAGTATTTACGATCGTCAATTACAAGGTGAGTTTTTTTAAAAAAAAAATCTAACTATCCAATTCCTTTTCAGGTTAGGCTGAACTAGCGGACGGGCACAAAAAAAAAATATCGATTTTGTGCCCGGAACTCCGCTTTAAATCAGCTAATTTGTATCGACAACAATCTAAACTCACATAGTTCTTAGTTTAGATTTTGTTCATCAAAAGCTGATTTAAAATATACATTTGATGAATTCTTAAATGAATTTAAAGACTGATAGTAAAAATGAATGAAACTGTTTAAGCAGGGGGATTGTTAAGACCTATTCACATTATGTGTGTGTTAAAAAACTTGTGTAAATGTAACTTTGGGGTTGATTTACTGGAACTGAAGAGTGCAAAACCTGGTGCACCTATGCATGGTAGCCAATCAGCTTCTAACTTCAGCTTTTTCAAGTAAGCTTTGACAAAAAAAAAACCTAGAAACTGTTTGGTTTCTATGCAGAGCTGCACAAGATTTTAAGCATCTAGTTTTAAGCTTGGTACACATACTTTTAGCCCAGCGGGTTGAATGAAAAAAACCCATCAGCTCCGGTCGGAACTATGCAAAGTTAGTATAGCGATCTCCCTTTGCTGAGCTATTGGGTTCTGACAGGGGGACGGCCTTACTGTCAGAACACTCTGATCAGCGCTCTCTTCCATTGGCCAAGAGCGCTGATCGGGAGTCGGTCGGCTGCTGGTTTCACAGCATGTACGTCCAACAGAAGCTTCAGACCAGCATACACATGGGCCGAATGTTGGCTGTTTTTTTTTTTAACCACTTCAGCCCTGGAAGGTTATGCCCCCTTAATGACCAGGCCATTTTTTGCGATTCAGCACTGTTACTTTAATGGAAAATTGTGCAGTCATGCGACACTGTACCAGAATAAAATTGATGCCCTTTTTTCCCCACAAATAGAGCTTAATTTGGATGCGATTTGATCACCTGGGCCATTTTTATTTACTGTGCTATAAACAAAAAAAGAGTGACAATTCTGGAACAAAAAACAATATTTTTCACTTTCTGCTATATAACACCCCCCCCACCCCCCCCCCCCCCAAAAAAATAAAAAAATCAAATGTTTTCATCATGTCATTTTAGGCCAATTTGTATTCTGCTACATATTTTTGGTAAAAAAAAAATCCCAATAGGCGTATTTTGATTGGTTGGTGCAAAAGTTATCGTGTCTACAAAGCAGGGAAAAGATTTACGTCATTTTTATTTTTTTTACTAATAATGGTGGCGATCAGCGATTTTTAGCCAGACTACAACATTGTGGCAGACAGATCGGACCCCTAACTGACATTTTTGACACTTTTGGGGGGACCAGTGACATTACTACAGTAATCAGTGCTAAACATATGCACTGTCACTGTAATAATGACACTGGCAGGTTAGGGGTAAACTCAGAGGCGATCAAAGGGTTAAGTGTATGCCTGGGGGGTGTTTTCTAACTGTGAGGGGGATGGGCTTGTGGAATCAACACAGAGACCTGTGATCCTAAATAGGAGGATCACAGGCGCTCTGTGTTCTTTCCAGAGAGAACAATGGTCTGCTGTGTTTACAACAGCTGACCGTCAATCTTTCTCCACGGGAAGCGATCGTGGGTGCCTGGCAGCAATCGCGGCCACCGGCCCCATCGATGGGCCTCCCCGCTGCCTAATGGGGGTGCGCAGGTACATCGATTTTTGCAGCCGAGCCAGCCTGCCACAGTATATCTGTGGCGGGTGGTCAGCAAGTACTTAACCGGCAAATGTCACCCGACATAGTAAATCAACCCCTTTATGTTTTAAGCCAGCTTATTCATTGAATGAGCTGGCAGTGCACGTTAACACAGTAAATATTGGGCAAGTGGGCCATCAAATTTACAAGTCCCTGCATAAAACTTCAATGAAATTGAACAAGGCTTGTAATGGTGAACAGACAAAATAGCCAAACAATTTCAATTATTCTATTACAATTTATAGAAAATCCCACTAAACCATTGCCGCATGGAGAAAGAGAAAGAGAAACAGACCCTCAAGTATTCACACTTTGCCTCAAGATAGTAGGCCTACCATCTACCTCAATGGACCTCGCGCAGAACATAGAATCCAGGCCCAGACTATATGCTACCCAATATTGCAAATCATTCACTCTAGAATTAGCCAAATTTTTTCTTGCAGCCTTTAATTATTTTTCATTATCGCCCTCCTTACTTCTTGAGGTTTACAGGATGGTAATGATTTGGCGTTATGTGCCAAATACAGACTTACCTTTTATCTAAATGCTGATTTCAAAATGTTCACAAAAATTATCAAAAAGATGGCACCCTATGCTTCCAGATTGATGAGCTTTATGGAAAGCATAACATTAAACACTAATAAAGTGCATCTTTGCCCCTTTTTTCAGTTTTGGATAGAATGGGTAAATGGTAGAACCTCTCTCAGGTTTTACGGTTATCCAGGGCTCCATTGGTGAGATTTATCCATACTTTCTCTTCTAGGGACAACCGTTTACTACACAAGAAGTAAAGCAGATGACAAAAAAAAAAGAGCAAGAGTTCCTCTAAAAAAATAAATAAGTGAATAAATAAAATCTTTTACTTCTGCCTGTGATGATGTTAGAATGATTTCCCCTTGCTTTCTGTCTTCCTGGGACAATCAGACAGGAAGTGAAGGGATCCATGGCTGTAAAATCTGACAGGTGTTCTAATCAAAATAACATCTTGCAGCATAGCTTACAGATAACTGTATTTCTAAAAGAGTGGGATATCAGTATTTTTTTTTTTTTTCATTTTAAAATTATTATCCCTAATTTATAAAGATCCAATACATTACATATCACTTACACCTATAGGTAAGCCTTTAACCACTTTAAGACCGGAAGATTTTGCTGCTTAATGACCAGGCCCTATTTTGAGATTCGGCACTGCGTTACTTTAACGGACAATTGCGCGGTTGTGCGATGCTGTACCCAAACGAAATTGACCTCCTTTTTTCCCCACAAATAGAGCTTTCTTTTGGTGGTATTTGATCACTTGTGCAATTTTTTATTTTTTGCGCTATAAACAAAAAAAGAGCGACAAAAAAAAACCAATATTTTTCACATTCTGCTACATAACATTCCCCAAAAAAAATTAAAAATCAAAATTTTTTAACATTTTAGGCCAATTTGTTTTCTGCTACATATTTTTGGTTAAAAAAAAAAAATCACAATAAGCGTATTTTGATTAGTTTGCGCAAAAGTTATTGCGTTTACTAACTACGGGAAAGATATATGTAATTTTTATTGTTTTTTTGTGTTTTTTTTACTAGTAATGGAGGCAATCTGCAATTCTTTGCGGGACTGCGACATTGCGGCGGACAGATCGGACCCCTAACTGGCATTTTTGACACTTTTTGGGGTACCAGTGACATTGCTATAGTAATCTGTTATAAAAATATGCATTGTTACTGTAATAATGCCATTGGCTGGGAAGGGGTTAATACTATTGGTGATCAAGGGGTTAAATGTAAGCCTAGGGGAGTGATTCTAACTGTGGGGGGGTTGGGCTTTTGAAATGATCATAGAGACATGCGATCCTATATAGCAGGATCGCATGGTCTCTGTGATCATTGCAGGGAGAAGGAGGGACGGCTGTTTTTATATCAGCCGTCTGTCCTTCTCTATCAGTGGGGGGAGATCGGGGGATGTCAGGCGGCAATCGGAGCCACCTGACACACGCACTGGCGGGAGCACGCCACCGGCGGCATGTACTCGCCCCCTAGTGGCCTCCCCGGCAGATGACGCCTATTAACGTGATTTTGCCTGGGAGAGCCACACTGCCGACGAGAATAGGCAGTGCAGCGACGGCAAGTGGTTAATAAGGCTTACCTATAGGTACTCTAAATATCCCCTAAACTTGCATTGTTTAGGAGGTATTTACATTGCAAGCAGCCAATGACATAATCGGCGCATGCGCTCTGAAGAAACGGCCGCCCGTGCAGTTTTTTCAGAGCCCTGTGCCGTGACCGACGGCGCGGGAGTGACATCACATTGTTCTGGTCAGTAATACAGCTGGAGTCCGCAGACCTGGAAGGAAGAGGGGTGAAGATGGATGCAGTCGCCAGCGGGGACAATGCGGCCTTCGTTTGCAGGTAAGTGTCACATAATGTGCTAGTATGTGATGCATACTACCACATTATGCATTTACTTTGCAGGGAAGAAAAAAACTGAAAAAAAAAACCTTTACTTCCTCTTTAATAATAATAGATCAGTTCAAATGCAACTACAGCTTCAAACTGTTCCAAGTTCACTTAATTCACTGTTCAAATTTCCTAAAAAATACCCATGTTATAACAACATCCCAATTATGCTTAGTGTTTAAGATTATTTTAATAGTTTTGATTATCAATACCTCAGTTAAAGCAGGTGCCAGGATGCACTAGAGCAGTGATGGTGAAATTTTGGTGCCCCAGATGTTTTGAAACTACATTTCCCATGATGCTCAACTATACTGCAGTGTGCATGAGCATCATGGGAAATGTAGTTCCAAAACATCTGGGATGCCAAGGTTTGCCATTGCTGCACTAGAGATACTCAGGGACATCAAACCTCAGCCGTTTTTAAAGCCCACTTTCAGTCAAAAATGAAATTGAAATAGTCTTGATTGTAAAACCTCTTCTTAAAGCGGAGTTTCACCCTGGGAATACTTTTTTTAATAAAAATACCCTAGGGACAGTCAGGGCTAGTACATTCCACAATGGCTAGCCTCTGATCTGTCCCGGGTTGCACTTACCTTTTAGAAGAAATACTTACCTTGAAAAAGTATTGTCCAGCGCTGCCATCTCAGGTGTGGGCAGCTTGAAGCCAGCGCGATCCTCTTCTGCGTTCCTCTTCCGTCTTCTTCGGTCCCACGATGCACTGCACCGGCCCCGCCGTCACTTCCGGTGCCGCAGAGTCATCCCTGCACAGCTTCTGGGCATGCCCAGAAGCTGTTTTGAAAGGTATGACGGCGCCTGCACCGGAACTGACGTCGGGGCCGGTGCAGGCGCATTGATTCCTGGGAGCGATGACGTTCAGCTCCCAGGAATCATTGCAAAGCCAGGAAGTGACGAATCGCCGTGGCCGCCGAGGGGAGGAAGAAGGAAGTAAGGTGAGTATATTTTCTTCTAAACGAGGTAAGTAAAAAAAAAAAAAAAAAATTGCGATTATCCATTTGTTTTTCAGGTGACCCGGAGCGAGAAGATGGAGGTAAGTATAATTTTAGGGTGGAACTCCACCATGTCACCCTGCATGCAGTGTAATTGTACAAAGTCACAGTTTCCTATATGAGTCAAGGAAATTTCCTGTCCTGGGGACAAGGCATTTTCCCCCACTTGTTATCACTGGTTCACTATTGTTCACTAGTCCCCTCACTGCTCCCTTTAGTTCATCTGCCTCTGCAGTCTATGAGAGAGGACCCTGGAAGCACCGCCTCTACCAACAAAAGGTATTCACATCATGCAGGCAGTAATGTCAGCAGAAAAAAGACCCCAGGAGGTAAACAGAAGAAAAGAAAAGAATTGTCACATGACCATGAATTCAGGTAAAATGGGCATTTTTTTAAATAACAGCAAATAATTAGGAAGAGGGTGGGAGGGGATTTGCTAATATCCTGGAGTTGGGCTTTAACATAAATCTAGCAGCCATTTTCTCAGCTGCCAGTTCTGAGTGTATCCCCCACCTCCAGTGCCTTATTACTAATTATAATAGAGACAAGACAGAGTAAGAGGCTGTCATAGATTGTGACCATGGAAGCTGATCACTATATGCATATTAGACACCCCAGTGTTTGGGAGTCACAGGTTGCTCTACAGGAAAAGCAAACTGGCTTCATGGCACCTAAAGGGACTGTGATAAAATGTGTCAGGGTTAAACTTTTCATCCTGACCGCACAGAAAACTGTTATGTTTAATTATATTATATGTAAGATAAAACATTTAATGCAAAAACAACAAAAAGGAATATAATAAGCTGGATGGCTATTCTGAGTGACCAGTACAGAACCACCTTTAATGCTGAAGTGGATATTTAGCCTACTTTTTATGCAATGGTGACCTATATATTGAGCATATATTAACATGACATTCTAATCCAACAAGGGATTAATGTCATGTGATACTTTTAGTTTATTTTGATCACTAATTAGGAAATAACACACACCACTAGTTATACTGGCGGCCAGGTTAAAACAACATCTTCATTTGTGCTAATAAAATAACTGGATGATTAACTACAAATGATGACAATTATAAACTACAGCTGTGCACAGAGGTTTTGGAATTATATTACAAGTTAATATAAAATTTAATTTGTAAGAGGTTATTTTCCATAAAACTAAAAAGGTTAAAAAGAACAATAATTCTTTTAAACCTAAGATGCTTTCTAACTGAAATACATACACTAAATAATGGGGGCTATCAGCTCTAAATGTTTCCTAACGTACTGCTGTAACAATTATGATCTATTATTCTCAATAAGTAGTCTTTCTTGTGGGCACGTGACAGCTCGGAAAACTAGACTAAAGACCATTTGGCATTTTCAGAGGTGTAACTTGTGCAAATTCAGCTCTATTGGGAGAACAATGATATCTTCAGTCAGAGATATAAAAGACACAGTGCATTGTTGGACTTATGACTTGTTTTGAATTATTCATATTTTGCCTGTATATTCAAGAAATTTTTACAAACTCTGCATTTTATGCTACATAATCGCACATATTAAACGCACAAAGAAACTTTTTGACAACCTTTTCTTTCAAAAAGTGGCATTTTAATGTTAACTTTCAGCATTTGCTATATCATTCTTAAGAGACTATTCCCTTTTACAAAAGATCCCATTTTACACTCTTTCGTACAAGCAAAAAATTGTATTCTTAGTATTCAGCAACAAATGCAATACATGTCAGAATGTAAAATAACAGTGGTGTGAACACAGAACATCAGCGCCAAAGAAAGGCTATATGCCCCGTTACCAAGAATTCTTAATTTTCTGTACTTTATAAGAAAAGATTCCCATTTGACATTCACAATGAACAGTTTCAAATGTTTTATTAAAAACGGGCTTTAAAGGAAAACACAGTATACCCAGCTGATTTCAATATTTTATACTTCACTGATTACACAATTGGGTTTAAGATATAGAATTAATTTAAAGAATCACTGTTATCCTTAAAAAGCAGTACAGCCAGTGTGAATGTCTCACCAAAGCTAAATTCACAGTTCAGTATGGCAGGGTGAAATAAAACAAGCATTTTTTTGAAAGTAGTGAAAAGCAGAGTTCTGTGATCCAACTATATTATTAAAATTCAATAAGAGATTTGGGTTCAGGGACAAAATATATTTGAGGCTTGAAATGTGTAACACATTGTTACCACTTAACACACCTTTACAATTTTTGTTCCGTCATACCATATCTAAAGATATAATTTATTTTTTTAGCTTTGGACAGAGTAAAGAAGATTTAGGATCCCTGTATTTTTTTTTTTTTTTTTTGTCCTATTAGGCAGAGTCACATTCTGTCTTGTAGAGACGATGCGAAGTACAAGGGAAGTCCTTTTTTCGACAGCTGTACCATAACAAAAATCCCAACTAGAAGACTTCCGCTCTAATGGTCAAATAGAGCCAAAGAGAGACAGCGAATCGCACCTATGGTTATGGTTGCACCTTATACCTGACAGGGTTGCTAACCATTCCCTACTCTGTCAACAATGTAAAAAGTATTGGCTGTAGTTACACTTTAAAATCTCCACTGACAGGGTTTTATTTATGAAGTCTGTGAGCTAAATTTCATTGATGACTTATGGTAAACCTGGACATGAATTACTCTCTTTTTTCCTTTTTTTGACCAGCAAGCAAGCTGAGCAGAAAAAAAAAATCAAACTATAAAAGTAAGGTGGATTGAAGAATCCTTCTGTCTGGGGCATTGTATTCTGATAGTGGAACTTTCCACTGTCAGAATACACTGATCAGTGGCTGCATCCAGCTGACCAAGAAAAGATTTCCAACAAGCCCGTTCAACAAAAGTTGCTCCAACAATCAATTCAGCTAGGGATTTTTCATATGTGGTGGCAACCCTGTCAATGCTCAGTTTTCAGTGAGTTAAACATTTCCTCCCTAAGCAGTCCATGTGACTTTAGATTCGCACATGTGGGTGCAGGGCCGCTGATAGGCCAGTACAACTGGCCCTGTTGTACCGGGCCCTGTGTTCTCAGATCAGCAGGGGGGCCCGGGCAGCTTAAGAGACAGTCTGATAGTCTTCGGGTAAATGCCTGCATCAATGGCAGAGCTCCCAGAACGTCCAAGTCCCGCCTGTCAAAATGATTGGTTGCTGGGCCCGTCTAGCATCCCAGCAACCAATCAGGTGCATGGAGACCCCGGGATAAGGAAGCTGTAACTTCTTGTCTTGAGCTGCTCCACCTCCACCTTTGCTGTACTTCCCACTGACAACGGAAGGGCTGGGAGTGTGAGGAGACATGCTATCTGGATGGGACAACTAATGTAAGTGAGAAGAGCTCCTGCCATAGCTGCACACAGAGGAGGGGGGGGGGGGAGGGATCACACAGGTCTATTTTAGAAGCAGAGGGAGGACAGGCTTCCCCAGAGCTATTTACACTGACTGCAACCACACCACCCACAGTACTTGTACTATGCCTGCAGTCTCTTAATGTCTCCTGTATGATGCCTGCACTCTATTAATGTCTCCTGTATGATGCCTGCACTCTCTAAATGTCTCCTGTATGATGCCTGCACTCTCTAAATGTCTCCTGTATGATGCCTGCACTCTCTAAATGTCTCTTGTATGATGCCTCCACTCCCTAAATGTCTCCTGTATGATGCCTGCACTCTCTTAATGTCTCCTGTATGATGCCTGCACTCTCTAAATGTCTCCTGTATGATGCCTGCACTCTCTAAATGTCTCCTGTATGATGCCTGCACTCCCTAAATGTCTCCTGTATGATGCCTGCACTCTCTTAATGTCTCCTGTATGATGCCTGCACTCTTAATGTCTCCTGTATGATGCCTGCACTCCCTAAATGTCTCCTGTATGATGCCTGCACTCTCTAAATGTCTCCTGTATGATGCCTGCACTCTCTAAATGTCTCTTGTATGATGCCTGCACTCCCTAAATGTCTCCTGTATGATGCCTGCACTCTCTAAATGTCTCCTGTATGATGCCTGCACTCTCTAAATGTCTCTTGTATGATGCCTGCACTCCCTAAATGTCTCCTGTATGATGCCTGCACTCTCTAAATGTCTCCTGTATGATGCCTGCACTCTCTAAATGTCTCCTGTATGATGCCTGCACTCTCTTAATGTCTCCTGTATGATGCCTGCACTCTCTAAATGTCTCCTGTATGATGCCTGCCTTCTCTAAATGTCTCCTGTATGATGCCTGCACTCTCTAAATGTCTCCTGTATGATGCCTGCACTCCCTAAATGTCTCCTGTATGATGCCTGCAGTCTCTTAATGTCTCCTGTATGATGCCTGCACTCTCTAAATGTCTCCTGTATGATGCCTGCCTTCTCTAAATGTCTCCTGTATGATGCCTGCACTCTCTAAATGTCTCCTGTATGATGCCTGCACTCCCTAAATGTCTCCTGTATGATGCCTGCAGTCTCTTAATGTCTCCTGTATGATGCCTGCACTCTCTAAATGTCTCCTGTATGATGCCTGCACTCTCTAAATGTCTCCTGTATGATGCCTGCACTCTCTAAATGTCTCCTGTATGATGCCTGCACTCTCTAAATGTCTCTTGTATGATGCCTGCACTCCCTAAATGTCTCCTGTATGATGCCTGCACTCTCTTAATGTCTCCTGTATGATGCCTGCACTCTCTAAATGTCTCCTGTATGATGCCTGCACTCTCTAAATGTCTCCTGTATGATGCCTGCACTCCCTAAATGTCTCCTGTATGATGCCTGCACTCTCTTAATGTCTCCTGTATGATGCCTGCACTCTTAATGTCTCCTGTATGATGCCTGCACTCCCTAAATGTCTGCTGTATGATGCCTGCACTCTCTAAATGTCTCCTGTATGATGCCTGCACTCTCTAAATGTCTCCTGTATGATGCCTGCACTCTCTAAATGTCTCCTGTATGATGCCTGCACTCTCTTAATGTCTCCTGTATGATGCCTGCACTCCCTAAATGTCTCCTGTATGATGCCTGCACTCTCTAAATGTCTCCTGTATGATGCCTGCACTCTCTAAATGTCTCCTGTATGATGCCGGCACTCTCTTAATGTCTCCTGTATAATGCCTGCACTCTCTTAATGTCTCATGTATGATGCCTGCACTCTCTAAATGTCTCCTGTATGATGCCTGCCTTCTCTAAATGTCTCCTGTATGATGCCTGCACTCTCTAAATGTCTCCTGTATGATGCCTGCACTCCCTAAATGTCTCCTGTATGATGCCTGCACTCTCTTAATGTCTCCTGTATGATGCCTGCACTCTCTTAATGTCTCCTGTATGATGCCTGCACTCTCTTAATGTCTCCTGTATAATGCCTGCACTCTCTTAATGTCTCATGTATGATGCCTGCACTCTCTAAATGTCTCCTGTATGATGCCTGCCTTCTCTAAATGTCTCCTGTATGATGCCTGCACTCTCTAAATGTCTCCTGTATGATGCCTGCACTCCCTAAATGTCTCCTGTATGATGCCTGCACTCTCTTAATGTCTCCTGTATGATGCCTGCACTCTCTTAATGTCTCCTGTATGATGCCTGCACTCTCTTAATGTCTCCTGTATAATGCCTGCACTCTCTTAATGTCTCCTGTATGATGCCTGCACTCTCTAAATATCTCCTGTATGATGCCTTCACTCTCTAAATGTCTCTTGTATGATGCCTGCACTCCCTAAATGTCTCCTGTATGATGCCTGCACTCTCTAAATGTCTCCTGTAGCATTTTTTTTAGTCTCTGTTGCAAGAGAGAGCTCGGGGGGTGACACCATGGTTTACCGCACCAGGTGACACCAACCCTAGTGACTCTTACTAGCAGGGGTGTAATTGCCATTTTTGGGCCCCTCTCTGACCTCTGTGCTGGTGCGAAAGGAGGGACTTTTTTTTAGATATTTCGGACACATGTGTATTCCGGGCCCAATCCTTATGATGGCTCAATTTCAGGTCCCGGCTGCCTGCCGCCTATTTTCTTCCCTTGCAGAGTGATCTTTCTCTGCTCAGCTCTGAGTTAGGCCTGAGACAGAGAGCGAGTGGCTGTGCGGCGGGCAGAAGCAGCTGATTGTCCGTTGTGAGTTTTATACTGCATTGTACTGCACATATTTACTATGGATGCCAATATGGCATGGTGTGGTGATTGTACTGCGCTCTGCACATATTTACTATGAATGGCATGGCGTGGCATGATAAATTATCACTTGAAGGCAAACCTGCACTTTGTTTCAAGGCGGGGTCTGGGGAGGGGCCAGGGGTGGGGCTGAAGGGGGCCCCGTCAGGTAGGCTGTACGGGGCCCCATGATTTCTATCAGCGGCCCTGTGTGGGTGTATACACAGTGGTAAATGACTGCCTGCAGACAGGCTTGGAAATATCTGGATCATGTGACAGCTGTGTATCAATTAGGCAAAAGGTACTGATGTTTTGTTTTTTTAATTAAAATAATTAGTGCCCATTCACACTACCGCAACTTGTCAGGCGACTGGTCAGCCTGACAAGTCGCGGTCCATGCAGTGCTACGGGAACCGTTCTAATAGGAGCTACCACTTATAAAACGTGCATGTGCAAAATAGAAAGTGCATATAGTGCTAAAGGTGCACACAATGAATATAAATATATATATATATATATAAAGTGCTACGTGCTGTTTATGGGCTGTGCCTTGTGTACCATACTGTAAACATCATATGTTATGCATATACTTATACAAATAAAGTGCCGAGTGCTAATATTGCCAAAACCCTGTGTAGTGATTAAGAAATCAAACAAAGTATGGTGTCGGTAGGTGATTCACCGAAAACACCGCTGCTTACCACACTCTTTTGGCCGATACCTCGACACTTCTTCGGTCACTAAAATAAAGGATAAGCCTCCATTGCGTAGCATATGTTATGTCCAGACAAACAAACGTAGCATCCACTCACAGTTAGGGAGTTCACTATCAGCTTGGAGAGGTGTTCGCCGGACCGCTTCCGCGTTCCACCGGCTCAAACCACCGTTCCCGGAAGTGACGTATTGACGTACGTGAACCACGCCCTACGCGTTTCGTCATACGACGTCATCTGGAGCGTGCCGTCCATCTCTACTCCCGGTCTTTTTATAGGCTGGGATGGCGCCATCTTGGTGTACCTACTTTGCGACCGAACACGGCGGCCATCTTGGTATACCTATCCCGTAGCCTAGATAATATTTACTCATCATGTGAACTCCCTTCATGCTGTGTTTGCCGTACTTATAAAACAATAATCTTTATTAAAACGACAAGTACAACTAAACATAAATGACTATTGGTAATTAAAATGAAATTAAAAGTTTATAAAAATGAAATGTGCTAAAAGTGATGTGTCTGGTTTAATCGGTAGTGAGCCGATTCCCAGTGGTGCCGTGATACAAATAAAAGTACTCAAAATAATTTTATTGTGGTGACATTGTGATCTAGTGGTGTGTGTTAATTATACTTAATATAATATAAGCCCGTGGGCCCACGTGTCTACGCAAAATAGTGCTAGACTATAAAGAAGGTGCCCATACATATACCAATCTAATCGATGAGATAGAAATCGTGCTGAAAAATATTTTTGTTTTTTTAAAAACAAGATTAATCTTTTAAAAGGCAATTCCTCAGTAAGTCCATCCGCTGTGCTGTAAGTCCATATCTTTGTAAACTTTGTTATTCTGAACGGGTATGTAGTAGAAATCCATTATAGATCCAAGTTTTTCCAGAGGACCCAATAAATGTTATATAGGGGACCATATACGATAAATATTCCAAAATAGGTAAAAATGATAAAAATGGGAAAGATATGTATAAAAAATGTGTATACAGGGGAAAAATTATATGTATACTCAAAAGTATGTCCTTAAAACTGTATCTTTAAAAGACAAGAGGCTGTGATTCGTGAATTTCCATACAAAGGAGGACTATTTCCTAAACAATTCCTTAAAAATCCTTAAAAATCCTTAAAAACCCTTAAAATCCTTAAAAAACCTCAAAACCCCAAAAAAAACCCCATACAAATTGAGGGCCTATAGGGAGGTTTATATCAAAAATCAAGGATAAAAGGGGGGATAAAAGGATTAAAAGGAGAAGGACTAAAAAGGAGGACTATAAAAGGTCAAAGGAGGATCCAACAAAGGGGGGGACCCAAAAAGGAGGCCACAGGCTTAAAAAGTTAAAAATCAGTAATAAACCAGTTCAAGTCTATGTCGATATTCAAGCCTTTAGGTTGGAGGGTCTGCATCTGATATATCCACTTCGTTTCGTTCCTTGACACATCTATTTTCTTGTTACTTCCTCTCCAGTTGTTTTTGATTTTGTCGATAGCGTAAAAAAACATTACGGTGGGGTCTTGGGAATGATGGAACTTGAAGTGTCGTGACAGACTATGTTTCTCAAACCCTTTTCTGATATTCTTTACGTGCTCCCTAATGCGGACAAATAGGGGTCTGGTGGTGCGGCCTACATACTGTAATTTACAGGGGCACTCCACCACATAAGTGACGTGAGTGCTTGTGCAAGTGATGGTTTCCTTTATCTCATACATTTTTCCTGTGCTTTGTGCCATAAAAGTTGTTTTCCTTTTCTTTTCCTTAGATGTTTTGCATGGGAGGCATTTTCCACATCTGAAGAAACCCTTTAGGATGGTTGGAAGATTTATTTGCTTAGGAGGATCAACAACGTTGTGCACCAGCCGGTTTCTTAGGTTTGGTGCTTTTCTATATATGAAAGTGGGTTTTGCAGGGAGGATGTCTCTAAGTGTTGCATCTGCTTGTAAGATAGGCCAGTGTTTTCTCACAATTTTCTCTAAGGCCTTATGCTGAGTATTGTATCCAGTTAGAAATGCAAATTCAGTGTTTTTATTTCCGCTGGTTTTATTTGGCACATCCTTTATCAGGTCTTCTCTGTTCATTTTTTCTACTATTTTCTTGATGTTAATTAATTCACTTCTTTTGTATCCTTTTTCCACAAACCTGCCAATCAATAATTCTGCCTGTGTTTCGAAGTCTCTTATATCGCTGCAGTTCCTTCTGATTCTCATCAGTTGCCCTTTGGGAATGTTCCCTAGCCACTTGGGATGGTGGCAGCTGCTTTTTGGAATGTATCCATTTCGATCGGTTTTTTTGAAATACGTTTTACTGCTTAATCTTCCTTCCTTTTTTGTTAATTCCAGATCCAAAAAGGCAATATGTTCATGGTGAAAATTTCTTGAAAAAGTGATGCCATATATATTCATATTGATTTCGTCAAAGAATTCCTGCAAGGATTCCTCACTTCCCTTCCATACGATGATAATATCATCGATATATCGACGGTAATACTTCAAATTATTCCTTGGTATGCTAAAAACTTGCTCCTCCTCCCACTTCTGCATAAACACGTTTGCCACACTGGGGGCATACTTAGCCCCCATAGCTACTCCTTTTTTCTGGACAAAATAATTGCCCTTGTACCAAAAATAATTTGATTCCATCGCTGTTTTTAATCCTTCCAGTATGTATCCAATCTGCGTCTCCTTCATGTCTGTGTGGGTGTGCAGGGACCAATCTACCGCTTGTAGACCATCTTTTTGTTTAATATTAGTATAGAGGGAGTTTACATCGATTGTAACCAAGATGTCACTCTCCTCTATTTCCAGATCTTTGATTTCCGCTAGCAGTTGTTTGCTGTCCCTCAGATAGGATTTACCTACTGGGACTAGAGGCTGTAGGAACTGGTCTAAATATTCCCCTAGCCTCGAATGCACAGAATTAATGCCACTTACAATGGGGCGGCCTGGTGGCTTCTTGTCATCTTTATGTATTTTTGGAATATAGTATATGACTGGGGTTTTTGGTTTTTCCAAGCAAATGTATCTAGCCTCCTTCTTATTTAAGATTCCCAAGTCTTCTCCTTTTTGCACGTATTTATGTAAAGTTTTTTCAAAATCTTGTTTTGGGTTTCTTCTTAGCTTGATGTAGGTATCTTCTATATTGAGGAGATTCTCCATCTCCTCCTCGTAATCTTTTTTATTTAAGATTACAAGTCCTCCTCCCTTGTCCGCTGGCCTTATTATCACTCCTTTTCTTTTTTCCAATTTCCTAATGGTGTCCCATGTATTTTTCTCTTTTCTATTTTGGATCCTTAATGCTCTTATATCCGCTTCCACCATTCGTTTAAATACCTCCAAGTTCTCATTCTGAGGGTTTTTGGGGTTAAACTTGGAGCGATTCTTTAATGACGTTTGCTTATACTCTTTGTGTATGGGCCTTTGTATCTGCTTTTGTTTCAGAGTGAAATGTTTCTTTATATTTAGTTTTCTGACATATTTATTTAGGTCTATGTAGGCCTCGAACTTGTCTAAGTTTTTTCCTGGGGCATATTTCAGACCTAAATCCAAAACTTTTAACTCCTCCTCTTCAAATTGTATGTCACTCAGATTATAGATGCCTTTCCCTATTGTCTTCTTCTCCTTTTTCTGTCGTTTCTTTCCTCCTCGTGTTCCTCGTGGTTTTCGTTTCTGTCTCTTTCTTGATGTCGAGTTATGTCCTCCCTGTTTCCACGGTGTTCTCCTTGTTGTCGCTGTTCCATCCATTGATCCCCTCGGGGTGGTGCCCGATGCCAGTTCTGTTGCCAGTGACCCCATGGTCTGCGTGGGCCTCCTCTCCCTCGTGGGGGTCTCCCTCTGCTGCCTTGTTGAAAAAAAACCCTCCTAGGGGGAGGTGGTGGTCCTCGATTGTCATAGGTGGGTTCCGTGTAATGTTCTAACGGAGCATATCTGTTGTAGGACTCATACCCATAATTGTTAACGGGTGTTCTACCTCCATACCCATTATGATTATTGATTGGAGTTCTGTTTTGTGAGTTCCAATATCCATTTCCATTTCTAGGTGTTCTGAGCCCCTGGTGCTGTGTATTGGGCCTAGATGTACCTCTTTGTGGTTTGGCCTCTGTATATCCTCGGGTATTTCCTCTTGGTGTGTCTTCTTGTGCCCCGACTTCCATCCAAGTATCATCCTCTTCTCGATCTTCACTGGATCTTCAAGAGGATCTTCAATGTGAACTGCCGATATTGCCGGGACATGAGTCTCGGCCCAAGACAGAATACTGGTCACTTCCTGAGCCGCCCGGGCACTCTTGGTGCCCCCTTGGTGATTGATGTAAGCCACCGCAGTGGCATTGTCCGTCTGCACCTGTACAGGGCGGCCCTGGAGACGATCCGACCAATGGAGCAGGCACAGCCTGATCGCTCTCAATTCCAATAGGTTTATGGGGAGTGAGGATTCCTCCACCGACCAAGTGCCCTGGGCAGACAGGTTGCCCAGGACTCCACCCCAGCCCGACAGGCTGGCATCCGTGGTAAGAACTGTCCACAGCAACGGCCGGAAGGATTTTCCGTCTGCCACAGCTGGGAGCTGAAGCCACTACAGAAGATCCATTCTGGTTTGGTGACTCAGAGACACTCTCAGATCCAAGGACTGAGGGAGCCTATCCCATCTGGCCAGGATCTCCGCTTGGAGAGACCCCGTGTGAAACTGTGCAAGCGGTATCGCCTCGAAGGCTGACAACATCAATCCCAGTGACCGCATACAGGTCCTGAGTGATGAGGATTCGCTGTCCCTGAGGGCCCTGACCTCGTTCTGTAGGGTCCGGAACTTGTCCTCCGGCAGGAACACCTTTGCTTGAGCAGAGTCCAGAACCATTCCCAAATATGGGAGGCGAATCGAAGGAGACAAGGTCGACTTCTGCACGTTGATGGTTCATCCGAACTCCTGAAGCGTCTGAACTGTAGTGGACAGATCGCGCAGCAGGCTCTGACTGGCACTCGATCTTAACAGGAGATCGTCCAGATATCCCAAGACCGCAATGCCCTGCGCCCGTAACAGGCCCAGAACGGGAGCCAGCACTTTGGTAAACACCCTAGGAGCCGAAGCGAGACTGAAAGGCAACGCCACAAACTGATAATGTTCCTCCGCGATAGCGAATCGGAGGTACCTCTGATGACCCTCGAAAATGGGGATGTGTAGATACGCATCCTTCAGGTGGATAGAGGCCAGGAACTCACCTGGACTCAGGGAGGCTACCACCGAGCGAAGCGATTCCATGCAGAAATTCCAAACGCGTACAAAGCGGTTCAGAGCTTTTAAGTCCAGAATAGGACGCATCTTGCCCTCCTTTCTGGGCACAGTGAACGGATTCGAGTAAAACCCCAGAAAACTGTCCCGATGAGGCACCGGGACTATCACCCCGTGGGCGAGGAGATCTTGCACCGCCTGATGCAGGTCCTGTAACCGCCCTGGGGTCAAATGAAGATTTAAGGGAAAGAATCTGTCCGCTGGCCGCGAAAGGAATTCGATCTTGTAACCTGATCGAATGATTTCCTGAACCCACCTGTCCGGAATTCGGAGCAGCCAAGGTTGGAGGAAACCGCACAAAGGTCCCCCCACCCCTGAAATGGGTGAGGGCGCCCCATCAGGCAGAGGCGGACTGGGCCGCCGCACCAGCTTGGCCGGATTTAGGTTTGCCCGCCCAGGGCTTTCTCTGGCCACCATGGCCCTTGAAGGGTTTTGCCTTGTTCTGTGCCTTGAAGGCACGAAAGGACCCCTGATTTGGTTTAAAGGAGGGGCCCCGCTTACCGCAGAAAAACTTGCCCTTAGGATTCTGGGGCAGCAGAGTGCTCTTGCCCCCAGTGACCCCTTTAACCAATTCATCCAGGGATTCCCCAAACAGACGAGAACCCGCATAGGGGATGTCAGCCACCGTTTTCCTTGAAAATAGGCTTTAGCAGGGAACCTGCCACCATGTAGGCATGACGGGCAAGGGATTCCATCCTCCTATCCGTAGGATCCCTAAACACCGGAGAGTCTTCGGTGGGTACCAGAGTGGCCTTGTTTAATCTGGCCACAGTGTGATCCACCTGAGGGGTCACACACCAGCGCGATTCCGTAGGAGTCGCAAAGGGATTAAGGAGTTGAAACCTCTTAGGCACCACAAAGGTGCGTTTTTAAATGACGCCATTGATCATTCACAGTAGCGTGAAACTCAGCGGGGCAAGGGAACACCTGAGCCGCCTTGCGGGTCCTGTGTGTACCAAAAGAGAACACAATGCCCGGAGGATTGGGCTCATCCTCTAAATGTAGTGTTTCCTTGATGGCAAGAATTAGTGCATCCATAGCTGCGCGGTCCTTGGCCGTCCCAGGGGGGAATCATCCACCCCTGCAACCCTCAGACAGAGAAGAGGGAGGCCCTTCAAGGGGCACGCCACCTATGGCAACCATATCCGATTCAGAATCAGAAGACAAGGAAAAGCGAGGCCTTTTTCTGTCAGCACATTCAGTCATCAGAATATCCACTTTGGACACCAAAGTCGCCACTGCAGCAGACAGAGTAGACAGTGCAGAAGATTCAGAGGAACCTGAATCCCCCACTAAGGCTGTGGGAAATTTGCTGTCCTGAGATTCCATAGTAAAATTTTTTTTTTTTTTTTTTTAAGGAACTGGCCCTTTAAGCGCGCCGCGGACCCCCGCAGCACACTGCTACAAGACTGTGACAAAACAGACCCCTGAGCAGGATAAACTGATAGCCAGAAGTATTAGAACACAAAAAAAGGACAGCAGACAGACCCCCACAAGTGTTACCACCGCAGTCGATCTCTTCTGAACAGAGGGAGGAAGTGATGTCACCGCAAGAGACTGAACTGAGACTGCAGGCCAAGGAAAAATGGTTGCCTATAGAAAGTAATGAGAGGCTTCGGGAAGATGGCTGCCAACATGTGCTCGCCAAAAACACACCACATACATGCTGTATAAGCGCCCACAGTCAAGCCAGACATGCTGCCCACACCTAAAATGGCGGACCAGCGGTGTTTAACCACACGTGTCTGTACCTCCAAAAAACACCCTAAAGTGACCAGGAGAGGGACCCCCATAAACCCACACAGCGCACTGGCTGTGAGAGGAACCCCCGCAGGGACCAGGATCAGGGAGCCCAAAAACGCACAGACATGAGGGGATAACACAGACACACAGGACTGCCAGCCCCAGATAGAGGCCCCACACAGAATGTACTTACCTGTACTCGATGGCGTGGGGTGCCTCTCATCGACGGGAAACCGCCCACCCTCAGATGGCAGGGGTGCCGTCAGCCAAAAAACGCAGGACGCCAACCGTGTACGGAGAACCGTGGATGAGGCGTCCAGGCGAGGTAGCCACCTCGCAGGCTGCATCCCTGAGGACAGGGATGGGTCGTTTGCGAGGCCAGGGCGAACACATAGCCTGCTAAACGCTCAATGGCAGGCTGGGATTCCATAAGGCCCTCTGTCCTGGAAAACCAGGATGACCAGTCCGACTCCCAGCTCCGCAAAAAAATGCCGTCTTCATCCGAAGATCCGACTAACTAACGCTGACAAAATAAACAGCTAGTAGTGCAAGAAAAAACACATTTGCAGCAAAAAAAATCATAAAAAAGGAAGATGGCTGAGACTGAAGCCCCAGCACAGGGAAGCCTATCTTACTCCTTAACTAGGCAGAAGACAAACTGAGTTGGGATGGCTGATCGCAGGGGGGTATTGGACCAGTGGGACAGCCCCCATAGGTGTGTCTATGTAAATGCTTTGTTTTTTAACAAGTCTTCTGCCTAGTTACTCCTGTGGAGATTAAGTCAATACCCCATTGGTGAAGACTGAATGAGTGGGCGGCGACTGTCGGAGGACGTAAGAGAAAAAAGAACATCAATTTTTTTTTGGGCATAGCGTCGCAATTGTCAGTTAAAGTAATGCAGTGCCGTATAACAAAAAATGGCCTGGTCATTAAGGGGTAAAACCTTCCTGTCCAGAAGTGGTTAAATTACAATATGGCTTGTGTAGCAATTGTATATGCTATATTATTTTTTTTTATATGCAATATTTTTTTCCAACAAAAGGAGAGTTACCCTTTTAGGATACAGATCTAAGCAGACCTCACACAATTATAGAGATTTAAAGTGGATCTAAAAGAAGAATGTTTTTTTTTTTTTTACCCTAATGCATAGAATGAATAATAATAAAAAGAAAAACTTCTGTGTGCAGTCCCCCTACAATCACTTTAACTATTCACTTATTTTATAATAATTGACCCCGAACAGACTCAAGGAGTGATCAAACAAAAAAACATAATTGGTTCCCCCCTATGCAACACTTTAAATACATATATTTTAAAATAGATACCTATGTTTTCTCTGTGTTTTTCAAAAACTTGATATTTTCTCCACAAATTTACTTTAGAATCTGTACTACTGTTATAGAATTTGGCAAACAGGCTGGTAAAATTGCTGATGATGTTCTGAAGAGGAGGAAACAATCCAGGGATCTTGGCTTCCTGCATGTTGGTCTCCACTGTAAGGGTCCATGTACACGGGACGCTGGAAATGGTCGTTTAGGAGCAGTTGGGCGTTTTTTTTCAGAAGCCCCTGAACCCATCTACATTTTATCTTATCTGTCCATGTACACCAGGTCGTTTACAGTAATTTGCAGGCAGTTGCATTCAGGGACTTTTTTTAGAACGCAATTATTTGCATTCGAACGTGTGTTTCCCGGCGTTTAAAACGCACAAACGCGTCCGAACGCGTCTGAACGCGATGACCCGCGTTTAGCGTTCGCGTTTTTCCATTTTAAAGGGGAATCATTTTTTGACCTCTAGGAACGCTTCTAAACGTAAACGCCCGCTAAACACCCGCTAAACGCCCACTAAACGCGGGTACAAACGCGACCGAACGGACGTTTCAAACGTCCTAAAAATTCCAGCATTCAAAGGGACTATTTTTTTTAAATCAAACGAGTCTTTATTGTACAAGTATCCGTAAATAACAGTAACAGAGGAATGCAGTGAATCACAGTCAATGAAGTGAGCAATTCAAGGTACATCTGAACATAAGTATCAAACAGGGCGTAATAAAATAAAAGAACAAAAACAAAACACAAACATGAACAGTGCGAAAAGTGTGTCAAGGAGGCGTCTCCTGTGTGGAACCAAATCCAAATATAAAACACGAAGACCGAGGCATACAATAGCCGGTCGACAGACCACCTGCACAGCACAACATAAGAGGGGAACCCAGACTAAACACACGTTTCCGGGGCCTGCGTCCATCTGTCCCATATCTTATTAAATTTTGTGGGGCAACCCCGATGTGTGTACAACAGCTTCTTGTAGGGCACAGCAGTATTAACTTCCCTAAGCCAGTCATGAAACGTGGGGGGTCTATCACGCATCCATCGGCGCGCTATCAATTTCCGGGCGGAGAATAAAGTTTCGTGCAAGAATATAGTAGTAAATTTATTCATACTGGTATCAGGAAAAATTCCCAACAAGCACGGTTTGGGGAGCAGGGAGAGGGGGGAGCCCATAGTGTCATGAAGGAATTTAACTACCTGAGTCCAGTAACCCTGGATTTCGGGGCAGCTCCATATCAGATGATAAAAAGTACCCCGCTCTCGGCTACACATAGGGCAGGCGTCCGCGGCGTCTCGTCGGTATTTGGCAGTCAGCAGGGGGGTAAGGTATGCCCTATGTAAGATGTAAGTCTGGGTGAGTCGGTCGGACAGTTTAGGGGAGACTAATTTACAGGCATCCAGAGCGTCACTCCACTCGTCATCCTCCAAGGGACCCACATCCTCCTCCCACTTAGTCTTAGGTGCATACGCAAGGACCGTGGAGGCCGGCTCGTGTAGCATAGTGTACAATATCGAAATAAGATGACTAGGATTCGAGCAACTGACCACTTCAAGTACTGGGACCGGGGGCAGAGCCGGCACCGGTTGAGGGAATTGCGTGTGGAACGCATGCCGCAGCTGAAAGTACCAGAAGAGCATAGTACGCGGGAGGTGAAATTGAGCGGCCAGGGACTCAAAGCTCCTAAGCGTCCCATTCGCAACGATATGAGTCAGAAAGATAATACCGTGTCGAACCCACACATGCACATCAGGGATAGTTCGGAATTCAGGGAGGGACACGTTGTTCCACAGCGGGGTATAGTCATGGAGCCCAGGGAGAGCCAGTTTGCTCGAGACAACGTCCCACAACCTCCTGTATTGGTATAGCATTGATGCCCGACCATCCCTGTGATCCGCTCCCCGGATCCCCGATACAATAAGAGAAAGGGGGTCTGTGAGTGCATGGGTCCGAGTCGGTGCCAGAAGTGCCAGAAATCTATCCCTATCAGAGGAATTATAATGGAAAAAATGAGACAGCTGCGCTGCAATATAATATAAGTTAAAATCAGGGAGAGCCAAACCACCCAAATTGGTAGCGTTCTTCAGCTTCCGCCAGGACAATTTGTGCCTGGAGGTTCCCCAGACAAACGGTTTGAGGAGAGACTCCAGCTGGAGAAAATAACGGAGCGGAAGATAAATTGGGGAATGCCACAGCACATAAAGCAATTTAGGAAGCAACACCATTTTTATCAGGTTAACTCGACCCATTACCCCCAGCGGTAGTCTAGTCCACGTCTGAGTCCTCGCTTTAATCATAGTAAGGAGGGGTAGCAAGTTGTCCGACACATAGTCTGTCGGCCTCACCGTGACCTGAACCCCCAGGTATTTAATGCGATCTACTCTGCACAAGGGGAACTCGGGATCAGAAGGGAATGACGAAATATCGTCAATAGGTAAAATCTGGGACTTGTCCCAGTTGATCTTCAGACCAGAAAACTGGCCATATCGACCAATCAGGGAGAGTGCAGTATTCAACGAGGGCCCCGGGTCGGCGAGAAACAGCAACGTATCATCAGCGTACATACTGATTTTCTCCTCCAGGGGCCCAACGTGGAGACCTCTGATACCCGGGTGATCCCTAATAGCAATAGCCAAAGGTTCGGCGACCAGGGCATACAATAGTGGTGACAGCGGACAGCCCTGGCGAGTCCCTCTACTCAGAGGGAAACTATCAGACGTCCAGCCGTTGGCCAGCACCCTAGCCACCGGGGCCTGGTAAAGAACCTGCACCCAGCGGACAAACCGCGGGCCAAAGCCATAGCATTCCAGACATCTCCATAGAAATCTCCATTCCACAGAATCAAAGGCCTTGGCCGTGTCTAAGGACACAACCACCCTGGCTCCCACATTGTCATGAGTGGCCTGTAAATTCATGAATAGCCTTCGCAAGTTGAATGAAGTATTTCGGCCAGGCATAAAGCCCGATTGATCAGTGTGTATTAATGAGAGAATAATCTTGTTGACCCGAGTAGCCAATATTTTCGCCAGAATTTTAACGTCTACCTGGAGGAGAGATATCGGCCTGTAGGACTCAGGTCGTTGCGGATCCTTACCAGGCTTGGGTATCAGGACCACCAGAGCCTCCCGCATGGACGGGGGTAGGGAAGATGTCTCAAAGATATCCTCAAACAACGCTAGTAGGCGTGGGGCAAGGTCTTCAACATACATAGAATAGAATTCTATCGGGAGTCCATCCAGGCCGGGTGACTTAGCCCTTGAGAACTGTGCTATGGCCTCCGATACCTCCTCCACCTTGAGCGGGGCCTCCAAGGACTCAACCTGCTCGGCAGTCAATTGGGGAAAGGCCACCGAGGCCAAAAAGGCGTCCACGATAGAATCATCGGCCGGGGCCGTGGAAGTATAGAGGTCCTGAAAAAATGCCCGGAAGGCGTCTGCCACCAGTTTTGGGTCAGTAACTAGGGTTCCCTGCGCGGAACACAAACGAATCACCACAGGGGGCCTATCCTCACAATGAACCAAATAAGCCAGGAGCTTACCCGCACGCTCCCCGTGTTCAAATAATTTCTGTTTCTGGAAAAACAGCTTCCTACGGGCCCTATCATACTCCAACTGTGTCACCACTCTAGTGGCTAGTTTATACTGTGCAGCTCCCTCCTGCGTAGGAGCCGCCTGAAAGGCCCGCTCCGCCGCGGACAGATTGCTCAGGGCCCTGTGATAGCTCTCCAAAGAGTCGGATTTGAGTTTGTTAATTGCAGCTGTCAAGTGGGACCGGACGTGGATCTTGAACGTTTCCCAGACCACTAACGTGGACGCAGAGTGAATATTGTCTGTAAAAAACTGTCGCCAAACCGATGCTAGATCCGCCTCCACTGGGAGAAGCCCAAGCCAATGGGGGTTGAGCCTCCACGCTGGGAGGGGGCGGTTACTGCCAAAACCAATCTGCACCCAGTAGGGGCAGTGGTCCGATAGCCCACGAGCCGAAAACCCAGCATCCACCAAACGTGGGAGGAGGGAGGGGGAGACTAATATAAAGTCTATGCGAGACATGGACTGACGAGCAGAGGAGTAACAGGAGTAGGCCCGTCTGTCAGGATACCTGGCTCTCCAGGAATCAAACAGGTTAAATTCCATCAATAGTCTAGCAAATCTGGTCGTGGTAGGCAAAGGGGATGTCGGAGCTGTCGTGTGTAATCTGTCAAGGGAGGGGTTCAAGGTATTGTTGAAGTCGCCCAACCAGATCACCGGAATATGGGGGTTAGATAACATGAAGTCTAGGCCTTCAGTAAGGATAGTGGATGAGAAAGGGGGGGGCACATAAAACGCCATGAGCAGGAAGGGCTCTCCGCATAGCAACACAGAAAGAAAAACGTATCTACCCTGAGGGTCTACTAGGGATCCCCGAAGCTCAAACTGCACCGATTTGGCCACTAAAATCGCCACTCCCCGGGAATGGGAAGTAAACATGGAGTGGAACGTCCAGCCGATCCACGGGCGTCGAAGCGCCATCTGAAGACGGCCCTCCAGATGGGTCTCCACCAGCACCACCACATCCGCACGCTGGCCCTTAAGATAGGCAAACACTGCAGAGCGTTTAATTCTATCGCCCAATCCCCGGACGTTCCAGGTAAGAAATTTAAGTTGAGCCATCAAGTACTAGGAAAGATGGGTAACATAGGAGCCTCGGGGGTCCCGTTTGACGCGACATAATAAAGGTCATAAAGTGCATTAAATGAGTAGCCTCGGTCAGGCAGGCATATAACTGTTCCTGAGATAGTGCATCCACACGTAAAAAACATATCAGAATATTCGATATACATTCCCATAGACATAAAACAAAAGTGAACAATAAAGAAAACAACAACACCCCCCACCCCGCCCTGCACCAACCCAAACACGTGCGGGCATACCATTTCCCAGTCCAACCACAGCAAAGACCGGACCTGCAAAACATAGAAACATAATAACAGCACGAAAGTAAATGAGACAAGCAGGTCCAGTATTTGGCCCAGAGGAACAACAATCTGAGCATAGGCCCCCACTGACCACACAGACAGTGGAGGGGTGGTTGGTGCGTAGCTCTGTCACTCACAGAGCTTGCGGGCGAAACTTCGCTGGGTAGCAAAGCACAAGTGTAGGAAAATACTAGAGAACCAGAAAAAAACACAGAGACAAAAAGAAAAGAGGAAGAGGGGGAAGGGGAGGAAGATATACAGCCTAAAGCCACATAGAGCCAGAAGACCAGCAGAGAAAAAAAAAAAAAAAAAAAGGGGGGGAAAGAAAGGGAACCAGTAGGGGAAACATGTATGGTGAAAGAAGAGACGAGAGAGAAAAAAAGGGGGGAAGAGAAAAAAAGACCAGGGCTCGCCGGCCATAGTCATGGATAGCAGCATCCGGAAGGATAACTCGAGACATCTAAGAGAAATGTAGAGAAGGCAGGGATAGTTCAGAAGGAAAGAGATGGCAAGGACCAGGAGGTAGGGACGGAGGGAGAATGCAGGCATAGGAGGCAAACGAGTCACCATGGAGAACAGCAAGGTCCTCCTCCAGACTGAGTAAAAACCGGAGAGATGACAGGTGGCCGGAGGGTGTATAAGTGAGGCATGTCCATTCAAGCCAGTGCTTTCACAGCCACTCCGCAGATGGAGGTGCAGAGCCTCCCTCCATACCGTAGACCAATAGGCAGTAAAGGATATTGGGTAGAGAACAGTCACCAGCAGGCATCAGGGGTAAAAATCGTGCTGGAAAGGAGTTCAGTTCCGAGTGTCCAGGCGTTCCAACCATGATATGACAGCCTCAGGATCATCAAAAAATTGCACTCTCCCCTCCCCCTCAACCCGCAGTCGGGCAGGGAATAGCATAGCATATTTGATATTCTTGACGCGAAGTCTGCGCTTGGCCTCCAGAAAGGTCTTGCGTTTCTTTTGTACTTCGGCCGAGAAATCGGGGAAGATTGCGATCCTCCCGTTCCCAAAGGGGATATTGCCCTTTTCCCTGTTTAGGCGCAGAATGGTGTCTCTATCCCTGTAGTTAAGCATCTTAGCAATAAAGGTGCGGGCAGGCGCCCCTTGAGGAGGGGGCTTTCCCGACAAACGGTGGGCACGTTCCACAGTGAATGTGGGGGAGAAGGCCTCCCGGCCATAAGTATCGGTCAGTAGACGTTCCAAAAAATCAGCCGGGTCCCTGCCCTCAGCCCCCTCAGTTAGCCCGATCAGTCTGATGTTACAGCGTCTCAGACGATTTTCCATGTCATCTTGCTTGACTAATAGCTGGCTCACCTGAAGTTGGAGGCGATCAGAGACATGCTGCAGGGGGGGCAGGGAATCCTCCACACCACTGATTCTGTGCTCAGCTTCGTCGACCCGTTCCCGCAGCTTTTGCTGGTCCTGGCGGAGCAGGGATATGTCCATCTTAACTTCCTCAATCTTCGCCGTAAGGGAGGCTTGGCATACCGAGATTGCATCTAAGACACGGGTAGTGTCTGCAGCCACCACGCTCCCCCCCGCTCCCGCCTCGGCGCCATCTTGGGCAGCACTGTCCTTCTCCTGACGGCGGAACTTATCGAGCTTCGCTACGGTGTCTGTAGGCTTCTTCGGCGGCGACATGATACCTGTGGCGTCAGGACACCGGCAGGAAGCTGTAGAGCCAAAAAGTAGGGTCCGAGATGCAGGATAAACGGGGTAATAGGATAATCAGCCGGCGGAGCTCCGTGCACTAGCTTCCTACTTCATGCCGCTCCAGGCCACGCCCCCCCATTCAAAGGGACTTTTAACAACGTCCCGTGTACATGGAGCCTAAGTCTGCAATCTTAGCTAATATCTTCAACTGGATTTCCCATGGTGAAGACAACCCGTCAGTCAGGATTTTGATTGTGCTTTCTCTTTTTGTCGCCCTACAGTGGGTTCTCCCCCTTTTAAAAATGATAATTCCTCTTCCCTATTTGTATTTCCCTACTTTTGCAAGTCTGGGATTATGCAACTATGCAATTAAATATCTGGCTATCCTCCTCTACATGGGACAAATTATCCCAATTATAGAGAACATGGCCTTTCCTGCCGGCACTTCAATGTCCCTTGTTTATCTGTTGGGTTTGTAGATCCTCCACTCCTATAGTAAAATAACTTCCCATCAGTTACCTTCAATCTTAGCTCCTGCCCTGTCCATTGGGCACAACATTTTTAAATATAAGGATTTCTAACCCTCATCATTAGGAGTTACAGTATATGTCTCCATAAGGAATGTCCCTTGTACCTAATTTCTTTGCTTTATACACTCTTGCTTCATGACTCTAGTCCCACCACAACCTCTCTATGAAAGGTTGCAGGACTCTCTATGAAAGATACAGGAAACAAACTTCAAAAGGATTTCATCCTCACCCATAAGGCCTGAAGATCAGTTACAAGCTTCTCACATGGAAGTATAGATGCTCCTATGAGCTTTGCAAAATTTTCCCCTCAACATCTGATCACTGCTAGGGCTGTGAGAAGGAAATTGGTATTATGCTACATTTATGGTGGTATTTCCCAATATTTAAACCCTTTTGGTGTCACTTTATAAAACAGCCATAGGCACAGCCATTTCGTCTGTGCCCAGAAATTGCCCTTCTCTCTCCATGCTCCAGCTCTACAGTCAAAAAAGCCCTGTTTACTTTTTCTTGGTAGCTGCCCCTGCAATGAAAGAAGGTCTCTGAATGAACAATTCTTCAGCCCAAAAGAAGAGTTGACCACCCAATTATATGATTGCTACACTAATTATATGGCCATAGGGATCATTTTGCCATTTGGATCCTTTTACAGTTTTACTGTTTAAAGATGCCTTGATGTGGCGTTTTAATAATAAGTCTTCACTGTAAAAAAAAAAAAAAAAAAACTTTAGAGTGAGACTACAGTTTGACATTGAACATATAGGCAAAAAACAGGCTTTTTGGAATAACGTGCTGTAGACCAGTCAAAGATCAAAGAGTTGTTTGGTCACAGTAACAGTATGTTTGTTGCGCACCGCAGACAGCATTTCAGGAAGAACGTCATAACAACTGTGAAGCATGTGGGTGGAAATGCTATGTGTTCAGGTTGCTTCGGGGCCTGGGCAGCTTGCAGTCATCAAGTCAACTATACATTTAGGATTAATGCAAAAAAACAAAGGAGTTGAGTGAAAGCCCTGGTGTGAGGGTCGAACACAGACACCTTGTTTGAAGTGAGGAAGGTCTAGAAATAATGAAGGAAAGGAATGAAAATAGTGAAATTTGGCAGAAAAAAGGAAAATGGGGAAAAGTTGAAAGAAAAAAGGAAAAGCAAGAGGGCTGAAAGAAAAATGGTGGAGGGGAAAGAAGGAAAAAGAGGGAGGGAGTAAAGGGAAAGGGGGAAATAGAAAAAAGGAAGGAAAGAGGAGGTAGGAGGGGGGGGGGGGGGAAGAAGGAAAGGGGAGGAGAGGGAAAAAAAAGAAAGGCAGAGGGTTGGATGGGGAGGGAAAGGGGGAAATAGGAAGGAAAATTAGTAGAGGGCTAATGGGATTTTAACGGTACTTAAATCAACGATGGAAAAACCACCATGTATAAAAATATATAAATTTTATTATTCCATTAAAAATTACATACAGAAAGAAGAGAAAAAGATTATTGTAAAATAAAAAATTGTACAGAATAGATTACCATCATAGTCATATCAATTACATACAGTTCTGAACATTGCAGGCAGTATCGATGTTATGCAAGCTCCGATAGCCCCAAATCAGGGTACCGGGCATTAACCCAACATGTTTCGCGGGTTTCAACACTCCGCTTCTTCAGGGGTGTAAAATTGTACACTATATTGGTTGCCTTAGAGTTCCTGTGCAATAGAAATATGTTATGAGAACATTGTAATCAACAGTTTTATGCAGAGGGGTTATTTGCATGCACAAACACATACAGGTCCAGGGTTCCCACCACCAAAACACATGCAGGGGTATCCACCCAGTGAACGCCTTACCCACGGATGTGGAGGGGGTCATTAGGGTAGCGTGATTTTAATAATAGAGGTTATGTGTGACATTGTCACAATACCTGTATGTGATAGTATCAGTATCTGGTAGGTCATAGAATGCCCATGAGGTTGTATGGCCAGACAAAGTGGCACTTCTTTCTGTTGAGCATAAAAATATTTATGTAATACCGTAGCCAAGGGGGGGCTCTAGGCCTTTAAGGACACACAGCTCCATTAAGATTAAAGCTTACCAAACTTGAGTTGGAAGTATACAAGTGTATCTATAAATACATCATGATGTCCCAAGTAGTTCTTTTTTGGCTCCAAGTTTGCATATAAGCAATTATGGAGGGATGTATGGGTGTTCCGGATAAAGGCTCCCTTTAAAGAGGTAAGAGGCAATTGAATGCCTGTATAGTAAAAGACAGATTGTATATAGATTAGGAGAGCATGAATCTAGGCATATGCAAGTCTGTCATATCCAAAGAATGGCTCCCCAGCGCTTACCTTGTGTCTGGTCTGCTAGTGTATACCCCGGCATCTGCAAGGGAATTGTTTGCCCGCCACCTTATGAACATCCCCTCAACCCGGCGTGTATGCGCACTTCCGGGCGGAAGTGACGACATCGCGTCGGGTCAGGTCTCTAACGGCGCTCGCCAATGCGCAGGCGCGCGCCGTGCTGCGTAATCCACAACCGCAAGAGCAGCTGTACGCAGCCACATGATCAGACATGGGCGGGGACATAGCCCCATAAGTCTGTCAGTCCAGAGACCACACATCCGTTGGGAGTGCTGAGTGATATCGCCCCCCGCAGTTGGATAGTGGGAAGTAGAGGACAATGAATGTGCATACCAAAGCTCCAATGCGGAAATCAGATCCTGTATAGGTGGAAAATGATTCTTATGAATATTAGAAAAATACAACAATATGACAATAATATATACATATATGAACATGAAACACCAATACTGAAGAAATATTTGCAAAAATACATATATTAAAGGGTATATTGTAGGATGCTGAGATTGTTCCCAATCATAACAGCACCAACAATAACTAGTACTAGGCATCACACAGAAAAAAATTTTTTGTGTGGCCTGTCATATCAAATTATTACAACATAGTCTAAATTTTGGCTGCTGATCTGTAATAAAGAGTAAATATTAGCAAATCCAGGGAAAATAATAAAATGAGAATATGAAGAAGAAGAGGGAAATAAACAAACATATATTGTAAAGTACAATATATGTAAGGTAAGATTGTTTAAAGTGATCCCTCGATTGAATGTAAATCGAGGGAAGCTCTCATGGTCCAAATTTGTCCCATATACATGCAGATCGCGGCTGCAATAGGCGGCCCTATGGATCCCTCCATGGGGGTCCCGGATGGTACTATGCAGAGTACAAGATGTGGTAATGTGCCACCTATTCAGCCAAGAAATGGTTTATAAGTAATCATTTCGTTGATACCTGGGGGTTGTGTAGCATTCAATGTTTCAATCCAATAGCATTCTTTTTGAAGAATGCGCTTGTCCCAATTACCCCCACGGGGATCCTGGGGAATAACTTCTAGGACAAAAAATGATACAATAGAATTATCAAATTTGTGGTACAGATTAATGTGTCTAGTGACACTGGTTCGATAAGGTTGTAATGACTGCTGATCTATAATTTGAGCTTTCTAGGGATTTTCTATTCATAAGTTTACATATTTTGATATTATAATTTAACTTCTTTTGATATTTCTATTCTTTATCTCTCACGTTCAAACGCTCTTTTCCCAGTACTGTTGATTGACGGCTGTATATGCGGCCATGGACCTAATGGGGAATGCCTGGATGGGCTTTATGGCAGATATTCAGTCCAATTGTGGGGTACGAACCAAAACTGAGGAAGATTTACAGGTATATTTAACAAAAATGCACAGTTTACTAAAACGTAAGTCTCATTTGTACTGGCACACCGAGTTTTTCTTAAAGTATATTAATGATAATATCAGCCCCCAGGGACTCAGGATACATAATTTACCAACTTTACGAGATCCTACAGAAAGTTTCAAAAAAGAATGGGAGGGCATTCTAAATACATGTAGCACAGATTTAATGAAGGCTCTGGTGACCCAGCACAAATCAGACATGGTAGTGCTGGACAAGGAGATTGAAGTCATGAACACTCAATTCGAACATGTATTTGATATACCTACCTTTGTCACTAGTTGGCAAGAGGTCAAAAACAAGTTGGAAGCTTTAAACAAGGAAATTTTTACCAAAAAACAACAAAAATACAATAAAGATAAACAGGCCTTTGTAGAAGGCTATGCCTACAGATGGACCACAAAGAATCACCCCTCACGGTCACGTAGGCCCCCAACACGTAACACCACAGAGAACACAGAAGAACACATGGAGTCTGACTCCTCACTTTCCAGTTCTGTATCACATTTATCACAGGGCTCAAGACACAGTGTCACAGCCACACACAATCGCACTAAATCACAAAAACGTGGAAGGGGAGGAATGGGCCCCTCACCTAACCAATCTAACAAAAATAGCAAGAAAAAACCAGACACTCATGCACAACTTCTCACACCCTCACAAATGCCAAACCTGACACCGACTGTTCAAAAAATCCTCTCAAAAGGCCTTAACTCCAATACTCAAACTGAAAATGATGATGGTTTTTTAGTGCTACCCCAAACCCCAATCACCAAGATTTCCAAACAGGGCAACCTGGATATCTATATAAAACCACAAACAAATTAATTTCCTGTTCAAATACTGACAACACCAAAAAAAATTTTAATATCATTAATCTAACTGACTTCAATCTCACAAAGGCACAAGAAGATGTTCTAGGGTTAGGCCTTGGCTTTTGTCCTTCAAAATCCATCGACACCCCAGAAACTATTAAGGACTTGCACCTTTTTGCAAGAAACCTTACGTTTAGATACATATTCGACACCGATAGGAAACAAAAACAATTTGAACGACAAATAGCGGAACAAACTAAACATCTTACCATGGCCGAAAGCAGAGCCCTCAAAGATTTGGTTCTCCTGTATGAGGAGGGCAACACAGAGGTGGTCTCTGTCTTTGATGCCTCGACCTCCACTAAAAAACCCCCCCACACACAGGGTACCTTGATCCCTAAAAAAACTTTCAAACCTAAATCAGAAAAATTTCCTGATCTAACCATTAATCCTCACATCTGGACTTTCGTCCAAAGGGTTTCCCAGGACCTGAAATCTACTTCTTGGCCACCTGTAACTAGCAATTTAACACACGAACAAGAAACTGCATTAAAACAGTTAAAAGCAAACAAAAACATACTGATAAAGCCATCAGACAAAGGTGGCAACATCGTGATCATGTCACCTTGTCAATATGAACAGATGTGCATGAAGGTCCTGGAAAACCCTGATTGGTATCGTCCCATTCAATCCACACGCATTCAAGGATTTATTGAAGAATTTAAATCTCTTTGCAACAATGCTTATACAGCCGGATTAATAGACAAAGACGTGTACAAATTTTTAAACGTCAAGTTTCCAAAAACTCCTACGTTCTATACGTTACCGAAAGTTCATAAAGACATCTCATCCCCTCCAGGTAGACCGATCATATCCGGTAACGAATCACTAACTGAGAATGCCAGCAAATTTGTCGACTCATTCCTCACGTATGCGGTTTACCTTCATACATACGTGATACCACTGATCTTCTCAAACATTTGGAAGAGATTCAAGTTCCTCCGGATGCCCTGCTCGTAGCCATTGATATCGAGGCTTTATACTCGAGTATCCCGCACGAGCAGGGCATCCGGATGACTGAATCCTTCTTAAAAGAACAAGACCATACCACCTGGCCCCTTATGGATTTTGTCCTTGAATTACTCAGATTTATTTTGACTAGAAATTATTTTACTTTTTTAGAACAGATATATTTGCAAATACAGGGGGTCGCGATGGGCACTTGCTGCGCACCGTCCTATGCCAACCTTTACCTTGGTGGCTGGGAGCGTCTGGTGTTTTCCAATGAGGACATGGAGCAATGGCTGTCCCATGTCCTCATTTGGTACAGATTTATTGACGATTTACTACTGATCTGGACAGGCAGCAGAGAGGACTTAGAGAAATTTTTATTAGCATTGGACAACAATGATCTTAATTTAAAATTTACACACACCATCAGCCATCATCAAATTTCTTTTTTGGATCTCAATATCTCTCTGCTGCCTAAGGGCCATATCGACACAGATCTGTACCGAAAACCCAGCGCAGGCAACACCATACTGTGCGCAGCGAGTGCCCATCCCGCCCCCCTGATAAAAAGCATACCATATGCGCAATACCTCAGAATTCGTAGAAATTGTGCAACCGACATGAAGTTCCATACTCAGGCCAATCATCTAAGATCTAGGCTATTGGCCAGAGGCTATTCAAAAAGTCTCTTGAGAAAAGCATTTAACCGGGCAAAGGCAAAATCAAGATCTGAACTTCTGTATAAAACCGCCTCTAGGGATGACCAAGAGAATGTGAAGTTCATCACGAGATTTTCCGCACATGAGGAAATTCTTCGTGATGTCCTGCGCAAACACTGGCCTATCCTCACACAGGATTACACGCTAAATAAATATGTCAAACCTAGACCCGATTTAGTCTTCAGAAGAGCCACATCCCTCAGGGATAATCTTGTTAAAAGTCATTATACAACTCAGAGCCCTTACTATGGTAATAAAAAAGGCACATACCCCTGCGGATCCTGCAGTAGATGCCCTTGGATCCACAGTGGTAATGGTATCCGCCTGCCCAATGGCCAATGGCTAAAATCTAAACAATATGCTGACTGCAATACACAGGGACTGGTTTATTTAATGACTTGTCGATGTGGCTCTTACTATGTCGGCAAGACAATTCGCAAACTAGGACAAAGAATTGGGGACCATGTCTATCATTCGGAGGGAGGCACTTATCAAACCAGTGTCACTAGACACATTAATCTGTACCACAAATTTGATAATTCTGTTGTATCATTTTTTGTCCTAGAAGTTATTCCCCAGGATCCCCGTGGGGGTAATTGGGACAAGCGCATTCTTCAAAAAGAATGCTATTGGATTGAAACATTGAATGCTACACAACCCCCAGGTATCAACGAAATGATTACTTATAAACCATTTCTTGGCTGAATAGGTGGCACATTACCACATCTTGTACTCTGCATAGTACCATCCGGGACCCCCATGGAGGGATCCATAGGGCCGCCTATTGCAGCCGCGATCTGCATGTATATGGGACAAATTTGGACCATGAGAGCTTCCCTCGATTTACATTCAATCGAGGGATCACTTTAAACAATCTTACCTTACATATATTGTACTTTACAATATATGTTTGTTTATTTCCCTCTTCTTCTTCATATTCTCATTTTATTATTTTCCCTGGATTTGCTAATATTTACTCTTTATTACAGATCAGCAGCCAAAATTTAGACTATGTTGTAATAATTTGATATGACAGGCCACACAAAAAAATTTTTTCTGTGTGATGCCTAGTACTAGTTATTGTTGGTGCTGTTATGATTGGGAACAATCTCAGCATCCTACAATATACCCTTTAATATATGTATTTTTGCAAATATTTCTTCAGTATTGGTGTTTCATGTTCATATATGTATATATTATTGTCATATTGTTGTATTTTTCTAATATTCATAAGAATCATTTTCCACCTATACAGGATCTGATTTCCGCATTGGAGCTTTGGTATGCACATTCATTGTCCTCTACTTCCCACTATCCAACTGCGGGGGGCGATATCACTCAGCACTCCCAACGGATGTGTGGTCTCTGGACTGACAGACTTATGGGGCTATGTCCCCGCCCATGTCTGATCATGTGGCTGCGTACAGCTGCTCTTGCGGTTGTGGATTACGCAGCACGGCGCGCGCCTGCGCATTGGCGAGCGCCGTTAGGGACCTGACCCGACGCGATGTCGTCACTTCCACCCGGAAGTGCGCATACACGCCGGGTTGAGGGGATGTTCATAAGGTGGCGGGCAAACAATTCCCTTGCAGATGCCGGGGTATACACTAGCAGACCAGACACGAGGTAAGCGCTGGGGAGCCATTCTTTGGATATGACAGACTTGCATATGCCTAGATTCATGCTCTCCTAATCTATATACAATCTGTCTTTTACTATACAGGCATTCAATTGCCTCTTACCTCTTTAAAGGGAGCCTTTATCCGGAACACCCATACATCCCTCCATAATTGCTTATATGCAAACTTGGAGCCAAAAAAGAACTACTTGGGACATCATGATGTATTTATAGATACACTTGTATACTTCCAACTCAAGTTTGGTAAGCTTTAATCTTAATGGAGCTGTGTGTCCTTAAAGGCCTAGAGCCCCCCCTTGGCTACGGTATTACATAAATATTTTTATGCTCAACAGAAAGAAGTGCCACTTTGTCTGGCCATACAACCTCATGGGCATTCTATGACCTACCAGATACTGATACTATCACATACAGGTATTGTGACAATGTCACACATAACCTCTATTATTAAAATCACGCTACCCTAATGACCCCCTCCACATCCGTGGGTGAGGCGTTCACTGGGTGGATACCCCTGCATGTGTTTTGGTGGTGGGAACCCTGGACCTGTATGTGTTTGTGCATGCAAATAACCCCTCTGCATAAAACTGTTGATTACAATGTTCTCATAACATATTTCTATTGCACAGGAACTCTAAGGCAACCAATATAGTGTACAATTTTACACCCCTGAAGAAGCGGAGTGTTGAAACCCGCGAAACATGTTGGGTTAATGCCCGGTACCCTGATTTGGGGCTATCGGAGCTTGCATAACATCGATACTGCCTGCAATGTTCAGAACTGTATGTAATTGATATGACTATGATGGTAATCTATTCTGTACAATTTTTTATTTTACAATAATCTTTTTCTCTTCTTTCTGTATGTAATTTTTAATGGAATAATAAAATTTATATATTTTTATACATGGTGGTTTTTCCATCGTTGATTTAAGTACCGTTAAAATCCCATTAGCCCTCTACTAATTTTCCTTCCTATTTCCCCCTTTCCCTCCCCATCCAACCCTCTGCCTTTCTTTTTTTTTCCCTCTCCTCCCCTTTCCTTCTTTCCCCCCCCCCCCCCTCCTCCCTCCTCTTTCCTTCCTTTTTTCTATTTCCCCCTTTCCCTTTACTCCCTCCCTCTTTTTCCTTCTTTCCCCTCCACCATTTTTCTTTCAGCCCTCTTGCTTTTCCTTTTTTCTTTCAACTTTTCCCCATTTTCCTTTTTTCTGCCAAATTTCACTATTTTCATTCCTTTCCTTCATTATTTCTAGACCTTCCTCACTTCAAACAAGGTGTCTGTGTTCGACCCTCACACCAGGGCTTTCACTCAACTCCTTTGTTTTTTTGCATTATTATTAGGGATGTTGGTACCATAATACTATTATACAAACAAACATCTGTCTATACATTTAGGATTAAATAAAAGTGTGTTTGAGGAGTGGCCTCCTGTCCAGAAGTTGAGCTGGAAATCGGTCTTTCAAGACGAGAGTGATCTGACATACAAAAGCAAATCCATCAAAAAATGCTCATAAAAAATAGAGGGTTATGGACTACCCTAGTTACCACCCTGATTTGATTACCATTGAACTTTGTAGGGGACTTTGAAAACCATAGACATCTTGGAACTGTGAAAAGTTTGCATGAAGTGGTAAAAAATGTCAATTTCACCATTACATCTATTGATATTTTGGCTGAATAAATGTCTGAAAATGGAAAACTTCCCTGTGCTTTTTTTATTTTCTTGTTAAACTATATCACTTTTATCTGTAGAGGCACTGTTTGATAAAAATGTAATGTTTGGTTGTACCAATGTGCTGAAAAGGGTCAACCATTTCAATAGGGTGTACCCATTTTTTCACATGACTAATACTGAATAAACCTTATAAATACGTGTACATTTAAAATTTAGATAATCTGACACAGGTAATGTATGTGTAAAGCAGGGGTGGGGAACCTTTTTTCTGCCAAGGGCCATTTGGGTATTTATAAAATCATTCGGGGGCCGTGCAAAATTATCAACTTAAAAATGTGCCTGTTATATTTGGTCAAAAATTTTATTAACTTACCCCTAATGTGATGGCTGCAACTGCTTCTCTTTGGTGAGGTGTGTGATGTTAGCTGGTATTGATGATGTTGCTACTCGCAACTGGTTTTCCAGGTTTGCGTCGGTCAGTCTGGAGCGCAGTCGACTTTGTGGTGGTAAGTTTTGAAAAGAACTGCTGGCGTATAATGCTGGTGGGTATAGCTGGCTGGTACTGCTGGCTCAGGCTGGTACTGCTGGCTTGTACTGTGGGTACTGCTGGCTCAGGCTGGTACTGCTGTGGGTATTGCTGATTCAGGCTGGTACTGTGCTGTAGGTACTGCCTTGGGTACTGCTGGCTCAGGCTAGTACTGTGCTGTGAGTACTGCTGGCTAGTACTGCTGGCTCAGGCTGGTACTGCTGGCTGGTACTGCTGTGGGTACTGCTGGCTGGTACTGCTGTGGGTACTGCTGGCTGGTATTGCTGTGGGTACTGCTGGCTGGTACTGTGCTGTAGGTACTGCTGGCTGGTACTGCTGTGGGTACTGCTGACTCTGGCTGGTACTGCTGTGGGTACTACTGGCTCTGGCTGGTACTGCTGTGGGTACTGCTGGCTCTGGCTGGTACTGTTGGCTCTGGCTTATACTGCTGTGAGTACTGCTGGCTCTGGCTGGTACTGCTGTGAGTACTGCTGGCTCTGGCTGGTACTGCTGGCTTTGGCTGGTACTGCTGGCTCTGGCTGCTACTGCTGTGTGTGCTGCTGGCGGGAAATGCTGGCTAGCAGCGGCGCCGCGCTGGAGGAAGAGGCGATGTTTCCTGTATTGGTCACAGGCGGAGTGCATTTGATATCACTCCGCCTGTGACTCACTCAGACTGTCAGAACGGAGCCGGAACTATACAGGAAGCATTGGCTCCGTTCTGACAGATCAGCTGAGAGACACAGACTCAGCTGCACGGGGGGCCAGACCAAATGACTTTGAGGGCCGCATACGGCCCCCGGGACGTAGGTTCCCCACCCCTGGTGTAAAGTTTTGTCTTTAGCCAAACAAAAAGTAATTATTTTCCAGGGGATTGGTTCACAGCAGCACATTGCTAAAAACTCTAATCTTTTAAATCTAAACTCTAAAAAAAACAAATTTGCCCCTTTTTACATATTAAGTGTTTCGTACATATTTTCTTTATTTATTATGGTCAATGCTTAAATAAATGCAACTGTTGAACAATGCATTTTTAAATAATCAGGTAAACATAAAATACTGAATCTGTATTTTCTTTTCTAGTCAGTGGAAAGATCTCTTTTTTACTGTCAATATATAGCTGCTCTGTTGAAAAAAAAAAAAAAAAAAAAGCTTGTTCAGAGACCTCAACAGCTAAAACTCAAAATTTAAACCTTAGAAGTGATTAGTACTTCTCCCTTTCCAGCTTAAAGATGCTTTGGTTATGATTTTTCTTTAGAAAGTCTGTAGTGCCCTGTAAAAGATGTGCCATGGCTGAGCACCATATTAAAGCGGAGTTCCAGCCATTTCACTCACCTGTCCAACGGTCCAGCGATGCGGCCGCCCGAAGCCTCGATCCTCTCCCTCGGCGCCGGCATCACTGGTGTGGGCACCCGGCTGTGACAGTTTGTGGCTTCACAGCCGGGTACCCACTGCGCATGCGTGAGTCGCGCTGCGCGCCGTGATTGGCCGGCAATCTTCTGGGTCCTCTGACATGTCCCAGAAGATTGCAGGGAGGGAGGTGGAGAGGAGAACTTCCGCTCAGGGCGCCGCTGCGCTCCGAGCGGAAGTGGGAGCGGGTACCTGTCAAAACTAGGTACCCGCTCCCCCCCCCAAAAAATGACATGCCAAATGTGGCATTTCAGGGGGTTAGGACCACCTAAAGCGGAAGTTCCACTTTAAGTACAGTATATATTGGTAAAACAAGGAACTTGTATAAATAACTTATACATAAAAAGGATCAGTTTAAATACAATAAAATAATAATACAGAGTGAAGAATAAAACTGACCAAAGTTATTATAATAAAAGACATTACTGGTTCCATAAAATAAATTACTTTAATATGCAAAATCACATAAGATGCGGTTTTGCACATTAAAAACATATTTTCATGGTTTCTCCCAACAAAGTGGTAAAAAGGTCTCGAATTTTATTACTGAAAATCCTAGCGGATTAAGGGGTGAGATTCCCATCTGCTTGTCTATCCTGATTATCTCAGTTAATGCAAAAATAGTAACCACATTTCCGACAGTGGTGGTGTACCGACAATATGATTAATCTATCAGACAAATTAACATTAGCATATATAAAACACGCAACACTTTAAAAGTAAACCACAATGTACATAAAAGAGGAATTTTGACTTACTTCTAAATTCCATATATTGCAGTAAAGTACAGGGCACAGGCAGAGTATTCCCACACTATGGGTTATAGGTGTGTACATTCAGGTGATTGGGCACTGGCAAAGCTTAAGAGGACACACTTCTGGGCACCTCCCTTATAAACCCACCCCACTTTGTGAGTTTTCAATTTTGTACACCCAATGCAGATTAAACCAAGGAATGGAAGGCCTGTGTTTATGTACCAGTCTCTGGGATATGGAATTTACAGGTAAGCCAAAATTTCTCTTATCTTAACCGTGCAGTACAGGACACAAGCAGAGTTTTTATACACTATGGGACATCTCCAAGCAGTGGGTTTACGCAGGGTACTCCGGTTTCCTCCCACACTCCAAAAACACGATTGTAGGTAATTGTCTCCTTTCTAAATGGGCCATAATTAATGTATGAATGTGAATTGGAGACCTTAGATTGTAAGTTTATTGAGCGCAGGGACTTATGTGAATGTAATATATATATATATATATATATATATATATATATATATATACAGTATATATATATATATATATATATTTATTTATTTATTTTTATTTATACACACACACACACCTCAACAAAAATTAAAGGAACACTTTGAAAATACAATAGATTTCAATATGGAAAAATTTCATGCTGAATATCTATACTAAAGTGGACTGGGTAATGAATTAGGAAGAAAAGGATACCCCATAGTTTGATGGAAATTAAAATGATCAAACTACAGAGGGCTGAATTCAAAGACACCCCAAAAACCAAAGAGAAAAATTGATGCAACAGGCTAGTTCATTTTGCTGAAATTTCATTGAAGCAACTCAAAATGGTACTCAATAGTTTTTATGACCCCCACATGCTTGTATGCATGCCTGATGTCGGGGCATGCTCCTAATGAGACGACGGATGGTGTCCTGGGGTATTTCCTCCCAGATCTGGACCAGGGCATCACTGAGCTCCTGAACAGATTGAGGTGCGACCTGGTGGAGTCGGATGGACTGAAACATAATTTCCCAGAGGTGTTCTATTGGATTTAGGTCAGGCAAGCATGGGGCCATTCAACAGTATTGATTCCTTCATCCTCTAGGAACTGGCTGCACACTCTTGCCACATGAGGAGGGCATTGTCATGCACCAGGAGGAACCCAGGACCCACATCACCAGCTTAGGGTCTGACAATGGGTCCAATGATGTTTATGTTTTATCCCAATACCTAATGGCAGCCAAGGTGCCATGGTCTAGCCTGTAGAGGTCTGTGCATCCCTCCATGGATACGCCTCCCCAGAGCATTACTGACCCACCACCAAACAGGTCACGCTGAACGATGTTACAGGCAGCATAACATTCTCCACAGCTTCTCCAGACCCTTTAACATCTGTCACATGCGCTCAAGGTAAACCTGCTCTCATCTGTGAAAAGCACAAGGCACCAATGGTGGACCTGCCAATTCTGGTGTTCAGTGGCAAATGCCAATTGAGCTCCACGGTGACTGTCAGCCAGCACAGGGCCCACTAGAGGATGTCAGGCCCTCAGGCCACCCTTATGAAATCTGTTTCTGATTTTTTGGTCAGAGACATTCACACCAGTGGCCTGCTGGAGGTCATTTTGTAGGGATCTGGCAGTGCTCATCCTGTTCCTCCTTGCACAAATGAGCAGATACAGGTCCTATTGATGGGTTAAGGACCTTCTACAGCCCTGTCTAGCTCTCCTAGAGTAACTACCTGTCTCCTGGAATCTCCTCCATGCTTATGAGTCTGTGCTGGGAGACACAGCAAACCTTCTGGCAATGGCACATATTGATGTGCAATCCTGGAGAAGTTGGACTGCCTATGCAACCTCTATAGGGTTCAGGTATCGCCCCCTGCTACCAGTAGTGGCACTGACCCTAGCCAAATGCAAAACTAGGGAAAAACAGTCAGAAAAGATGAGTAGGGAAAAAAAATGTAAGTGGCCTGCACCTGTTAAACCAGTCCTATTTTGGAGGTTGGCTATTTGTTGCCCGTCTAGTGCACCTGTTGTTAAATTCATTAACACCAAAGCAGCTGAAACTGATTAACAACCCTTTCTGCTACTTTAATTGACTTTAGGCTACTCTGATTAAAACGTGTTCCTTTACTTTTTTTGAGCAGTGTATAAAGTGCTCAATAAATTGATGGTGCTACATACCTACCTGTAATAAATAAATAACAAATAACTGTGCCAACAGGCCCAAACAACAAGGGTCAGAATACCCAACTTCGGAGTGCTGCTTTGAGAATCTTGAGGCGAAGGCTGCTTTTGCAGAAAATTAGACATCCACTTGGTAAAACTTTTAAAAAGTAGACAGAAGACCAGGTGTCTGCCTTGGGCTACAGAGGTTTGATGCTACAATGTCCAGGAATTCTGCCGCTCTGGTGGAATGGGTATGTAGGAAGGAGATCTTGCATTCAGATTCCTTCATCGCACAATAGCAGATTTAAAGCAGGGTATCCCCTTGCGAGGTGAAATAGTGAATCTGTCAGGCTGGAGTAGTAGCTTTGAGTTATACTCTAATGGTTCTAACTAAATCCAAGCAATGTTGAGAGATTTCCTTATGATGCTTAGGAGCAGGGCATAAGGATGCTGGGACAATGCCCTCATTCAGGTGGAATAGTGAAATCACCTTCAGTAGAAAGCGTGGCCTTAGGAATAAGACAACCTTGTTATTGTAAAGTATGAGGAAAGTTACTGTAAAGCACGATGGAATAGGTCTTGAGTAGATCTGGAATGTTGAAAATAAGCCAGGGGTTGTCTGCTAGAACTCGAAGTATGTTTGTATACCAGGGCCAGTCAGGTGCAATTGGGGTCACCGTTTTCCTCTCTTGCTCTATTTTCTGGAGCAGAAGAGGCAGAATTTGGACTGGGGGGGAAGGCAAAACGTAGCTTGAATGGAGACCAGGGGATTATTAAGGCATCTGAGGCTAGGACTAGAGGATACCTGGTTTCGGCAACAAGGTAGTTTGTTGTTGATTCTCAAAGCTAGGATGTCCACATGCGAAATCCCCAATTTTTGGCAAACCAGATTGAAGATAGCTGGATAAAGAGATCATTCCCCTTGATCCATTTGGTGGCAGCTGAGGTAATCCACCTTCCAGTAGTCCCATGCAGAGATCACTGTACAGTGACTTTTTTTGTCCTGGAGAATAATTGGTTTGCTTCCTTCAAGACAGACATATTTCTGGTGCCCTCTTGATGGCTGATGTAGGCCACAGCTATGGCATTGTCTGACTGCACCCTGATTGGGTTCAGAAGAGGGTCCGGTGTTGCAGGGTCAACAGAACTGCTCTGAGCTCTAAGATGTTGATCATGTTCCTTAGACTGTTAGAGATTGGAACACTCCTTCCCAGGCTGAGAGACTTGTGTCTGTTGTGATACCTTTCCAGTGATAGGAAAAGAAGGACTTCCTAACTGTTACGACTTGGGCAGTGATCCACAAAGATAGGGTATTCCTTGCTTGGCTGGACAGGAGCATAGGTAAATTGAGAGAAGGAGCCTGTTTTTTCCAGGTTGCCATGACATTGAGTTGGAGAGTTCTCAAATAGAATTGGGAAAGTGGTACTGCCTTAATGGAGACTACTATTTGGCTGATAACAACATTATACTGGTGCAAAAGGAAAAAATTATAATGGCGCAAAAGGAAAAAAACTAAGGACATTTCAAACGTTTATGCCAGAGAGAGACATATTGGATAAATAGTTTGAATACTTCGGTGCTCGGAGGACTTCATGAGGAAATTGAAACTAATTCTCTTATATAACACATACATTAATCATTTGTTAATTTTTATTTTTAGTCTTAACTTTCCATTGTTATTTAAATGTATTATTTATAAAAAAAAATTTCTTTTTATCTTTATTTTTAGAATTTACTGTTATCATCTTTTTTCTATTTTTCATTATCTTCATTATTATTATTTTAATTTTCATTTTTTATTATGTATTTTTATTTTCATATTTTATTTCTATATTTTTATATTTTATTTTTTATAATTATTTAATATTTTTTATTTTTTTATTTTTATATTATTTTTCATTTTATTTTTTCCAATGTGTGGACTAACTTTAACTTTTAATTATGGATTCTTAAGTCTTTTAACATATATATTTATTTATGAATAGGAACATTTTGGAATCTGTATGCTTATAGAAGTTTTGCCATAGGGATGTAGATCGCATTGTCTTAATTCAGAGGAACCGCAGGTTATTAGGACCCAGCGGCTCCTGACCAGCTTTATATAAATCCCCTATCCAAAATGGCACCATATAGGCCTGTGGAAGGAGCGCACACTCCGCAAACCCGTCGCCTGCGCCATCGCGTCAGATCCGGTAAATGACGCAAGGAGGAAGCCCCGTGCGTTCCAGGACCCAGGAAGTGCCGGTAACCACCGGCAAAGACTGCGGGAGCTGTGATCGCTGGAGGCCATCCTGAATACACCACTGGATTGACAGTTTCTTACTATGGATATTATGGATATCACGGATAATGCTTTATATCACCTTTGTTTGTGAGTACCATACCCTGAGTTATATCCAATAAACCTTTCATGCTGCACTTAGATTGGCACCTGTGCTCTCTCTACAGTTACTATTTGGCTGAGAACTCTCATGGAGAATCTCATAGATAAATGTCTCTTGGATTTCAATTCTCAAGCATGTACTCTTAAAGAAAAAAAACTATTTCTGGGAGAAAAACTTTTACTTGAGATGTGTCCAGGACCAGACCCAAATATTTCAGGTGAAAGGAAGGTTGGAGATCAAATTTGTTGTAATTGATCATCCAGTCGAAGACCTGGAACATGTGAATTGTCATGTGGACATTTCCTGATAGCTGATAGGGAGATGGGTCATATAAAAGAAAGTCATTGGAGATAGCCAGTGACTTAGATGCGCTGAGTTCTAAATAGGGCAAGCCGAGGGGCTAAGACCTGTGTGAACACTCTGAAAGCAGTGGATAGGCTGAAGAGCAGTGTAAAAAACTGATGTGATTTTCTGCCACTGCAAAGCACAGAAAATGCTGAAGAGGTGGGTAAAAGGGAACACGAAAAAAGGCATCTTTAACCACTTCCCACCCGGCCTATAATAGAATGATGGCCGAGCAAGCGAGCTGTCATCCTGGGTGGACTTCATATGACGTCCTCCCAGGATTATGCCTCGTGTGCTGCCCATGAGCCGCGCTCCTGCATGATCTGTCACCTACTGTGTCCACCGGACACAATGGATGACAGATCATTGTACCGGGCTGCTGCCGGTACCATGTAATCTCTGAGACCATCACAGCAGATCACGTGGCAACTGTACAAATGAATGGCTTTCATTCATACAATTCATTTTGTATTATTGTGTTGATCTCTGTGATTGGTCACAGTGATCACATGGTTACATCATCTGTATCATGTAATAGCAGTGGCCAATCACAGCTTCACAATAGTACACACTGAACGAATGGAAGCCATTCATAAAAATGGTTGCTTATAACAGTTATTATCACTGTATTAAGCAACCATAGTGTGTAAAAAAAAAAAAAAAAAAAAATCTGATCACCTTCCCAGAGTAGTACGGGGTCACTTTGGTGAAAAGGGTATTTTTATTTGTTTACATACTGTCGCCAGACAGTATCCCTGATCACCAACACCAATTATATGATGACACTGTATTGCACTGGTGACAGTATGTAACAAAAAATTGTGAATAAAAATAATTTTGAATTTCTTAACTTCCCAAAAAATTGTGACAAAAAATTACAACTTCAAAAAAATTACCATACCTCTTACTACTGTAAATACTTTGGACTGTCTACTTTCCAAAACTGGGTCATTTGGGGGGTATTTGTACTGTCCTGGCAATTTCAGGCCTCAAGAAATGAGGCCGTCAGTACATCAAGGCCGATCCATTTTAGAATATATTGTAAATATCATAGTCCGTGGATAACTTTCCTAAAGACTAAATAATTTACACTGATTTGGTTATTTTTACATAAAAAATGTAGCAATAAACATTTTGGCCTAAATTGATGAAGAAAGATTGCAACATGCAACATTTTATAACAGCAACGGAAATTAAAAATTTTTGTTTTTAAACATTTTGTCTTTTTTAGTTTATTTAGCAAAAAATAAAAAACCCAGTGGTGATTCAATTCCACCAAAATAAAGTTTTATTTGTGTTAAAAAGATTTTAAAAAAGCATATGGGTACACTGGGTACATTGTTGCGTGCATAATTGTCACTCGAAGTGTGACAGTGGTGACAGCTGAAAATTGGCCTAGGCAGGAAGAGGGTGAATGTGTCTGGTAATGAAGTAATTTATGTCTACGAATGCAGTGTGTTCCTCTTGCCTTAGAGAGGCAAATACTGACCTTGCAGATTTAATGCAAAATTTTGGAATCTGAAGGAATCTGTTGAGGGATTTTAAGTCCAAATAAGACCATAAACAGGTCTAAATAAACATGTCAGAATCCTTTAAACCTTTCTTGTGACAGTATTGGCACAATGACTCCCTGGGACAAGAGATGATTAAAGTCACATTTGTTTTTACTTGCAAAAAGTTTTTTATTTATTCATTAATCAAAAGAACAAAAACAGGTTCAACTTCGAGGACAATACAAAGCATAAGAATGTCGCAGGAGAGAACTTATACAGTCAAGTAACATCCGAACCAGGGTGTTATCATGAGTTGGAAGTTAGAGCAAAACTGTACATTTTAACAGCATAGGAAAATAAAACAACAAAGTTTTCAGTCAGGGGGGAGGGAGAGGCCCTCCCCAGTCTCAGGAGACCCCCACTGGGAACACTGACTGTCTCCAAAGAGAGGGGGGGGGGGCGCCACCAGCATTCAACCATAAAGTTTCCTTAAAGTGAAAAAAATACAAAAGACTGCAGTGATTATCCCAGAGTGTGTATTGACTCTCAGGAGTCTGTTCCTAAGGTGAGCTGCTAATCTGTCACTAGTCACTAGGAGCACCTGGAGTGAAGCATGCAGCACTTTTGATCACGTTTGTGGATGAAGATTTTTGATTTTCTTTCAGGCACTATTTTCACTGAGGATTGGGACTATTAATATTATTGATTTTATAATCACGGCTCAGAAATTGATTTATCACTTTAGTATCACAGTTGAAGGACTGATTTAGTGTTATTGTGATAATATTTTGTACACAAAACATATTTATTTATTTATCTCCAATGAAAGACTTGGCGCAGCAATATTATTTTCTTTAAAACATACCAAAGTGTCTTCATGGATAATATTCTTTATCTGTGCGTTAGTGAAAAATTGGATAGGGTTTAGCCAGCAATCAGTTAGCCAATAAAAGCGGTCTGTGCTTATAAGGGTCTCAGGATACAGAGGACTGCGTCGGACACAGCTGTGACACAGGTCGTGACCAGGGCTATGCGTCCTCGCGAGACGTTTAACTGGCCCGCCAGCCCCCAACCAGTGGGACTATGTCACGGCCGACCTAGCACGGAGCTGCATTTGGGTCGCACTCGCTGGCCAGACTCAGAAGACCGTAAGGATCTAGGATATCCAGTGCGTCGACCATTTCAGCAGTTGATTGTAGTTCAGTAAATAATAAAAGAAAAAAATTATATTTAAAAAGGAAAAAAAGCCATTACCAGAGATACCAGCAAGGAACTAGGTCCCTACTCCTTATTTGGCAGAAAAAAAAACTGAAGTTCCTTAGCAGGAAGTGGCAGTATACCCCCTAGGACTGTCCTATGAGCGTAGTCAATTTTTCTCCGCCTAGAGTCCTACTCCTATGGACAGCAGCATAACTCAAGGGTCAAAGAAGATATGGAGCTGTGTCCGTCAATGAACGAAAGAGAAATGCTGTTTTATTTCCTTGCATGTCCCCCTCGGATCTACAGCAACTACACTTCCAAGTGCACTCGTAGTACACTTGTAGTGCAGAGTGGATTTGCCTTTAGTAAATAAACTCCATTGTGTATTCGAAAACATAGGTTCTCAGAATAAAGAACTATAGCTTGAAATCACAAAATAATACTAAATCCCCTAAAAGTTGTCCGAGAACATCATCATATCCACACAACCTTTCACATAAAGACATTCAGGGCAGCACAGGATACAGTATTTAGTCTCAGTTGTGCCACTGGCTGTGTACACAACCTGTATTCTCATTACAGGGATCAATGACTTTTTAAATCTACCAGAACTGTAATAAATTGTGATAAATGGCAACACAATGTACTACATCTCAGAAAAAAAAAATGGTACCAAGAAGCCACATACTCTTTGTAGTATACTCTTTTGCAGAAGGCAAATAGTCATTATGCTTCTTTCCATGTCAAAGAGAATAAACGTTTCAGAAGTAAAGTATGTGGTGGATGCATTCAAGAGATAATAAGATACGCGGATAAACTGGGCAAGTCTCCACATACTTGAATAAGATTCCACCTTTCCCAATTTTCCTAAAGCCTTACGCCTATGCTTACTAAGGAATATTCACAGATCTATATAGGTCATCTGCATGCATTCCACCTTCCAGATATCTTCAAATTTAAATGGTATTAAATCTAAAACCAAGAAATGTATTACATTGCAGCTTACCAAGCATTAGATGTGGTGGCTGCATCCATTTTATTTTCTTTGGCTTTTTGTTTCCCGTTTTCACCTAGTGATCTGGACAGTAACACACCTCCTGTATTAGTGAGACACAGCTCTGGAGGAATGAGCACAGGAAATACAGCAGACAGCAGCATTGTAAGTCAGGGGAAGGGAGGGGTAGTGTTAAATGTATTAGAAGATTTAGATACGCTAACAAATTAAAGCCAAACTCCAGCTCATACTTTATAATCAGTTACATCAAACAGTTTTTCCTTTTGGGATAAAAGTTTTGCATGAATAAATAAAAGCCGATCATTTTAATCATCCCTGCTAGTGTTAAATGGTTTGTATTATGCATTTAAACTGATACATTCTGCTGGAGAGCTTGAGCTTGTGAAAAACAACAGAATTGCTGGCTGGATCCCCAGATGAAAATAGAAGAAATAAATGTTTGTTTTTTGCAAATGCTTTAGGCATTTTGTACAAGGTATTATTACATGATTTATCTGTTCTTCTTCTCCCCCTTTTCAAATGCTTTACATCATGGGATCATCATATAGGGGGTTAGTGTCAAGTAATATCGATATCAGTTGTTGGTGACTCCACAGTCGGATAGTTCACAAAAGCATAATTATATGATTAATTAGGAACAGATATTGAATGAACAATTCTTTAGAGTGGAATGTGATTTGCTTAGCAGCTCAAAAAACTTATATCTGCACTGTTTATAAAGAAAACCAAAGCTACTATTTGTATCATACCCCCACATTTCTACATACAATTAATGATAATACATCAGAACACTGTTGGAGGTGTCAGAACCAACTAGGAACATTATGGTTGATTTACTAATAAATGATATAACCGATTTACTGGGAGAGTGCAATGTCTGGTGCAGCTCTCTCTAGAAACCAATCAGCTTCCAGGTTCTTTTGTCAAAGTTTAACTGAACAATCTTAAAAGTTAGAAGCTGATCGGCTACCATGCACAACTGCATCAGATTTTGCACTCTCCAATTTTAGTATATCTACCTCATCACATCATAAATCCTGGACATTCTCAAAGATCCATCTATTTTGGCAACAGATGGAGAGTTTGGTCTTTATTCAGTTGCAAATTTGAATTTTAAGGGATCTCTCTGTGTACCTGCAGTATCTTCTCCCACATAAGGTATCCAAGGTTGCTAGAAGGTCATTTGCTTATGTGCTAATGGCTACCAGGTGCCTAATTGTCTCTTATTGGAGGTATACATCTGGACCCATATTTGAGACGGTAAACTTATGGAAGCCTTTACAGTAAGAATAAATATTACCTGTATGAATTCTGAGCAGGTGTGGGGTCCCCAGGTTTGCTTGGATATCTCTTTATAAATAATATATTGAGAGTTAGATCAGAGTTAGATTTTGCCCAGTTGTCATGATCCCTCTCATTGGGTTTTGCTCCGTTTTGTGATTTGTTTTGGGTAGCGTATTTTTGTAGCATTTGATTTGGGATATTTTTTTCTCCGAAGAGGATGTTATGAGTGTATTGCTAAAGGTTTTAGGTTCATTACATGTATTTTATAATTAAAAGTTTTTTTTTTTTTATATATACTGATGTGTTTGCCTATTTGAGATAAAAAGAGCAACAATAACATTCACTTTCCTCAATGTTTCTTTTCCTTTTGTTTTGTTTTCTGGCCTAGTTGCATTATAACAATGATCAAGTGCAAGCTTTTTTCATTAAGTATGTTGTACTAGGACTTCTGAACTGGTACATATTTCTCATTTGCATGTGCCTTTAAACTACATCAATAGGTGATTCTGCATGGCTAATGCATTAACATTCAAATTACAAGGTATATGTCGGAGTTGCTTTAAGTTGCTTTGTGAAGTGGCTTTTGTCAGCAATTATTTTTGAACATATTCAATGTGGTAAATAGCATATACTGCATCTTCTTTAACACAGAAAGCATACATTAACATGATAACTAGGCACAATCCTTTAAGTCTTTTTTTCCCAAGTCACTGAATTTTTTATGTCTTTTTGTTCCTAATAAGAAAACAAAGCATTCAGTAACATCATCAAACTGAAATGCTTTGGAAAAAGTGTTCAGGTACAACAAAACAGAAACTTAAAAGAACTCTTCAATCTGCTCTAGAAAAAAATACTCAGAGCTTTGTGATGAAAATAGATGACTCTGTTTTTTTTTTTTTTTCAAACAGAGATGTGCCTTTACTGTTTCAGCAAAAGAAACTGAAGGATTCTATGGAGATCATTAAAACCATTTATGGAAGCCACTTTTACCAACACCAGGTTGTCAACAGGGACAATTTCAGTAGCTCACAATGTCAATAAACTTGAAAACATTGATAATCATAGTAATAATAGAAATTCAACTGACTGAAACAAATTTTAAAGTTAAACCTAATGCCTGGTATACACGATGAGAATATTGGACGAATAGTCGTCCATTTTTTTTTTTTTTTTGCATGCTAATATCATATAGAAAATGAAGAGGTTACAAAAGTTGCGAAAATTCTCGTATTACAGAATAAAAAAAATTGGAAGTGATGTAATGTATTTGTATTGTAATTTCGGCCGAAAACTGTACTGGTTAAACGAAAATCGTACGACCTGGTATTGTACAAGAATTTTTTTTTACGTTTGTCCCCTTGGATAATATCGAATGACCTATTGTGATAGGCTCTCAAAAGCTGTGTATTAACGATCAGATTATCGTACGATCGCTTCAAAAGTGGTATTTGTAGTACTTTTATATTTTCTGAACGCGTGTATGGGGCTTTAGGCATATTAAAAACAAACCACCATTAAATCCAGTTATTTTTTCATTCGAAAATATAAAAAACAGGCTTTTGTACACAATTTGCATATGTACAATAATTTTTGTTGATATGAGCCTCCTGTTTTCCCTGCACAGCTGCACAGGAATAGGGAGGGTTAGCACTGTCAGTGGATCAGGCTCTATTACATTTAACAGTGCTATCAGTCACAAACATAAACAATAGATTGAGTGTCGGTTCACACTTCCGCGTGTGCGGCGATCGCATGTAATATCGGAGCGCACTGCTCCTTCATTACATGCGATCGGATGTGCAGTGCGAATTCAGCCATACACTTTGTATGGCTAAATTCGCACTGCACCCGCACAAAAGTCGCACACGAGGCATTTTTTCAGCCGCATCAGGATCGGATCGCACAGTGGTTCACACATAAGGTTATGTTTTTTACTACACCTCCCTCAAGCCACTAGAGTCACTATCATATGTGTTTGCACCTTACGCCACAAAATCACTTTACTGGGAGTTACCAAACCATCTGTCACTAAGCACTTTATGATCATATTACTGCATAATTCATTTATATTTTGTTAGCGATTTTTTGGATGCATTTTCTCAATTGTATTATTTATTGTTGTGGTGCACACTTTTATAACTAATTTATATGTGGGCATAAAACACAATATTTATATATTTAACATACCACCCTCTTGATATACTAGAGTTAATTTGCTTTATTACCCATTACTCACTTGGCAGCGCCATATTCCCTACCCTTACCCACTCACACACTTGATATAGTCTTTGGCTATATTTTAGGGAGGCTGCAGCCTTTTCTCCCCTTCCCCTTATTTCCATAGCACGGGACTTTCCAACACATTGACAGGGTAACCCTGCCAATTCTGACGCCCTGCGTGCAGAGGTCAAAGCCACCAAAAAGGCCACCTTCTGGGACAGGGTAAGCAGGGGAATCTCCCGAAGATTCTCAAAAGGAGGCATCTGGAGGACAGACCACCAAATTGAGGTCCCAAGGCGGGAACAGAGACTGAACTGGAGGGGTCAAGTGCCTAACTCCCTGAAGAAAAGTACGTAGCAAGGAGTATGTGGCCAAGGGCCATTGAAAGAAGACTGCTAGGGCCGACACCTGACCCTTGATAGTACTCAAGGCCAGTTTCTGCTCAATCCTCTGTTGAAGGAAGGACAAGATCCGAGTCACCGAAAAAAGAGGGAGCATGAAACCCAAGAGACTCACACCACCCAATGTACGTCTTCCACATACGATAGTAAATCTTCCTAGAAGTAAATTTCCTAGCTTTTAACAGTGTTGGAATCACCGACTTAGATAAACCTCTATCCATCAGCACCTGGCGTTTACCAGCCAAGCCGTCAAAGCCAGCGACTGTAAAGCAGGATGGAAGATTGGTCCTTGGGACAGCAGATTCTCCCTGAGAGGAAGCTTCCAAAGAATGTTGGCGACCAGCCGCACCGGATCAGCGTACCAAGCTGGCAAGGCCAGTCCGGGGCCACTAAGATGACTGGAATCCCTTCTGCCTCAATCCTGCGTATAAGTCTTGGCAGAAGCTTGAGAGGAGGGAAGGCGTAAATCAGAAGATACTGACCCCACGGGGCCATCAGTGCATCCATGGCGTCCGCCAGAGGATCCCGTGACCGTGCCACAAACCTCTGCACCTTTTTGTTGAGCCAGGACACCAACAGAATTACCTTGGGGATGCCCCACTGGAGACACAACTGATGAAACACCTCTAGATGAAGGGATCACTCTCCTTGGTCCAACGCCTGTTGACTGAGGTAATCTGCCTGCCAGTTTTCTACTCCGGGAATGTGTACAGCAGAGAGGGCTGGAACGAACTGTTCTGCCCACCTTAGAATGCTGGCTACCCCCAGAGCCACCAGGAAACTTCTTGTACCCCCTGGTGATTGACATAAGCCACGGCCTTGTCCGATTGAATGCGCACTGGACCTCCCTGAAGATGACACGTCCAATGTTCCAGGCACAGTCTGATCGCACGGAGTAACAAGAAACTGATCAGTAGTCTGGACTTTTCCAGTGTCCAGATCCTCTGAGCAGAAATTTTGCAGAGGACGCCTCCCCAGCCGGATAGGCTGGCATCCGTGATGACCACTGTCCAAAACAAAGGGGAGGAAGGATTTGCCCAGCCGAAGCAACGGAGAATGAAGCCACTATATCAGGGACTCTTTCATTCCCCGGCTCAGCCGGCTTATCTGATTGTACAGAGACTGCGGATTCTTGTCCCATTTGGACAGAATCTCCCTTGCAGAGACCTCGTATGGAACTGTGCAAATTGAACCGCCTCGAAGGTAAACATCATCAGGCCCAGCACCCGCATGCAAGTCCAGAGGGATTACCATCTGCTGGACAGCAGGAGACAAATTACAGCCTGCAGTTTCTGGAGTTTGTCCAGAGGAAGGAGCACTCTGGCTAAGGCCGAGTCCACAGTCAGACCCAGATAGTCCAGCTTTGTGGACGGAACCAGAGCAGACTTCTTAAAATTCAGAATCCAGCCAAACACCCTCAAGTTTGTATGGTAATCTCCAGGTTTTCCACTAGAGTAGTAGGAGACTCCACTCACAGAAGGAGGTCGTCCAAGTAGCCCAGTACTGCAATCCCCAATTGGCGTAACAGTGCTAGCACCGGGACGAACACTTTTGTGAAGACCAGAGGAGCAGAAGCGAGACCAAAGGGTAACTCCACAAACTTCATAATGCTCCTCTCCCACGGCAAAGTGGAGGAAGTGCTGAAGACGGACGGACTCCATTCTGAACTTCTACACCCACACAAAGTAGTGCAGCTCCTTGAGGTCCAGAATTGGATGCACCTTGCCTTCCTTCCTGGGGACTGTAAACAGGTTTAAGTAAAAAAAACTCTAAAAATGTTCCGAAGTCGGAATGGGACCATCACCCTTTAAAGTAAAAGGTCTGCCCCAAAAAGAGCCTGTAAGCGGACCGTAGACAGTCGCACGTTGGAAGGAAGAACCCTACCGGAGGGTAAGAGTGAAACTCGATCTTGTAGCCAGACCGAATTACCTGGTGGACCCACCTGACTTGTACCAGGGGAGTCCACGGATTTGGGAACCAGTGAAGATATCCCCTCACCCCAGATACGGATGAGGACGCACATTTATGCTGAAGGGGCATTGTCTGCAGGTCTGGAGAAGCTCTTGACTTGCATGACCAAGTTCGCTTGGATCCTCCAGAGGAGGCACCGAAGGGCTCCGATCCCTTGTCAGTCGACCCTGAGGGGCGAAAAAACTTCTTATGAGCCGAGAAGGAGGGCCCGCATCTACGAATAGAGTCCTTGCCCTCAGTAGCCTGCGGAAGAAAGGTCCTCTTTCCCCCAGGAGATCTTTAATGATGTCATCCACGATAGCACCAAACAGGCGATCTCCTTGAAAGGGCCTTTTTAGAAGTCTGATCCGCAGATCAGCATTTTAACCAAAAGACATGCTGGAGGACCACTGCTGAAACAGAGAGCCAAGCCACTAGGGGAGCCACATGCAAAGAGACCTCACAGATAAACTGCAGGCCCTGGACCAGCTGGTTCGCCAGCTCAGCAAAGGAAGGTGGGAGCTACTCCCCCTCCAAGTCACAGCTCAAAAGCCTAGCCCATTCAGTCAGAGTCTGCGACACCAGGCAATGGCAATATCGGCCTCAGTGCTGAACCAGTCAGGGTGTACATATTGCGAGCCACAGCCTCCACCTTCCTGTCAGCTGGGTCCTTAAAGGCCGGGGACTCTTCAACCGGAACCATGGTTGCCTTGTTCAATCTGGAAACCGGAGGTTCTTAACCACTTAAGCCCCGGAGGATTTGGCTGCTAAACGACCAGAGGGCATTTTGCGATTCGGCACTGCGTGACTTTAACGGACAATTGCGCGGTCGTGCGACGCTGTACCGAAACGAATTTGGCGTCCTTTTTTTCCCACAAACAGAGCTTTCTTTTGGTGGTATTTGATCACCTGTGCGATTTTTTGATCACGCGCTATAAACAAAAAAAGAGCGTAAATTTTGCAAAAATAGCAATATTTTTCCCTTTTTTTTATATGAAATTCCCCCAAAAAAAATGTAAAAATCAAAATTTTTTAATATTTTCGGCCAATTTGTTTTATGCTACCTATGTTTGGTAAAAAAAATCGCAAAAAGCGTATTTTGATTGGTTTGCGCAAAAGTTATTGCGTTTACTAACAAAGGGAAAGATTTTTGTCATTTTTGTTGTTTTTTTTTTTAACGCGTAATGGCGGCGATCTGCGATTTTTTTTGCGGTACTGCGACATTGCGGCGGACAGATCGGACCCTTGACTGACATTTTTGACACTTTTGGGGTTACCAGTGACATTTCTACAGTAATCAGTGCTATACATATGCACTGTTACTGTAAAAATGCACTGGTAGTGAAGGGGTTAACTTTATTTGAGAGGGAGGGGCTGTGTGTGTCCCTAGGGGCGTGATTCTAACTGTGATTGGCTGTGGCTTCAACTGTATGCAGAGTGATCAATGGATCTACATAGTAGATCCATGTGATCAGCTCTCATACAGAGAGGAGAATGACAGGCAGCTTGTTTACACAAGCTGCCTGACTATCTCCCTCTCCCCCGCCGATCGCAGAGTGGCCGGCGGCGATCGGGTCCGCCGGTCACGCGCGCGGGGGGGTCCGTGACCACGCGGGAGCGGGAGCGCGCCTCCGGCGGCGCGCGCTCGCTCCCTAAACCCTCACAGGCGAGCGACGTAGACCTACGTCACTTTGCCTGTGAGGGGCTGACCGCCCACGTAGATAGTCGTGCGGCGGTCGGCAAGTGGTTAAGAAGGGACTCCTCATAGGGGTATCGCCTAACAAAATCGCTTAGGGACCCCAAGGGGTAACTTTGGTCGTCCCCACTATTTAGTGACAATTCTGTCATAATAGGAGGGGAAAAGGAAATTGGAAATATAACAAAGTCTCTTAAAGCGGAGTTCTGGCCTCAAAATCGATAAAATCGATTTTGGGCCATCCGCTTGCTAAGGGGAACCTGAAAAAGAAATGGATAATGGCGATTTTTTTTTTTTGGTCACTTACCTTATTATAGAAGAAAATATACTCACCTTCCTTCCACTTCCTCCCTCTGCGGCCGAGGCCCGCGCCTCCACTTCCGGTTTGCGATGATTCCTGGGAGCTGAATGTCATCGTTCCCAGGAATCAATGCGCCTGCACCGGCCCCGCTCGTGCAGGCGCGGTATTCACTGCTAAACAGCTTCTGGGCCTGCACCGGAAGTGATGAGCGGGGCCAGTGCAGTGCATTGTGGGACTCCGACGTCACGAAGAGGACACGGAAGAGGACACGAAGAGGGCTTCAGCTGCCCACACCTGAGATGGCAGCGCTGGAGAAGAAATTTTCAAGGTAAGTATTTATTTTTTCAGGTAAGTGTGACCCGGGGCAGTTCAGAGGCTATCCATTATGGAATGTACTAGCCCTGACTATAGCCAGCATATAGATTCCTGGACCAAGACAGAGTCAGAATGAGGCTCTGCCTGACCGGTTTCGTCATCAAAAGACAACGTTCGAAGAGTGCTCCTAGCAGAAGTGCATAGTCCCTTGGTCCGTTGGAACTTTCATCTGTATCTGTAGACCAATAACAGGGTAGAGGTATGGATGAGGCAACTGGATGGATGAACAGGAGAAGGAAAACTGGAACCTCTGCAGCTGCCGCAGAAGGTCTGGGTAGGATCACCCCAATGTGCAAGAAAATATTTGTTTATTTATTTCCATTGAGTGTGATAAGGAGGTGAAGTGACCGGATATCTGCTGACCGGGCATTGGATTTACATTCTACGCCTATCTGACCTGTCATTGATTTGAGGGTCTACGTTGTTTGGTAAGAGTACCCCTGTTATTTTCACGGTGGTGGATTATCATTCTACTGTGGGAGCGGCTTCTTGTCATCACCTCCTTTCATCTTCTTAAGAGACTTTGTTATATTTCCAATAAGTGACTATATACCATCTATGTGTATAAACCTACAATGACTATCTTAGGAGATTGCTGCCAATCAATCTCCTTTATGATTATTGCTCTTATTTAATATATTCAATTATATTTTTGTGTTACTTCATATTATTAGGCACTGCACTGTTTTTCTTTTTATGCATTACGGATATGGTTTTCCTTTGTGCTGGCTACCATTATCAGTTATCGAGATATTGAATTGTGGTGAATATTTTATCTTTTTCATATGCTCAATTTGTTGATCGATTCAATTTACTCACATGTTCATTTGGGACTAGCGCGGCTTTCCAACCCCTTTTAATGCCAGAGGGAACCTGTGCCTCCGCTGCAGCTTCAGCTGCATCCTCCATCCTTATGGTCTCATGCACAGCTACAATCAGTGCGTCCACCAGTGCAGTTGCAGAAATGGAGGAATCCTACCCACTATCTGAGGATTTAGGGTGCGTGGTCGCAGACCCAGCAGGGTGACCCACGTCAGCGGCGGCTGAATCAGTTTCAGGATCTGATGAGACAGATGAGGCAGGGGAAGAGGGGGGGGTGCTTTTTGTCAGCCCGTCGCCCAAAAGCCACTTTCACCTAGGATACCAAGGACTCCAGGACCACCGTCAGTGCATTGATGGATGGATGGGACCCAAAGGGCCCGGCAGCCACAGAGAGGGGATCAGGTGGGAAGACGTGCTCCAAAGACTCTATGAGTCACCAGGGGGACCCCACAAAAAACTGTAAAAAACTGCTAAGGGACAACCCCCACCGCTCTGGCAGCACCACCTGGTTGCCAGCCACAGAGCACTAATCGATCCTCAGTAGAGAGAGAAAGCACCCCACCAGACTCACCACCCCGCAGAAACCAGGCACCGCAGCTACCAGGAGAAGCTGCACTGCACGAACGGCGATCAGGAAAGGGAAAGTTCCAGGAGTCAGCACCAGGAGATGAGAAGGAGCTCCCACCACCTAAATCGCCACTCAGAGGGCTCCACTGTCATGGCCGCGGCTATTTTCAATGGCAAACCACCAAAAAATGGCATTAAGCACACAAGCTACAAGAAAATGGCGGCCCAACATTTTGAAAACCATTTATCATTTTCCTTCCAGTTCACAATTATGTGCCACTTTGTGTTGGTCTATCACATAAAATCCCAGTAAAATACATTAACGTTTTTGGTTGTAACATGACAAATTGTGGAAAATTTCAAGGTGTAACACCCCTATGCTGAGTGCTGGCCAATCAGCTACTGCCCAAACTTTTTCTTTCAGAACCAGGCTCTGCCTCAGGCAAAGAGGTAATTGAAGCTTGCCAGGATCTACCCGCGGCCACTGGGAGGAGAAGAAAGCCTGCTTTATGTAGGTACTTCTTCTCTCCTCAGTCAGACTATAGTGCAGGCTGTGCAGCGAGGGGGGGGGGGACAATCTTGCTCACTAGTGACTACTAGAACACCCCCACCCCCACCAAACCGCAAGCAATAGCACATATCAGCTCCCCCCCCCCCTGGTGTACGAGCGGCGGGGGGGGGGGTGGCGGCTTGTGGCGGTGAAGATCGGGAGCCATTGTTTTTAAAGTGTGTAAGGGGGAAGCGGTCCCCGGGCCCCTGTAGAGGCTCGGGCCCCTTACACCAGTACTGCCTGTACCCCCGTGATGGCGGCCCTGGGTATGAGTAATTTTTCAAGGCACTGTATATGAAACAGGAAGGTGGGCTAAGCTCTGCAAAAAGCCTGCAAGCCAGCAGAGATAGCATTTAGCCTTCCCTAACCTGGGCAGACTAGCTGGCTCACTAACATGATACATTCCCTTTACAGCCGATTTCAGCCTGCCTACAAACCACCTACTGCAAAGAATTAAAATATGCAGCTACTGTATATGCAGTTATGTGCTGGGGGTTGCATTAAGCATTCCTATAGCCATATGCACGAAACACACACTATATGCGGTGCAGCATACATCCATGCGCAAGCGGATGCTTTACATAACCCCCAGGCATTAACTGTGTACAGCTGCATATTCTAACTTAACTCAATGGGTGGCTGTATGCAGTAGCTGTGGGTCCCAGGAGAATGATTACAGAAGCTCTTCAGGTTGTACAACTCCTGCATGGCCTTGTGCATGAAGCCTAAAGTGTCAGTTTGTTTTTCTCATAAGAAAATCACCCAGTCTGCTTTAGTTCACCTAGTGTAGCATATTGAGAGTAAAATAAATATAATAAAACTAGCCATATTCTGAACAGAGTTTGTGTAATTGGAACGCTGAGATTTGAAGCTATTAAGCACGGCTCCCACAAAGTGTTGCAATTAAACAAGTGTCTGAATTTTTTATATCGTAAATTTTAAGCAGATACGTTGCGCTGTAACAGCTGTGAAAAAAATAAGGAAAGAAAATGTACATAGACATTCTACAGCTGGAAACACTTGGACCATGACATCAAGAAGCTAATATCAAATTACACACACAGAACCAAATGTATGTGCAGCTGAAAAATACAAACAGTATATTTTATTTAGTGATTAAAAAGAACTGTTTATGTCATAAAAGCATAAAGTGGCTCAGGTTCAAGGATGGGCATCTAGACTCAGGCCCTGTTCACACTTAAGCGGCGCTACCACATTGTGTTTTTGGGTATTTTTTTGTGTGTTTTTTAGAGCAGCACTATTTATTTTAATAGGCCACCTTTCACTCCAAAAATGCACTAAAGAAGCATCTTTTAGGTTAGAACTGTGGAAAAAACAAATTTTGGACATGAGCCAATCGCACTTTGCTTTGCACATTGCTGTGTTCTATCGTGTAGCAAAATGTGTGACTGCTACCCGCATTTGCGGGTGCCATTAAGAAATAATGACACCGCAAGTGCGCTGCATACCGTAGCACATTATTCACGCATTTGCAGAAACGCAGACAGAGATTCTCATTTCTGCCTGTGTTTCCACTATGCCCAAATGTAAACGGGGCCTCAAGATGGACCTGAAAAGGAAAAACAAAGCACTATGCTGAACAGCAGTCCTTCTCTTGCTTTAACTTTCAGTGCAACACCCCCCTAAATTCCCAGTGAGGATACTGAATGTTAAAACCTGCACATGGCAAGGCAAATATCCTCTGCCTCCCATGGTACAGCGCTCAGGCCTGGAAAATTTCTGCTCACACCCTGAGTACTGCATTGTTGGAGGGTGTACACATTTTCCAAGATATCAGGAATTACTTCATATCTGAAAGGACAATGGCGGCAGCAGCTGGCAGTGGGGGGGGAAGAGGGGAAAGGCAAAGTGCTTGCTATGCAATACCATGGTTTCTTTTTCTATAGATGGCAATTAAAGTGGACCAATCAGTAACTTTACAAGTCTGCATAAATGAATTCCTGATATGTCATAATATATAGCAACATGATAAGGTTTTAGAAAATTAAAATGCTTTCAAATCCCTCACCAGATCTATTGCTATAAAAATCATACGGGCTCAATTTACACAGTGTATAGTCACAAATGTTTTACTGCATTATAAAACATCTGTCACCGCAAAGACACAAAGGAAACAATTGTTTCCTATGTGTCCCATCCACAGTGCAACGCAGCCTAGGATACACAGGAAACAATCGATTCCTATGTGTATCCTCTACAGTGCATCGCAGCCTAGAACACACAGGAAACAATTGTTTCTTATGTCCCATCCACAGTGCAACACAGCCTAGGACACACAGGAAACAATTGATTCCCATGTGTACCATCTACAGTGCATCGCAGCCTAGGATACACAGGAAACAATTGATTCCTATGTGTACCATCTACAGTGCATCGCAGCCTAGAACACACAGGAAACAATTGTTTCTTATGTCCCATCCACAGTGCAACACAGCCTAGGACACCCAGGAAACAATTGTTTCTTATGTCCCATCCACAGTGCAACACAGCGTAGGATACACAGGAAACAATTGATTCCTATGTGTACCATCTACAGTGCAATGCAGCCTAGGACACACAGGAAACAATTGATTCCTATGTGTACCATCTACAGTGCAATGCAGCCTAGGACACACAGGAAACAATTGATTCCTATGTGTACCATCTACAGTGCATCGCAGCCTAGGACACACAGGAAACAATTGATTCCTATGTGTACCATCCACAGTGCAACACAGCCTAGGACACACAGGAAACAATTGATTCCTATGTGTACCATCTACAGTGCAATGCAGCCTAGGACACACAGGAAACAATTGATTCCTATGTGTACCATCTACAGTGCAATGCAGCCTAGGACACACAGGAAACAATTGATTCCTATGTGTACCATCTACAGTGCAGCGCAGCCTAGGACACACAGGAAACAATTGGATTTTTGTCTTATCGTAGAATCCTTTTCTCTGAAGTTCATTGACGGTTGCAGTCTCTGTTCTTCATAACAGTAGGGTTATACTGCCCCCTACAGGAGTAGGACAGCGACTGCGTCCGTCAATGATTGATAAAGAAAATTGGATTTTTGTCTTACCATAAAATCCTTTTCTCTGAAGTTCATTGAAGGACGCGGTCTCTGTCCTACTGATGTAGGAGTCAGTATAACCCTACTGTTATGAAGAACAGAGACTGCATCCATCAATGAACGATAGAGACAATCCATATCCTATGTGTACCATCTACAGTGCATCGCAGCCTAGGACACACAGGAAACAACTGATTCTTATGTATACCATCTACAGTGCAATGCAGCCTAGGACCACAGTTGTGTGCTGCGATAAAATGCAGACATGCTGCATTTTATAGCAGTGCACCTTACAGAATCACATGGCACTGTACAGCAGCGCATCGCATTCAAAACATTTATCATACCTTTCGCTTTTTTTTTACTGGAAACCACAATATAGTTGTCTTGAGCACACTGTAGATCATACAGTTACAAATTAACTACACAGCTGTAGTATGTTAGTTCATACCAAAATGAACCAAGCTTTGAATCCCATCTGGGCTTCATTATATCCAGATAATGTTAACAACACTCCAGAGACTGGTTACAAAGAGGAAGCAAAAAAACCAATCACCTAGATTTTGGGGCCAGGCAACCTTCCTCGAAGTGTAAACATTTAAACAAGTATAATATATAAGTTCAATATACTGCATATGCATGCAAGAAAAGAAAATCACAATGTCATAAAAGGGGGGTATTGTTCTTTTGGTGATGAAGAGGTCACTTGTAGAGCTTTCTTTACAGCCCTAATTGACTTCATGACTGTAATTTACTTTATGAATGAATGTTATTTAAAAGAAAATGCAAAGTTTTGTCAAAATTATTCTCTTAATAGGTGGCATATGTAATAAGCCAATAGATGCTGCTCTCTTTATACTGTATATGCACAAAACACGTAGGAAAAAAAATCCAAGAGCACAAAGAAGCACCTATCTGAATTAACAAGAAGAAAATCAACAATTTGCCAAATTATTGGTTACCCCCAGATTTACTTTGGGATTCCTCTAGGGCTCAATTGGATAATTTTGCTATCAAGCTTCCCACTTTATTCTATCTGACCATCAGCTCTTCATAGGAGACAACACAAGTAAATAGCCCTGATGCCCTTGATCTCTGGCAAGTCCTGCAACCTCTGCACTTCCCAAATGCTCTGCTTTTCCTGGTGTCTCTCCCATTGCATCTTCCTTTGAACAATTATGTTGTGGCTTAGGCCCTTCCAGACAATCACTATCTATTCTATATGCATGCATCTCCGTACTGAAACAGGGATTTAAACACCATACCTGACAATAAAAGCAAGTAGGTTATGGTGAGAAGGGAATAAAGCAATCAAAAAGCCTTTACTCTAACTATTACTCTTTTCAGAACAGAGAGCAGAGCCATGTACTGTATATCATTACTTTTGGCCAGATACACATCCAAAACTGTTGGTGTATAGTGCAAATTTATCTTAAAAAATTCAGAGCCATTTCCTCCAAACTGCAAACAGTTATTTCAGACTATTTGGTCATGATTAGTGCAGTGTATAAAAACAATGGCTTCTAGGAAGTAGGGTTATGGATCCAAGAAGTGGGTAAAACCATAGAAGATCTGGCATGACGCAACAAACCCTGTATCTGAAACTGTAGGAACTGGACCTACGAACATCTTTTATCCAAGCACAAAGCCAGAGGTTTCCTTACTTTTCCATCACTATCAAACTCCAAGATACCGAATTCTTAATTCTAACCAGATGGTACAGAACACTAACTGTCCTCCCCTTTTGTCCCCCCCCCATAAGCCTTTCTGGAGAAATGTCCTTAACAGATCACAAAAATTTACAGACTACTCGCTTCTGGAAGGTTCTTCCTTCTTTCTCCTACACAACTCTCATATGAAAACATACCACAGATCTGTCATCCAACACCTCCTCGAAAACGACAAAGCCTGTGTCCCACTGAAATGTAGGGACTCCTCTCCCTACTCAATACGCAAGTGGAGGAGATTAGTGAAATGGAGGACCTCATTCTCTCCTGCCAAAGTAAACACAACATGTATTGCAATACATGGTTTTATTGGATTTATTTCATTTTCCTAGATAAAGGTAAGACTGATTCTCAAAGGTTCCTGAATTCTGTTGCCCCCCTTATCCACAGCCCCTTTGTCTCACCCCTTACTTTTTTAAACACTTTTCCTTACCCCTTACTAGTCTCCATTTCTTCTATAACTCTGTTTTTGACCTGCCTTTCTCCAACCTGACACCCCAAACCCCCTTACGCCTCTTATCTCCAACCCAACACATCTTTCACCCTCACATTTCTCATCAATTATGTTGTTTATCCTTTACCTGAAAAACAGAAAGCAGGATCATTGTGCCCTCTGCTTAGTTCCCTTGCTTTTTCTCCAACCTCCTACACATTTTTCTCTCTGACCTTTGTGAATGATGACTGGAAGTGGTATGTTGGAGGTGATAGGCAATGAAAACTCAGTTGTTGCAACCACCACTGTCAGTCCAAGGGCTGAGCTTTGTTTTCTTTATATTATTCTTACTTAAGCAAACCATTCATGGAAACTTTACTCTCTGCTATTCCCCATGCAAAATTCATATAAAAAAAACACTGGCAAAAAAGAAAACAAAAATTACCTTAGACCCAGACGTTTGGCCTGTTTCCATAAGTACTAGTGAAATTACTAATACTCACCACAGTCTACTGGGAATGCTGAGGATTATAAATCTCACAAGAATGCTCTCTTGCAAGGACAGTACAAGGAGGACACTAGTGAGGAAGGCCACTGTCAGGAAAGTTGAGTTCATGGCTACGCTCAAAGAACAGACCACAAAACTGTGCAACAAAAAAAATCAGGGCTGTATGCGTGCACATTAGCATGCATGTTTAAATTAGCTTTGGCGTCTAGTGGCCTTTTTAAAGCACTGCATGACTCAAGATCATTGCCAAGTAGTCATCAACGCCTGTGACCTAAGACCAGACCCTGCGTGGATCCATAAAGACATTAATGAGCAAGTTTGGGGTGGAGGAACTTGACTGGCCTGCACAGAACCCTGACCTCATCCGGATAGAACACCTTTGGAATGAATTAGAGCAGAGACTGCGAGCCAGGCCTTCTCGTCCAACATCATTGCCTGACATCACAAATGCGCTTCTGGAAGAAAGGTCAAACATTCCCATAGACACACTCCTAAGCCTTGTTGGCAGCCTTCCACAAGAGTTGAAGCTGTTAAAGCTGTAATGGGTGGGCCAACTCAATAATGATAACTACGGACTAAGACTGGGATGCCATTAAAGTTGATGCGTGTAAAGGCAGGAGTCCCAATACTTTTGACAACACACAGTAGTGTATCTCTATAGGTCTCTTCCCAGAATTACAGGGGAAGTAATAAGCATGCTACCAAGTAACACACCTGTGCTGTACGAGCAAGTTGCTGTTGTATACATAAAAGTTTAAAATACTTACATTGAATTATGGTATCACTTTTATTCCCCAAAACAGAACCAGCTTCTAGATCTGTCTGGACACCTTTATTCTTGAAAGATTGATTTGTATCTTCCACATCCAAGTTTCCATTTTCACATTTTTCTAAAAGAGAAAGCGATAATTCAGAATTGATTTGGCAATTCCTTATTGAGCTATTGCTCATTAGTGCTGTCTATTGATGTCCAGAGCTGTCTATTTCTACCAGCATCTGAACTACAAGAACAGAGAAAGTCCAACTTTCTATTGAGAAGACGTTTATGCAACTAAAGCCCCGTACACACGTACTGATCATCAGCCGAAGGATCGGCCGTCTTTTGTCCAGGGCTGTCGTGTCTGTTGAAAACTGCAAAAGACCGCACACGAATGTTGTCGGCCAATAACAGCCGACTGCAGAAGTGATGTCATGTGATGGTTAACTTTCCTTGTCTTTTTTCTTCTCTGAGCATGCCCAGTCTTGCTAATCTGCTGTCTGTCGGCCGAAATCTGTACTGACTGGCGAACAATCGGCCGTTCTGGTGACGGCCAACAAATGTTTTAAAGTCTGCACGACAGATTCGGCCGAAAATGCGCTGTCGGCTGTCGGAAGCATCATACTAACAAGCCTACAATCGGCCGATCGGTCGGCGGCCGAATATTTACGGCCGACAATCGGTACGTGTGTACGAGGCTTAAGGGGGATCTATTGTCTACTAAAAAGAAATTGGGGAAAGAGAGAAAACTTCACCCCAGAAAAAGTGGTTACACATAGAAAAAGTATAATTAAAAAAAACACCATCTTTACCCCAGAGACAAAGTTGTCTCCAGGGTGGTGGTGGTGTTTTTTTTTTTTTTTTATTTATCATACTTTTGCTATCTGTGATTAGTATATTTTTAATAATAATATTGATTGAAATAAACTACATATTTTTTTCACTCAGTCTGGATATACATGCACAAATAGGTCCAAGAAGTAACCGCTTTTCTAGAGTGAAGTTTTCTGTCTTTCCCATTAATCTTTTTTGTAGGTTGTTGGTTTGGTTACAGGGAACTACACCCAATGTGTGTATGCGGCCACCAGATGACTCTATTGCTCTAATGTATTAATTTTATTTATTATTTCTGATCTATTGTCTGCAATTAAACAGAAATTAAGCTCTGAAATTTTATTTTCAGGTATACAGCCATTTTTCGCAATAATAGTTTATTGATCTGTACTTTATTAGGCTTATTTAACAACACAAAGAACTATGTTCAGAGTACATTGACCCAGATCAAGTTATCTGAATGACTGACACAGACTGCTGCAATTTGCACTATAGGATCTTAACCACTTAAGCCCCGGAAGATTTTACCCCCTTCCTGACCAGGGGGTATTTTGCGATTCGGCACTGCGTGACTTTAATGGACAATTGCGCGGTCGTGCGACGCTGTACCTAAACGAATTTGACGTCCTTTTTTTCCCACATACAGAGCTTTCTTTTGGTGGTATTTGATCACCTGTGCGATTTTTTGATCATGCGCTATGAACAAAAAAAGAGCGTCAATTTTGCAAAAATAACAATATTTTTCACATTTTTTTATATGAAATTCCCAAAAAAAATGTAAAAATCAAAATTTTTTAACATTTTTGGCCAATTTGTTTTATGCTACATATGTTTGGTAAAAAAAATCGCAAAAAGCGTATTTTGATTGGTTTGCGCAAAAGTTATCGCGTTTACTAACAAAGGGAAAGATTTTTGTCATTTTTGTTGGTTTTTTTTAACTCGTAATGGCGGCGATCTGCGATTTTTTTTGCGGTACTGCGACATTGGGGCGGACAGATCGGACCCTTGACTGACATTTTTGACACTTTTGGGGTTACCAGTGACATTACTGCAGTAATCAGTGCTATACATATGCACAGTTACTGTAAAATGACACTGGTAGTGAAGGGGTTAACTTTATTTGAGAGGGAGGGGCTGTGTGTGTCCCTAGGGGCATGATTCTAACTGTGATTGGCTGTGGCTTGAGGTGTAGGAACAATGATCAACGGTCCTACATAGTAGAACCGTATGATCACTGTTCCTACACAGGGAAGAATGACAGGCGGCTTGTTTACACTAGCCGCCTGCCTTTCTCCCGCTGTCACGGACGATCGCAAGTGAGCGGCGGACATCGGGTCCGCCGCTCACATGCACGGGGGGGTCCGTGACCGTGCGGGAGTGGGAGCGCGCCTCCGGAGGCGCTCGCTTCCCAGAGCCTCACAAGCTAGTGACGTACCGGTACGTCACTTTGCCTGTGAGGGGCTGACCGCCGCAGTATATGTACTTGCGGCGGTCAGAAAGTGGTTAAGCAGAACCACTTTTGATTCTGGTAGAACCTATGAAGCTTTCTAAATATCAATGTAATATATTAGTTACAAATTTTATAAAAATCATTCTTAAAAAAATACATTTTAAAGCGGAGTTCCACCCTGGAGTTTTTTTCAGGGTGGAACTTTATTAATACCCCCGGGACAGTCAGGGCTAGTGCATTCCACAATGGCTAGCCTCTGATCTGTCCCGGGTTGCACTTACCTGTTAGGACAAATACTTACCTTGAAAAAGTCTTGTCCAGCGCTGCCATCTCAGGTGTGGGCAGCTTGAAGCCAGCGCGATCCTCTTCGGCGTCCTCTTCCTTCTTGTTCGGTCCCACGATGCCCTGCGCCGGCCCCGCCGTCACTTCCGGGCGCGCGTGTCATCCCTCCACAGCTTCTGGGCATGCCCAGAAGCTGTTTAGAAGGGAATGACGCCCCCCCCCCCCCCCCCCGGAACTGACGTTGGGGCCGATGCAGGCGCAATGATTCCTGGGAGCGATGATGTTGAGCTCCCAGGAATCATTGCAAATCCAGGAAGTGACGACGGGCCGCGGCCGAGGAAGGAGGAAGAAGGAAGTAAGGTAAGTATATAAGTATATTTTCTTCTCTACGAGGTAAGTAAAAAAAAAAAAAATGCGATTATCCATTTGTTTTTCAGGTGACCCGGAGCGAGAAGATGGAGGTAAGTATAAAATTAGGGTGGAACTCCACTTTAACCACTTGCTTACTGGGCACCTACTGTACTGTATACCCCCTTCCTACCCAGGCCAATTTTCAGCTTTCAGCGCTCTCATACTTTGAATGACAATTGTGCGATCATGCAACACTGTACCCATATGACATTTTTAATCATTTTTTTTACACAAATAGAACTTTCTTTTGGTGGTATTTAATAAGCAGTGGGTTTTTTTGTTTTTTTTTGCTCAAAAAACAAAAACTGAAAACATTTTTCATATTTTGTTATAAAAATTTTGCAAACAGGTAATTTTTCTCTTTCACTGATGGGCACTGATAAGGTGGCACTGATGGTGGCACTGACAGGCTCACAGCGTGAGGAAAAAAAAAAAGTGAATACCTGGCTTCTGTTTACATCATGTGCTAATAGCTGATCATGTGGTAAAGGTCCCACTGTGATTGGCCCTTTACCCTGCTCTGTGATCAGCCGAGTCCCAAAGGGCAGTGCGAGAAAGGTAGGATGTCCATGTGTACCCTCCCAGCATTTTAAGACAGCGCTGTAGCAGTCTTCGGCTATAGCGCGGGTGCCAAGTGGTTGAAAGCCTAATAGGCCCCATACGCATCTCCAGCCTGTTTGTCTTCCACTCAAGAATAGAGCCACACTAACCAACCCAATCACCACACATTCCCTTATATATGGGAAGGAAAAAAAAACTCCTGGCTGGTTTATTATCCCCACATTTGTCACTCCTTTCCATTCTTAGCAATCCATCCCCCCGTGGGACTTTTCAAATTCAGGGCCTTCTATACCTACACACTTTGACTACCCCCACCAGCTCTAAATCCTTTCAAAGCCTCCAAGAGAACCCTTACTTTGCCCACACTGAACGTTTCTAGTATGTACAAGTTAAACACTTCCTACAGTCAGTTGTCTCCTATCCCATCACACAAGCTTGCTTATTATCAATGAATAGTGATACAGTATTTAACAAAAGTGAGTACACCCCTCACATTTTTGTAAATATTTTTTTATATCTATTAATGTGACAACACTGAAGAATCGGCACTTTGCTACAATGTAAGGTAGTGAGTGTACAGCTTGTATAACAGTGTAAATTTGCTGCCCCCTCAAATTAACTCAACACACAATCATTAATTTCTAAACCACTGGCAACAAAAGTGAGTACACTCCTAAGTGAAAATGTCCAAATATTTTGTGTGGCCACCATTATTTTCCAGCACTGCCTTTGACATGGAGTTCTGAGTTTTGAGAATGGACAACAGGTGCTCAATAGGGTTTAGGTCTTTAGACATGCTTGGCCAGTCCATCACCTTTACCCTCAGTTTCTTTAGCAAAGCAGTGGTCATCTTGGAGGTTTGTTTGTGGTCGTTATTATGTTGGAATACTGCCCTGTGGCCCAGTTTCCGAAAGGAGGGGATCATGCTCTGCTTCAGTATTTCACAGTACATGTTGGCATTCATGGTTCCCACTATGAATTGTAGCTCCCCAGTAAATATAAAAATAATAACTGCGCTAAGCCTAAGTAAAAAGCTGCAGCTGTAGTGGGAGTCACTAAAGATCAGAAATAAGTAAAAAGAGCTGCGCTAATTGATATCACTTGATAAGAAGTCAAGTAGGTGTAAAATCGTGAACCAGTATTAGCTCGTTCACTAAACAACAATCATTAAATTGTTAAAAGTTCATCAGACAATACTGAGCCAGAAATATATCATATAAATCATAAAATTCAAACATATGTAAGTCCATCAGACAAAGGAGTCCCAACAAGGCATGAATGGGCAAGCAGAGAGTGTCCGGTGTAGAAAGGAATCCTTCACCACATCTATGTGTCTAAAACCACATTCCGTGCCACATGCAAAGGGCTCACACCAGGCTTACCAGAGCTCATTAAATGTAGGCATATCACTGTAATGGATCCACTCGAGAGACTGACACCTCTTCCCAGCTGATCCCATGTAATCTCTTTAGCGCAGCAGGAAAGAGCACTCTGTACCGCTGGAGATCATGTGCAACCACACCATACAGATCCTACCTGACCTCTCACCGATCCACGAACCAAATGTAAAGGAAAGGGGAGCAACAATGGTGTAGTATGTATGGATAGTTTATTCGTAAGAAGGCTAAAAACACTTACATTCAAGTAGATTCAAAAGCGCTTGTCTAACAAAGTTGTATACCGCTGCCGCCCGGCTTCCGGGTTCGTCGCGGTGACGTCAGCACGCCTTCCCATGTAGCTCCCCAGTGCCAGCAGCACTCATGCAGCCCCAGACCATGACACTCCAACTACCATGCTTGACTGTAGGCAAGACACACTTGTCTTTGTACTCCTCACCTGGTTGCCGCCACACACGCTTGACACTATCAGAACCAAATACGTTTATCTTGGTCTCATCAGACCACAGGACATGGTTCCAGTAATCCATGTCCTTAGTCTGCTTGTCTTCAGAAAACTGTTTGCAGGCTTTCTTGTGCATCATCTTTGAAAGAGGCTTCCATCTGGGACGACAGCCATGCAGACCAATTTGATGCAGTGTGCAGCGTATGGTCTGAGCACTGACAGGCTGACCCCCACCCCTTTAACCTCTGCAGCAATGCTGGCATCACTCTTACACCTATTTCCCAAAGACAACCTCTGGATATGGCGCTTAGCACGTGCACTCAACTTCTTTGGTCAACCATGGCGAGGCCTGTTCTGAGTGGAACCTGGTCTGGTATACAGCTGTATGGTCTTGGCCACCGTTCTGCAGCTCAGTTTTAGGGTCTTGGCAATCTTATTATAGCCTAGGCCATCTTTATGTAGAGCAACAATTCTATTTTTTAGATCTACTCTTTTGTGAGATACTGCATAAAGACAACCCCTACTTTGCTGGTCCGATCTTAGAGATTTACTCAGCCCTCTTTAAGTAGCAATAAACCCAAAATACAAACATTTATTATATTGCAGCTTACCAATTCTTAGATGTTGTGGCTGCATTCATTTTCTTTTTAGGCTTTCTTCACTTTATTTTCAACTGGTGATCTGGCCAGTAAGTCAGGGGTTTTTCACTAGAACAAGCTCTCCTGCAAATGCATCAGTTAGAGTGTGGAGACAAGCCATTTACCACTGGCAGGGGTGCCCCCAGTGATCAGTTTTTATTTATTCATGTAAAACTTTTATCCCAAAAGAAAACAAAATGTTGCTGTAACTGCAGTGTGAGCTGGAGCTTGGCTTTAATTTTTTTTAGTGTATCTACTGTAAATCTGCTGGTATATCTAATACCCCCCAGACAGACACTGCTGTTGTCCAAAGTTGCCCCTGTGCTCCTTCATCCAGAGTCAGTACACTCTAATACAGGAGGTGTGTTACTGGCCAGATCATTAGGTGAAAACAGAAAAAAGCCTAAAAAAAGGAAACGATGCAGCCTCCACATGTAAGGATTGGTAATCTGCAATATAATGAAAGAGATGTATGTTTTCTTTTTAAGATTCATACTTACCTAGGTACTGCAGCATCGGTCTGATGCTGCATCTATCCCCCGGTGCCTCTAACACTGATAACCGAGCGATTAAACACAACAGATCGCTTGGTTCTCACAGCTTTGTGTCTCTGCTCTGCCCCTTCCCTCACTGGAGCATTGGGCTGTGGAAGGGGAAGGCTCAAGCTGCGAGGCCGAGCCGGGTGCAGGTCCAGGCATGTTGGCGGTTCCCGATTCCATTGTCTTGATCTTGCCTGAGCCTAGACTGCCTCTGTGGCTTCAGCCCGCTGTCTGCTGAAAACAGGTCACAGGAGTGCAGAACAAACTGCACTCCTGTGATTCACAGGAGAAGTACAGCCAAACAAGCTTCTTTAAGTTTTGGCTTTGGTTTTGGTTTTATTACCACTTTATCCACATCTTCCACCTATCTTCGTAGCCAAATGGAATTCCATTGGGCCTCCACACTGTTTGAAACTGTGGAATCCAATTACGAGGTACTAAATAGGCTGGTACTGTTGTCATTGAAGAACACAGAACAGAAATGCGAATGTTTTAAATCAACTTTCTGCAAACACACGGAACAATGTATTCCTATTGGCAAAAAGGTTAAAAGACTAAAAATAAAACCTATGTGGTGATTTCCAAAGTTAAAAAAGCTATAAGGAATAAGAAAAGGGCATTTAAAAAATACAAAAATGAACAAATGTTATCATTTGACAGGTACAAAGAATATAACATAATTTGTAAAAAAGAAATAAAGACTGCAAAGAAAATCAAAAAAGAAAAGAGTATCAGTATCATGGGTAGGACAGACCCCCAAAATTCTTCAAACATGTTATTAGTAAAAAAAAAAAAAGTCAGGTCTGAGCATGTAAAGATAATAGAATTTAGAGTTGCTGACTAGTGACAAAGAGAAGGCAAATTTATTAACCCCTTTCCATCCAGGCCAATTCTGACATTTCTCTCCTACATGTAAAAATCATATTGTTTTGCTGGAAAATTACACAGAGTATAACATGTTTGTTATTTAAAAAAAAAATAATAATTGCCTTTTTATATTACTTTAAGTAAAACCTTAGACAAAGGGGGCTGTAAGACTAGTATACCAGGACTGTACAAAACATTAGTAAGACATCATCTGGAATATGCGCCTCAGTTTTGAGCACCAGTTCACAAAAAAGGTATTGGGGAACTGGAGAAATAGGAGAGAAAAGTAACCAAAGGTCAAGACAAAAAAAAAAAGGGGGGGCATTCTTTACACTTTTAATCTTTACATTAAAAAAAGGCTTCCTCGCAGTAAGAGCTGTGAAAATGTGGAATAGGCCTGTCAAGAACTAAAAAAGGGCAAAAAAATAACTAAAAAAGGATGGATTCACTGTCCTTTTTCAATTTGACTACCCGAGTAACTATGTACCAAGTTGGCTAGCTATATTTTCCCTAATCATCCTCCCATGTACTTCGATGGCTGTTTAGAAACAGGCGCTTTCCTCCATAACTGGTGAACTTTGCGACCTTTTGCCACATTTCAGGCTTCAAACATAAAGATATAAAACTGTAATTTTTTTGTGAAGAACAAATAAAAAACTGAAAAATTGGGCGTGCAAAATTATTCAGCCCCCTTAAGTTAATACTTTGTAGCGCCACCTTTTGCTGCGATTACAGCTGTAAGTCGCTTGGGGTACGTCTCTATCAGTTTTGCACATCGAGAGACTGAAATTTTTGCCCATTCCTCCTTGCAAAACAGCTTGAGCTCAGTGAGGTTGGATGGAGAGCGTTTGTGAACAACAGTTTTCAGTTCTTTCCACAGATTCTCGATTGGATTAAGGTCTGGACTTTGACTTAGCCATTCTAACACCTGGGTATGTTTATTTGTGAACCATTCCATTGTAGATTTTGCTTTATCTTTTGGATCATTGTCTTGTTGGAAGACAAATCTCCGTCCCAGTCTCAGGTCTTTTGCAGACTCCATCCTGTATTTGGCTCCATCCATCTTCCCATCAATTTTAACCATCTTCCCTGTCCCTGCTGAAGAAAAGCAGGCCCAAACCATGATGCTGCCACCACCATGTTTGACAGTGGGGATGGTGTGTTCAGGGTGATGAGCTGTGTTGCTTTTACGCCAAACATAACGTTTTGCATTGTTGCCAAAAAGTTTGATTTTGCTTTCATCTGACCAGAGCACCTTCTTCCACATGTTTGGTGTGTCTCCCAGGTGGCTTGTGGCAAACTTTAAATGACACTTTTTATGGATATCTTTAAGAAATGGCTTTCTTCTCGCCACTCTTCCATAAAGGCCAGATTTGTGCAGTATACGACTGATTGTTGTCCTATGGACAGAGTCTCCCACCTCAGCTGTAGATCTCTGCAGTTCATCCAGAGTGATCACGGGCCTCTTGGCTGCATCTCTGATCAGTCTTCTCCTTGTATGAGCTGAAAGTTTAGAGGGACGGCCAGGTCTTCATAGATTTGCAGTGGTCTGATACTCCTTCCATTTCAATATTATCGCTTGCACAGTGCTCCTTGGGATGTTTAAAGCTTGGGGAATCTTTTTGTATCTAAATCCGGCTTTAAACTTCTCCACAACAGTATCTCGGACCTGCCTGGTGTGTTCCTTGTTCTTCATGATGCTCTCTGGGCTTTAAACGGACCTCTGAGACTATCACAGTGCAGGTGCATTTATACAGAGACTTGATTACACACAGGTGGATTCTATTTATCATCATTAGTCATTTAGGTCAACATTGGATCATTCAGAGATCCTCACTGAACTTCTGGAGAGAGTTTGCTGCACTGAAAGTAAAGGGACTGAATAATTTTGCACGCCCAATTTTTCAGTTTTTTATTCGTTAACAAAGTTTGAAATATCCAATAAATTTCGTTCCACTTCATGATTGTGTCCCACTTGTTATTGATTCTTCACAAAAAATTACAGTATTATATCTTTATGTTTGAAGCCTGAAATGTGGCAAAAGGTCGCAAAGTTCAAGGGGGCAGAATACTTTCGCAAGGCACTGTAGTTAGCAGTGTGAATAGCAAACTTTTGCAAAGCTTTTGGCAAGCTTTAAGCAACTTTCTCTAATGCCCCATACACACGTGCAGATTATCTGCAGACTTTTGTCTGCAGACTTACCTTTTCTATGTAGTGCAAGGGCCTGCCGGATTGCATACAAATTGAAAGTGTTTAGGTTTGACCTCATATTATATGGTTTTGGTAAGTCTGCAGACAAAAGTCTGCAGATAATCTGCACGTGTGTATGGGGTATAAGTCTTTAAAGCGCCCTTCAGATCCTGTTTGGAAATATTTAGAAATGCTATACACAGATTGTTATGTGAGTGCTGATTGTCACTTTAAACAAGCTGCTAGCAGAGTTTCAACAAGCTTTAGGTAGTGCTGAAGCCTGCTAGCAGCATATTTAAAGTGACAGTAAATATTCCCATTAGAATCTGGGTCCAACTTTTACAAACTGTAGCTAAACAGTATTTTAAAAGCTTAAAAAAAAAACTGGCTAAAACTTAAGTACATGCTGTGTAAAAGCTTGCTGTTCACACTGCTCTTTTACAAGCTGAAGCCGGTGTCTTTGCACTCTTTTGGAACACTGTCTTTGTCAGGAGTCCATCTATCCACATATAGTCAAACTCTCCTCAGTACTTAACCTAAGCCTAGTACAAATCACCATTTCTCACATACCAATCACCATCACTAACATAATCAATCTAAATCAATCAAACCGTCTCATTCTACTGTCCAGTCCAGTGGTATAATTCTCACCTGCGTTCAATGAAAGCAGTCTCGCAGAGACTAGAGTGAAATTAGCGCCGATATGGCATGACTGTCCATTGTCAGGCATGTAAAGACTATTTTTGTGTCCTTAAGGGCAAAATTGAGACTGCTGGAACAAACTTTTTCAAAATTGACAGATTATTAAAACCTCACAGTCCCTCCACACTGCAAGCTTCAACAGAGCTCTGTAACATATTCCTGGATTTTTTCTCCTCAAAAATTTACAAAATAAGACACCAAATTCTTACCACACCACATGATTATCCACATCACTTCCGGACCCACCTAGTTTTACTGGCTCTTCTCTCTCCCACTTCTCTCTACATGACTCTCCATATCTAACTAAATTGGTCTCTAATATGAAATCCTCCACCTGCATACTTGATCCTTTTCCCGCCCATTTATTTAAATCCTGTTTTGGTTCTCTAAGACCCATGGTTCTCAATATCATAAATGACTCCCTTAGCACCAGTTTTGTACCAACAATCCTCAAAACTTTTACCATCACTCCAGTACCAAAAAAAAAAAAAAACCCAAAATGGCTCTGGACAATATAAACAACTTTTGCCCAATATCTATCTTACCCTTCATTGCTAAGATCCTTAAGCAGGCTGTGATACGTGTTACATAATCACCTGATGTTAAATAATCTATTTGAAGCCTTCCAATCTGGCATTCGACAACTGCACAGCACAGAAACAGCCTTGGTTAAAGTCACTAACGACCTCCTGTTAGCTCCTGATTCTGGGTCACTAACTATTCTAAATTTACTGGATCTTAGTTCTGCCTTTGATACTGTAAACAATCTTTTACTCTCTTGCCTTGAAACCATATTTGGAATCTCAGAATTGGCTTTAAAATGGATTAAGCCATATCTCACTGATCGCTGTTACTTTGCTTCCCTTGACGGATTTCAGTTTGAAGCTGGTCCAGTCAAGTACGGTGTTCCCCAGGGCTCAATATTGGGTCCCTTACCTTTTAGCATTTATATGTTTCCACTTGGCCAACTGCTTAGATCACACAAGCTCAATTATCACTTCTATGCTGATGACAAATATACATCCAAACAAAACCAGATTCTACTCTTGCTGCTTTTCTCCTATCTAACTGTATTTGTGATATAAAAACTTGGATGACCCATAATTTCCTTCAATTAAACTGTGACAAGACTGAAGTCATGCTTGTTGGCACCCCCCATTAATTACATAAGGTCATTTCTTTTTTTTTTTTTTTCCATAAAATTTTTTTTAATTGAAAACCAATAAATACAACAGCATATGAAACAAAATGTAAATCAGAAGAACAGCAAGCAGGTTGTCAAATGGTACAGGCCTTACTTCACAACAGATATGAAAATTCATAAGGTCATTTCTAATAGCTTATCTATAGATGGCACTGTACTTGAGCTTCAGTCTAAATTGAAAAATCCAGAGGTGATATTTGATGCTAGTTTAACCTTTGACCCACATGTACAAAACGTTGTCAGAACATCTTTTTTCCACTTGAGAAACATTGGTCGGCTGCATTCTATGCTATCATACACAGTAGCTGAAAAGCTGATCCATACAATTGTTGTGTTCTTCCGACTTGACTACTGCAATGCTCTACCCACTGGTGTATCTAAATCCATTGTAAATTGACTTCAATATGTTCAAAATTCTGCAGCCAGAATCCCCACTAGGTCTGGTACAAGTTATTATATCACCCCTATCCTGGAGTCCTTGCACTGGCTACCGTCAGGTTTACATGGATTTTAAGATGCTCTTGCTCACCTAAAAGGCTCTTCATGGCTTGGCATCCCATTATCACATTATGTTCAAAATTCTGCAGCCAGAATCCCCACTACGTCTGATACAAGTGATCATATTACCCCTATCCTGGAGTCCTTGCACTGGCTACCATTAGGGTTTGACATAGGCTAAGGCTTTCATGGCTTGGCATCTCATTATCTCTCTGAACTTTTATCAACGTACTCCCCCCTCGTAACTTCCACTCTTCAGATTCTGGTTTTCTGTGTGTCCCCCCCTACACCTACACTCAATGGGGGACAGAGCCTTCTCCTCTCCTGCTATTCTCCAAAAGTCTGGAATTCACTTCCTAAGAACATCAGAGAATCATCTTCTCTAAACTCATTCAAATCAAATTTAAAAAAAGTTTTTCTTTAGACAAGTTTTCATTTAATTGTCCCTTTTTCCTTTATGTTATCTTGCGTATTTCATGAAAAACAAGATGGGATAAATGAAGGTGTGTGAAAAACAGCCGGTCCCTAGTTTGAAATACACACACTATTCACAGGGATGGAGACACTGAGCAGTGCTCGCCAGTTCTCACATAAAGTCCCAAATTGCCCATTTCTTGTATCTTACTAGGGATGGAGACGCTTGCTTTACAGGCGGGTGTCTCACTCAAAGTCCCCATTTGCCTATAACATCTTTATTAAAGGGATGGGGGTGTGTGTCTCCCAGCTGATCACATTTAGTTTGCACCCCATGGTTTTTTACACAGCCATGCATTTTTCATTGCCAGTCATGGATTGGAGCAGGTGGGGGAGGATTGGGCGGTCTCCAATCCCATCTGTTTCCCATCCATCTATTAGCAAGCATGTACTTCCCTTTGTGAAGACACTTGGACACTCAGGTTGAGTAGTGTTATTTAGTGTTAGGTTCTGCAAGTAACGCAGGATGCCTTGTCGTTGGCCTTGCAGCTTCCGCATGCATTTGCAAATATGTGTTATCTAAACTCCTGCTTTTAACTTATATTGTTAGACAGGTTTATTTTGGTTTGTTAGCAGACTGGTGGGTAAGTATTTCAAACTAGGGACCGGCTGTTTTTCACACACCTTCATTTATCCCATCTTGTTTTTCAATTAACTATTCACAGGGATGGAGACACTGAGCAGTGCTCGCCAGTTCTCACATAAAGTCCCAAATTGCCCATTTCTTGTATCTTGCGTATTTCTTGTGTTTTCCTTGTAAAGTGCTTTGAGAAGCCACCTTTGATGGCACTATATAAAATAAAGTTTAAAATAATAATATTATTATAAAGGCATACTGTATATGTATGGTTGTTTTTGTATTGATGCTGATAATTTTTTAAAGATCTCAAAGGCAACGCTTGAATGCTAATTGAATAGTAGAGAGCTTAGTTGAGCAGTCTACATGAGTAAAATGTGTCGGCCTTCTGGAGATAAAGGCAGATGAAGGCATGGCCAATGAACTGTGATAGGTATGGCGTTTACATTTTTAAATCATTAAATGCCATAAAATGTCCTATTTCTCCTATATAAACTGCTTTTATGTACCTATTTAAGTCAAGAGGAATACTAGTAGAACAAACAATAAAACTGAAACAAAACATTGTAGGCACAAGAAAAATCAATTTCCCATAAAAAAATAAAGACTACTGCACAGGTGCCTAAAATTTTTTAGTAGATGCAGTTTCACTTGCTTCTGGGCCTGGGGTTTGCATGCACTATCCCAAGGTCAGGGCTTGACAAATTTGCTTTGAATCTAGGAGCCAGCTAAAAAGGTTAGGAGCCAGTTTTTTTCTTAACATAGTGTGTGCTGTCGGCATCTGGTGCAAGGCAAGTAATTTGCACCCCCTAACCCTAACTTACTTACAACAGAGCGGCCAGTCAATAACTCAAAAGTAACAACGTTACCTCAGGGCTATAGGCTGGCCAGAAAGAATGACATTAAAAACTCCTTATTTTACCGAATGCATTGTCACTGCGGCATGTAAAACACCCTCATCTGCTGCCTATTGCAGCTTAAAGGTGGCCATTGCTGGGTGGCAAAAACATGTCTCTACTTTTACCACTCAATTACCACTCAACTGCACATCTAAATGAAGCCATAGTGACACTTTAAATAAAATACAAAAAAGGATAAAATAAGTATCCCAGCGCTGCTGATCTTCTGCTGTCTCTTTGCTGCCACTTTCTGCCTACATGTGTGTCCCCTGGGGTGACCCTATTCATTACTCTGGTGGGTTTCTGGTCACCATAAAATACTGGAGCCCAGCTGTACATAAAGATTGGTAATTGTTGATGGTACACAGAGCTTTACCAGGGAACATAGAAGGATTTTCTAAAGCATATCCACCTACTTCATCTCACAGCATACCATACACTTTCAAAGGAGTGCCAGCTCAGCATGTTACAGCAACACACATCCCAGGCAGCTACCCTGCTCCATCCTCCTTTAGAAAACCTCCCGCTCTCGCTGAGAGTACTCACAGTCCGCCCGCTCAGTCAGGTGGAGGCTACACAGGGTGCCGGGTCCCCCTCCACCTCACCCTTCACTGAGGCCTGCCCTCCCCCACTGTGTAGGTGGGCTCTGGGTTTTGGGAGGAGGAACGCCAGTTTGGTGGTGATGCGGCATGGGCAGCAGAAGAGAGAAGTCTTTTATCCTCAGATTCTACATGGACATTGGGGAGCAGAAGAGAACAGCAGCCGCCTAAAAAGAGGATGCTGGCCCCCTCCCATGTCACTTACAGCTGGAATTAAGACTGCTGCATGCCTCCGGGGAAACCACAGAGACCAGGTGGGGTGGGGTGAGCGAGGGATCATCTTCCCGGCGCCCTGAGCTGCATATCCGGGTTGTCAGAAGTTGCAGTGAGTGGGCTAGTGGCGGCCTAGACACCAGGACGCAGTTTCTGGTTGCCATGGTGACCTGGCGCCTGGGGTTTGTCGAGCCCTGCCCTAGGTTAACCACTTTACCACCAGAGGATTTTCCTGCTTAACGTCCAGGCCACTTTTTGCAACTTGGCACTGCGCGAATTTAACTGACAATTGCGCAGTCATGCAACCCTGTACCCAAATGAAGTTTACGTCCTTTTTTTCCCACAAACAGAGCTTTCTTTTGGTGGTATTTGATCACCTCTGTGCTTTTCATTTTTTGCGATATTAATAAAAAAAGAGAAAAAATTTTGCGAAAAAATTGACATTTTCTACTTTGACAGTTGAAAAATATCCAATATATTACATTTTTGTCATATATTTAGGCCAAAATGTATTTAGCTACATGTCTTTGACAAAAATATTTTTAACCGCTTTAAGACTGGAAGATTTTACCCCATTCCTGACCAGGCTATATTTTGCGATTCGGGCGCTGCGTTATTTTAATGGACAATTGCGCGGTCGTGCGACGCTGTTCCCAAATTAAATTGATGTCCTTTTTTCCCCACAAATAGAGATTTCTTTTGGTGGTATTTGATCACCTGTGCGATTTTTAATTTTTGAAAAATAGAGCGACAATTTTGAAAAAAAAAACAATATTTTTTACATTCTGATATAGAACATTCAAAAAAAAAATGTATAAATCAAAATTTTTCAACATTTCAGGCCAATTTGTTTTCTGCTACATATTTTTGGTAAAAAAAAATCACAATAAGCGTATTTTGATCGGTTTGCACAAAAGTTATTGCGTTTACTAACTAAGGGAAAGATTTGTAATTTTTATTGTTTATTTCTTTTACTAGTAATGGCGGCGATCTGCGATTTTTTTTGCGGGACTGTGACATTGCGGCAGACAGATCGGACCCCTAACTGACATTTTTGATACTTTTGGGGGTACCAGTGACATTACTACAGTAATCAGTGTTTTAAATATGCACTGTTACTGTAATAATGACACTGGCAGGGAAGGGGGTTAACTTTATTGGTGATCAAGGGGTTAAATGTATGCCTCATGCTTACTGACGTGTGTGGGGGGAGGGGGTTGTGTGACAGAGACACAGATCCCAGGTTCAGCTATGATGAATCCTGTAATCTGTCACTGTCTGTCACATAGGAGATCCGCCCGCTTTGTTTACACAAGCGGGCGGATTTCCTCACTCGATCCCCCAAGATCGGTGATCACCACCTCTCCTCCCCTAGCCCAACTCCCGCTGTGTCTGAATACAGCGGGAGCAAGCCTCCGGCGGCGCACGCGGCGCCGAGAGATGGGAGAGTCTGGTGACGTAGGTCTACGTCGCCAGACCTTAACGAGCCACTTTGCCGCAGTAGCAGCACAGTGAGCAGTGGTCAAGCAGTTAAAAAAGAAATGTATTTTTTACAATGCTTGATCAGCTTTGTAAGCAGTAAAAGGCTCCAGTTTTTCCACACTCCACTTACGATCTCTACCTTTTGGTTTTACACCTACTTCCAGACATATTCTAGTTACCATACCTTTCTACAGTAAACCAATGCAACAAAAAGGGAATAGAACAGATAATGTGAAGCAGACATGCTAGGTACTGAATAAAGTATACAGCTGCTAGACCCACTATAACTTTGCATGGAAATAATTTAGTGGACATAAGACTTTTGAGCAAGGCTTACACAACTGAAGTACAAATAAATTCAGTACAAATGTAAACTTATATTAACCAGGTCAGTTCTGGACCACCCTATAGCAAATTTACTGTTACAGGGTGGTCTTCCTGTGTAGGATCATGTCTATACACCTGATTCACTTCCACCCAGGGGGCGTGTGCTACCGGTGGGCCGCTTCTGCTGTGAAAAATCAGAGAAGAGGCCGATCTGCAGGTGCCTGGTGGTAAATCACTCAGAACAGAGATCTGCCTATGTAAACCCTTTAAACACCCTGGATGTTTAACCCCTTCCCAGCCATTGTATTTTAGCACTAATCACTGTATTAGTGTCACTGGTTCCCAAAGTGTCAAACGTGTCTGATCGTTCATTGCATTATCGCAGTCCCACTATAAGTAGTTGATCGCCTCTGTTACCAGTATAAACAATAAAGAAATAAATAAATATTTCATAAATATATACCATAGTTTGTAGACGCTATAACGTTCACGCAAACCAATCAATATACGCTTATTGGGATTTATTTTACCAAAAACATGTAACAAAATACATATTGGCCTAAATTTATGAAGAAATAACGGAAAATTTATATCAAATACTTACCATAATTTTCCTTTCCTGATGGACTCCATGGCAGCATACGTATCGGGTTTGGCCCCGCCTCCAAACCTACCCATAGGATCTCACTCCCATAAATCTTTGCTCCTGTTCAGCACACGTGTTCTGTAACTATCCTCCACAGAAATCCGGGAGGGAACTCCTGCTGCCATGGAGTCCATCAGGAAAGGAAAATTACGGTAAGTATTTGATATAAATTTTCCGTTTTCCTGACAGACTCCATGGCAGCATACGTATCGGGAAATAACTCGCCGTACACACAGGGTGGGCAGGTGCTGAACAGAAAAAATTTAATGCATTTTGTCAAACAGACAGGACTTGCAAACCAAAATTCACAGACGAAAGAGCCGCTGGCTCAACACAGTAATGGGACAAAAACGTGTTAATAGAGGACCATGACGCCGCTCTACAGATGACTTCAGGAGCCACGTGTCTGGATACTGCCCAGGAGGTAGAGATGCTTCGCGTTGAATGAGCTGTAACTAGGGTCAAGCCCTTAGCCCTATAAGCCCACTGTATGGTCTGAATGATCCAAGATGCAATAGATCTGGTCGAGGCCCTTGAACCCTTGTTTTTACCATAGAAGGTCACGAAAAGATGTTCCGATTTTCTAAAAGAAGAAGTGACTTCCAAATATTTCTTAATACACCTTCCAACATCCAGCGGATGAACCGAGGATTCTTCTTCTTGTCTAAAGGTCGGTAACACCGTTTCAATGTTTTCATGGAAAACAGAAGTCCTTTTTGGTCTCGCATCCAGCATGGGAATGAGCACCACTCTGTCAGGAAAAAATGTTAAGAAAGGCTCTTGTGCCCCGAAGGACCCAATCTCTGACACTCCTTTCGCTGAGGTTACAGCTACCAGAAATGCTGTTATCAGAGTAAGTTCCCTTATAGTCATGGATTCGGACGTGTCTTGAATCTGAACCGACAGGAAATCCAGAACTAGAGGCAGATCCCACTTGGGAAACCTAGGTTTTCTTTGAGGTCTGATTCTTACTGCTCCCTTAAAGAATTGACGAATTAAGGCATGACTGGCCCAGGAGATCCCCGTAAAGGCGGAAATAGACCTGGACTCTCAGCGAACTCACCGATAGCGGCAAATCCAACCCTGATTGCAGAAAGCTCAATACGTCCTGTATCTTAATGGAGGAATGAGGATCAGGCCTTGCGGCCAACTGTCCCGAAAATTTTTCCCAGATTCTCTGATAAACTCTGTTCGTTGAGTTTCTTCTAGCACTAAGCAATGTAGAAATCGCCGTTTCTGGACAGCCTAAGGCCTGTAACCTCCTCCTTTCAACATCCAGACCCTCAGATGTAGACGGGCCGGGCATGGATGGAGTACGGACCCCTGGGACAACAGATCCGGCCTGAAGGGTAGCGGAATTGGGTCTCGGACACTGAGTAGTGTCAGAAGGGGAAACCATGGCCTATTCGGCCAGAAGGGAATCACCGCCACTACCTCAACTGGCTCCGACCTGAGTCTCCGAAGAAACTGTAACACAATCGGAATTGGTGGGAAGGCGTATGCCCTGTGGAATCTCCACTGATCCGAGAGTGCATCCATCCCTGATGCTTGTGGATCTCTGAATCTCGAATAGTACTTCGGCAGTTTGTAGTTGCAGGGGGAGGCGAAGAGGTCTACCTCTGGAGAGAACCCCAATGTTAGGATCCAGTCGAACGTTTCCTCGTGAAGGGACCACTCGTTGTTGTCCAGGTCCACTCTGGACAGGAAGTCTGCTTTGACATTCTGGACTCCTGGAACATAAACCGCTGAAAGATTTGAGAGATTTCTCTGCTTTCAGGACATAATCGGTTCCACTTCCCTCAATAGGGACCAGCTGCGCGTTCCCCCTTGCTTCCTGACATATGCCACTGCTGAGGTGTTGTCCAGACGTAGCATGACAGGTTGGTCTTTTGTTAGGTGAGAAAATGCCCGAAGAGCTTGGAACGCTGCTCGGAGTTCCAGTATGTTGGATACTATTCCCCGAGTGGAAAACTCCCACCTGCCCTGTGCCACCTCCGACAGACAGTGGGCACCCCAGCCTATGTTGCTGGCGTCCGAGGTGACCACTACCCACGGAGCTGGCTTCAGAGAGTGGCAGTTCAGCAGGTGGTCTCTGCACAACCACCAAGGGAGACTCGCTCTCATGGAAGGGGTTAAGAAGATGCGTTGATCCAGATGCCACGTATCCCATTGCTGAAGGAATCCCTTCTGAAAGGGTCTCATCCTCCACAGGGCCCACTTCACCATGGGGACTACTGCGACCATAGTCCCGACTACCTTCAGGCATTGCCGTGCCTGGAGATGAGAGGATGAGAGGGCAAAGCGAATCCTGTCTCGAAGTGTCCCTATTTTTTCCTCTGGAAGAGAGATAGTCGCTTTCTCTGTGTCGAACAGGGCGCCCAAGTAGATCAGGGACTGAGTTGGAATCAGGTGGCTCTTCTCCTTGTTGAGTAACCATCCAAACTTCTGGAGAGTGGACACGACCTGCTCCAGATGAACTAATAGTTGATCTCTGTCTTGGGACAACAGGAGGAGATCGTCCAAATAATGGTGAAGTCGGATACCTTTCAATCTCAGTAGGGCTACCACGGCCAATAAGATTTTTGAAAAGGTCCGTGGAGATGTTGAGAGCCCGAATGGGAGACAGATAAATTGAAGATGTAAACCTCCCACTTCGAACCGGAGAAACCTTTGAAAATCTTCGTCCACAGGGACATGAAAGTAGGCGTCTTTCAAGTCGATGGACACCATCCAGTCTGCCGGCTGGACTGATTGCTGTATGGACAACAGGGTCTCCATTTTGAACCTTTCTTTTTTTATGAATTTGTTCAAGAAGGTCAAATCTATTACTGGTCTCCATGATCCATTCTTCTTTTGGACCAGAAAGAGCGGAGAATATATTCCTTGGCCTCGCTCGGACTCTGGAACGGAGATAACAGCCCCTTGAGCAATGAGAGCTTCGACGTAAGAAAATAAAATCTGACGCCTTTCTTCTAGGAATGTTATGGCAGTAGGCAGGAACCTTGAGCCTGGCCTCTCCTTGAAGACCCACTTGTGGCCTGAGGACACCGTCCTGACGGCCCAGGGGTCCTGAATCGAAGCCGCCCAGACATGACGGAAGGAGCGTAGACGCGCACCCACCTGACACATCTGAGCGGGCCCAACTTCAAAAGGACTTAGTGGGCTCACGGTCCCCTGAGGAGACATTCTTTGTCGTCTTCCTGGAAGACTGTCTTGATCTCCAGTTTCGATTGAACTCACGACCAGGTCTATAAGAACGAGCTTCCCTGGCCCGGTCAGGAACAAATTTTCTAGTAGGCTGTCCTTTCTTGACGTTGAACTGGCGCCGATCCTGGGGAAGAAACCCAGACTTACCGCCCATAGCCCGGGTTATGGCCTCGTCAAGTTTATTCCCGAAAAGGGAGGACCCCTCAAAGGGAATACGGCACCAAACTTGCTTTGATGCCGGATCCGCAACCCAAGGGCGGAGCCAAAGAGCTCTCTTAGCTGTGACCGAGGACAGCATAACTCTTGCCAACAGACGGATCAGGTCTATGGAAGCCTCCCCAAGGAACGACGAGCCCAGCCTAAGCTCCTGGATTGGAGCGCTTCTGGCCACCTCTTCCGACACCGATCTGACCGATTCGTCTACCACATCAGCCCAAGATTCCATGGCCTTGGATAGAGCGGCTAAAGCCAGGACTGGCTTGCAGGCCATACCTGCTGTGAGATAGATTCTCTTCAAATCGGAGTCCATCCTTCGGTCCAACGGGTCTTTAAATGAGACCGTATCTTCTAAAGGAAGGGTCACATGCTTGTCCAGTCTCATGACTGCTGCGTCAACTAGAGGAGGAGACTCAAGATGTTTCACATCATCCTCTTTGAAGGGGTAAAGTTTCGCCATCTTAGATACTAAGGAATTATTTCGTTCCACCTTTCTCCACTCCTCCGAAATAACTTCTCCCAACTCTCCCAGAAAGGGAAAATTAACCCGCTCCTTGTTGAGCTGTTTAAAGTACTTCTTTTGCTTGGGAGGGGGAACAGCTGACTCTTCCCAGTTTAAAGTCTCTCTGACCGCTTTAACTAGGGAAGGCACCAAAGCATATTCGAAACCCAAGCAGGGATCCTCATCTTCAGAGTCACTACCTGACAAGAGCACTGACTGATGGCTTGTCTGGGCCGACTCGAAATCTTCCTGTACTTGAAGTGCTACAGGGGAAGGGCTTGGGGAAGCCGTTGCAGTGTCTTGAGAATGACTGACACCCATCTCAGCCAAAGAGTCCTTTACTACTCTCTTGACCAAAGCCTCAATGCGTTGATCAGAAGTATCCCTCTCTCCCGCAGCCTGGGAGAAACATCTGTCACAGAAAAACTTCCTCTCCGGGACACTAGCGCCACAGCCCTTGCAACCTGCTTTGTCAGGTCTCCGTGCGTGGCTTGCTGAAGTGGACGCTTTACGATGATGGGAACCCGAACGGGATTTCCCTGTAGAGTGCCGGTGGCGAGAACTCGAACGTCTTTCACTTCTTTGAGAAGAGTGTCTAGTCTCTGAACGAGGAGGGCTGTAAACAAAGGAAACAAAGAAAAAACAAACAGGAAGCTAGGAACACTTGAGTTCCTACCCCCACCCCCTATAACCCACACCCCCACCAAGAAGCCCCCAATACCTGTTAGGGGCGGGCTGACCACCGGAGGGCAAAGTAGCTTCCATTCTGATGCTGACCTACAAGAATGAGCCGGACAGCAATGTCAGAAAACCAGCAAAAAGAGGGGGGGGGAGGGGGGGGCGCTCCCAAACTGGGGCCAGTACTCACCAAGACCCAGAGGTTAGCAGGCAGAGCGGCAGCGAACAGCAGGCGTCCAAAAACCGATCGGTTGTGGTATATAGAACACCCAGTATCAGCAGTGTGTATAAACACAACACTGCTGACAGCTCTGGGGTTTAAATATGGCGCCCGGTGACGTCATCAGCGATCGCCACCAACGCCGCCTTACTGCGCATGCGCCGAGCTCCTACTGCGCACGCGCGAGAGCCAAGCCTCGTTCTCGAGGCGCCGCCCATGCGCAGTAGCGTACCGCACCGGCGGCCGGTCAGGAAGTGAATCGCTGACCGGCCCCAGACCACTAGCCACCAGGGAAGGCAGGAAAGACCAGGTAAGAACAAATAAACATAACCAGGCAATACATAAGCATTTAAGCATACAAAATAGCTGCCATGGAGGACTTGCTACTCACGAACCGCAGACCACCAGGGATGGATGCACACCGGACTTATCTCTTCTAGGGTACCGGCCACCCGCAGCAGCTGGGCTTTTTGGCCAAGGCTGCATGCATACATCTTCGCCCCTACTCCATACCCCGCAGCAGCTGGGGCTTATTGGAGAGCACAATACCCGACTGGTAGAGTCACCCATCACCCGGAATCCATCTTCAGGTAGGATATCAGGTAATCCTTTGGAGGACAAAAAAAGAACACGTGTGCTGAACAGGAGCAAAGATTTATGGGAGTGAGGTCCTATGGGTAGGTTTGGAGGCGGGGCCAAACCCGATACGTATGCTGCCATGGAGTCTGTCAGGAAAGGGTTTTTTTATTGGATATGTTTTATAGCAGAAAGTAAAAAATATTGTCTTTTTTTTTTTTTTCAATATTGTCAGTCTTTCTTTGTTTATAGTGCAAAAAAAATAAATAAATGCAGTGGTGATTAAATGCCACCTCTATTTGAGGGGAAAAAATTACATACATTTATTTTTTGGGTACAGCGTTACATGACTGAGCAATTGTCAGTGAAAGTATCGCAAAAAAATGGTCTGGTCATGAGGAGGGGGTAAATCTTCCAGATGTCAAGTGGTAAATTTCCATAGGTTGATTCATCTGAATCAACTTTGCCAGGTATTCACTTAAATAATAAACCAGCCCAAAATTTGCCCAATAAATGGCCCTGTCAGCTCCCTCCCACCCGACATCCTTTGATAAACTGAAGGAGTTCAGAGAAAATTGTCTCCAGAATAGTGCCTTAATTTAACCACTTCCTGCCCATGCTATGGCCGAAAGACGGCTACAGCGTGGGCTTACTTTGCTGGAAGGGCGTACATGGACATCCTCCTTTCGGACTCAGCTGATCACAGATAGGGGTAAAGAAAGAGCCAAATTACAGAGGCCCTTTACCACATGATCAGATGTATCCAGTGACAGCTGATTACGGATGTAAACACAAGCCTGGTATTGGAGGAGAGAAGAAGACAGCTGATAACCGACATGTGTTAAAAGGACATTGGCACTGATTATCAGTGTCCTGATTATCAGTGCAGTCCCAACAGTGCCTGTCAGTGGAGCCAATCAGTGGCTCCTCATCAGTGTCACCTATCAGTGCCCCATATTAGTGCAGCCTCATCAGTGCCTCCTCATCAATGCCCATCAGTGCCACCTATCAGTGCTGCTTATTAGTGTCCTTCAGTGCCGCCTACCAGAGCCCATCAGTGCCAACTATCAGTGCTGCATATCAGTGCAGCCTCATCAGTGCCCACCAATGCCACCTATCAGTGCTCACCAGTGCCACCTATCAGTACCCATCAGTGCCGCATTATCAGTACCCATCAGTGCAGACTCATCAGTGCACATCAGTGAAGGAGAAAGTGCCCGTTTGCAAATTTTTATAACAAATTATGCAAAATGTTTTTGTTTGTTTTTTTTCATACTTTTCGGTCTTTTTTCATTTGTTTAGCAAAAAAAAACCCAGTTGTAAATAAATACCACCAAAAAAAAAAAAAATAAAAAGCTTAATTTAGGTGAAAAAATTATAAAAATTTAAAAATTTTATATGGGTACAGTGTTGCATGACCGCACAATTGTCATTCAAAGTGTGACAGCTCTGAAAGCTGAAAATTGGCCTGGACAAGAAAGTGCCCAGTAGGCAAGTGGTTAATCATATTTTGACCAGCCACATAATTGCTGGAAACAAAATGAAAAAATGTTAAAAGTTAAGTTCCTGGGGAAAAAACCAACACAATATTTTATATGAAACATATAGAATTAGTAGAACATAATCAATAAATATTATCTGTCTTCAAAAACGTGTTGACTTATCATCTTTCAAACGCAGGCTTCATTTTTAGCAGGCAGATGAGTATAAATGATTACATGGGAGTAATAGTGAAAGTAAAGTTAGCACACAAGTCTGTGAAAGGTCCAGGAAGGGGTTTGCATCTGTAATGAAATGTCTTGAAGATTTATGCATGTGAGTCATAACATTGGAACTTGGTACTTCTGTAAGATGAAGAGGCTCTGTCATCTAGCAGTTAAGCAGTTGTTTTCTTATTAGGCACAACACAAAAACGTAAGACTTTGAGCATATTGTTTAAATATGAAACATGGAAGCATTCAGTTATTTGACTCTTGAAAATCTATCAAACTAAAGAAAATGATGTTTGACTAATTTAATGTAACATACAGTTAAGCTCCTGGAAGTTTTTGAGATGCAACATGAATGGATATTGCTATTTTGACATGTAGATTGAAAGTACTTCAAAGCAAAGTCTTTACTTATGTTTTTTTCAAGTGAGAATTAATTAATAAGAGGTTATGCTCGTTGCAAGGTTATTCATGGACTTTACTTACACTTATTCCTAATTGCTCTATAGCTTATTTGTTTATAGAGTTGGATATTATTTGTATTGATAGCTGTTACTTCAATGTTTTACATACAGTATCTCACAAAAGTGAGTACACCCCTCAAATTTTTCTGTCAATATTTTATTATATCTTTTCATGTGACAACACTGAAGGAATGACACTTTGCTACAATGTAAAGTAGTGAGTGTACAGCTTGTATAACAGTGTAAATTTGCTGTCCCCTCAAAATAACTCAACACACAGCCATTAATGTCTAAACCGCTGGCAACAAAAGTGAGTACACCTCTAAGTGGAAATGTCCAAATTGGGCCCAAAGTGTCAATATTTTGTGTGGCCACCATTATTTTCCAGCACTGCCTTAACCCTCTTGGGCATGGAGTTCACCAGAGCTTCACATGTTGCCACTGGAGTCCTCTTCCACTCATCCATGATGAAATAACGGAGCTGGTGGATGTTAGAGACCTTGCCCTCCTCCACTTTCCGTTTGAGGATGTCCCACAGATGCTCAATAGGGTTTGGGTCATGAGACATGCTTGGCCAGTCCATTACCTTTACCCTCATCTTCTTTAGCAACGCAGTGGTCATCTTGGAGGTGTGTTTTGGGTCGTTATCATGTTGGAATACTGCCCTGCAGCCCAGTCTCCGAAGGGAGGGGATCATTCTCTGCTTCAGTATGTCACAGTACATGTTGGCATTCATGGTTCCCTCAACGAACTGTCGCTCCCCAGTGCCAGCAGCCCTCATGCAGCCCCAGACCATGACACTCCCACCAACAAGCTTGAATGTAGGCAAGACACACTTGTTTTCGCACTCCTTACCTGGTTGCCGCCACACATGCTTGACACCATCTGAACCAAATAGGTTTACCTTGGTCTCATCAGACCACAGGACATGGTTCCAGTAATCCATGTCCTTAGTCTGCTTGTCTTCAGAAAACTGTTTGCAGGCTTTCTTGTGCATCATCTTTAGAAGAGGCTTCCTTCTGGGACAACACCCATGCAGACCAATTTGATGCAGTATGCAGCGTATGGTCTGAGCACTGACAGGCTGACCCCCCCACCCCTTCAACCTCTGCAGCAATGCTGGCAGCATTCACACATCTATTTCCCAAAGACAACCTCTGGATATGATTCTGAGCACGTGCACTCAACTCCTTTGGTTGACCATGGCTGAGTGGAACCTGTCCTGTTACACCACAGTATGGTCTTGGCCACCGTGCTGCAGCTCAGTTTCACGGTCTTGGCAATCTTCTTAAAGCCTAGGCCAGTGATGGCCAACCTTGGCACCCCAGATGTTTTGAAACTATATTTGCTATGATGCTCAACTATACAGCAGAGTTCATGAGCATGATGGGAAATGTAGTTCCAAAACATCTGGGGTGCCAAGGTTCCTCATCACCGGCTTAGGTCCTGTTTATATAGAGCAAAAATTATTTTTTTCAGATCTCCAGAGAGTTCTTTGCCATGAGGTGCCATGTTGAACTTCCAGTGACCAGTATGAGAGAGTGAGAGTGATAACACCAAATTTAACACATCTGGTCCCCATTCACATCTGAGACCTTGTTACACTAACGAGTCATATGACACCGGAGAGGGAAAATGGCTAATTGGGCGCAATTTGGATATTTTCACTTAGGGGTGTACTCACTTTTGTTGCCAGTGGTTTAGACATTAATGGCTGTGTGTTGAGTTATTATGAGGGGACTGCAAATGTACACTGTACACTCACTACTTCACATTGTAGCAAAGTGTAGTTTCTTCAGTGTTGTCACATGAAAAGATAAAATTCAATATTTTCGAAAATGTGAGGGGTGTACTCACTTTTGTGAGAAACTGTACATGTAGATTAACAGTCACATTAATATTGCAAGCATTGTTTAAATACCGTTTTTACTTGCTGTGAAAATAAAGATGTGGTGTTGCTGCGTGTTCCAACATGTACAACTAAACAGTCAACTAAACAGTCATCTTATCAACCCATAGCAGGATGCAGGGAGATTTTGTTTTGCTTTGCTATGAAGTTATGTCTATGTAAATATTAAAGATAATCTGTCCTTAAGAAACACTATATGAATCAGCATTAACATGGCATAGCATGACACCATAAGGTACTTCTTTTTACCTTTGTTTTGTCTAAATATTCCGCCAAAGTTTTCTTTGAGCCACCAAACTTGTGTCAATGCTGGAAATAAAACTATTTCTAAAGTCAAAAGCCCCGGTTCACATTTGTGCGATTGAGGAGATCGCATGTAATTCGGAGCGCACTGCTCCTAAATTACATGCGATCTCATGTGCGGTGCAAATTTCAGCCATACACTTTGTATGGCTGAATTTACATCGCATCCGCAATAAACACGCATTTGAGGCTTTTTATTATCTGCAGCAGAATCGGATAGCATAGTGGTTCACACTAGTGCGATCGGATTCTGTGCGAACTTGCAGATCGCAGTGCGATATGCGATCGCAACTGGGGGTGTCGTTAACTTTTAATTGACACCCCCTGCGTATCGCGTATGACAGTGTGAACTGCCAGAGGTGCGGATGCGATGCGGGATCACGCTGCATATTCGCAGAGAAAAGAACCTTATCTGAACCAGAAAGGTAAAACACTGGGTAACAGGAAAGCTCAACAGGAGCGAACAAACCCAGGAAAGCAAAATAACCAAGGGGTAAAAAATCCCAACAGGAGGGGACAGGCGAAAACGCCATGTCTCCCCTAAGGCATTGCCACACTCAGAACTTTGAGGCCAAAGGAGGCATCTGCCGATGCCAAAACATCAAGTTTGTAAAATTTTGTAAAGGTGTGCATGGACGACCAGGTCGCCGCTTTGCACACCTGGGACACCGACGCCTGATGGCGGAAGGCCCAAGATGCACTCACCGCTCTGGTAGAGTGCACCGTGACAGGGAAGGGCGGAACCCGTTCCCCAAGCGAATAAGCCTGTACAATCGTCTGTCTGATCCATTTAGAAATGGTTGCCGCAGACGCAGCCATACCCTTCTGAGGTCTCTCAGGAAGGACAAAAAGAGTATCCGACTTTCTGAAGGATTCAGTAGACGACAGGTACACCCTGATCGCCCGGACTACATCCAAGGAATGCAAGGCAAACTTTTAAAGAAAAATTGATGAGGTTGCAAGACCACCTTATCCCTATGAACAACCAGGTAGGGGGAGCGGCAAGACAGGGCCGCCAACTCCGACACTCTGCGAGCAGATGTGATCGCCGCCAGAAAGGCGACTTTCCGTGACAGCGCAGGCAGAGGAATCTCCCGGATGTTCTCAAACGGAGGACGTTGCAAAACGGACGGAACCAAATTCAGGTCCCAAGGAGGCAAGGGTGCCCTCCTAGGGGGAGCCAGATGATGCACCCCTTGAATAAAGGTGCGGATCAAGGAATTTGGCGCCAAGGGGCGCTGGAAAAGAATGGCCAGTGCAGATAACTGACCCTTAATAGTGGTCAGCACAAGACGCTGGTCCATCCCAGATTGCAGGAAGGCTAACACCCTCGCCACCGAAAAGGAGCGAGGATGGAAACCCTGCGATTCACACCAGGCAAAATAAGCCTTCCAGGTACGATAATAAATCTTACTGGAGGAGGCCTTTCTAGCCTTGAGTAGGGTAGGAATGACCGCCGACGAGAGACCACGATCTCTCAAGACCTGGCTTTCAACAGCCACGCCGTTAAAGCCAGCGACTGTAAAGCAGGATGGAAGATCGCCCCTGAGACAGCAGATCGTCTCGTAACGGGAGCCACCAGGGAGTCTCAACGACCAGTTGCATGATGTCCGCGTATCAAGACCAGCACGGCCAGTCTGGGGCCACTAGAATCACCAACCTCGGTTCCGAGACCAACCTGCGAAGGAACCTGGACAACAACTGAATCGGGGGGAAGGCATAAATCAGGCGATACCGATTCCAAGGCACTACCAACGCGTCCCAGGCGTCTGCCAGAGGGTCGCATGTTCTTGCCACTAACCTTCCCACCTTGTTGTTTAGACGAGACGCGAACAGATCCATGTCCGGGCATCCCCATCATGCACACAGCATCTGAAACACCTCCGTGTGTAGGGACCATTCCCCCTGATCCAGGGTCTGACGGCTCAGATAGTCGGCCTGCCAGTTCTCCACACCTGGAATGTGAACTGCCGAAATCTCTGAGACCCGCGTCTCGACCCGGGACAGAATCTCGGCCACTTCCTTGGCCGCCCGGACACTCCTGGTTCCCCCTTGGGGATTTATGTAAGCCACCGCAGTTGCGTTGTCTGTCTGCACACGCACAGGGCAGCCCCAAAGATGATCTGACCAACGGAGCAAACATAGTCTGATCACTCGCAGTCCCAAGACATTTATAGGTAGGGAGGATTCCCCCTCCGACCAAGTGCCCTGGGCAGACAAAATGCCCAGAATGCCACCCCAGTCCGAAAGGCTGGCGTCCGTGGTGACCACCATCCATAACAACGACCGGAAGGATTTCCCTTCCGTCAGAGCCGGAGACTGGAGCCACCACAGAAGATCCTCTCTGACTTGGTGGCTCAAAGAAATCCTCCTTTCCAAGGAATGCGGACATCTGCCCCACCTGGCCAGAATCTCCGCTTGCAGAGATCGTGTGTGGAACTGTGCAAATGGTATCGCCTCGAAGGCTGACACCATCAATCCCAGGGACCACATGCAGGTCCTGAGCGAAGAGGACTTGTTGTCCCTGAGGGACCTGACCTCGTTCTTCAGAGTCCGGAGTTTGTCCTCCCGACAGGAAGACCTTCGCCCGGGCGGAGTCCAGAACCATCCCCAGGTAAGGGAGGCGAACAGAAGGAGACAATGTCGACTTCTGAAAATTGATAGTCCACCCAAACTTCTGGAGCATCGTCCAGATACCCAAGGATTTCAATTCCCTGCGCCCGCAACAGGGTCAGGACAGGAGCCAGCACTTTGGTAAACACCCTTGGAGCCGAAGCGAGACCGAAAGGCAACGCCACAAACTGATAGTGCTCCTCCGTGATTGCGAATCGGAGGTACCTCTGATGACCTTCGTAGATGGGGATGTGTAAATACACATCCTTGAGGTCGATGGAAGCCAGGAAATCTCCTGGACTCAGGGAGGCCACCACCGATCTGAGGGATTCCATGTGGAACTTTTGAACCCGCACAAAGCGGTTTAGAAACTTTAGGTCCAGAATTAGACGCACCTTGCCCTCCTTTCTGGGCACCATGAACAGATTTGAGTAAAAACCCAGAAACTTGTCCCGATGTGGCACCGGGACGATCCCCCCCTGGGCGAGGAGATCCTGAACAGCCCATTGGAGATCTTGGAAACGATCTGGGGTCAAATGAAGATTGGAGGGGAAGAATCTGTCTAATGGGCGTGATAGAAATTCGATCTTGTACCCTGACCGAATGAGTTCCTGAACCCATCTGTCCTGAATCTTGGCCAGCCAAGGTTCGGGAAAACAGCGCAGACATCACCCCACCCCTGAAACGGGTGAGGGCGTCCCTTCAGGTAGAGGTGGACTGGGCCGCCGTGCCAGTGTGGGCGTCTTTTGACTTGCCCACCCAAGGCTTCTTCTGGCCACCAGAGGCCTTGAAGGATTTGCCCTTGTCTTGTGCCTTGAAGGCACGAAAGGACCCCTGGTTAGGTTTAAAGGAAGGGCCACGCTTACCGCGGAAATACTTGCCCCTGGACACCTGGGGCAGCAGCGTGCTTTTACCCCCAGTGACCCCCTTCACCAATTCGTCCAGGGAGTCCCCAAAAAAGCGATTCCCTGCATAAGGGATGTCAGATACTGTCTTCTTGGAAGACTGGTCGGCCGACCAGCTTTTCAACCACACGATGCGACGGATCGTCACTGCGACTGCAGATAAGCTCGTGACTAAAGGGGCCTCATCCAGGGCCGCGTCACACAGGTATAAAACAGCCTGAATAATTTGGTCCACCATCTCCAGAGTAGCAGGAGGGTAGCAGGAGGGGCAGAATCAGCCACAAGGGTGCATCTTAGCACCTTAGTCCACTCCACCACAACCTAAGAGACCATTACTGAGGCGAACACGGGTTTCATCAAGTAACCTGCCACCAGATTGGAGTGGCGGGTAAAAGACTCCACCCGCCCGCCTATCCGCCGGGTCCTTAAACACCGGAGAATCCTCCGCGGGCATCAGAGTGGCTTTATTTAACCTGGATACAGTGTGGTCCACTTTAGGGGCCACAGTCCAGCGCGAATCCACCAGAGACGAAAAAGGGATAACGGTACTGAAACCGCTTAGGCACCACAAAATTGCGCTTTAAATTGCGCCATTGTTTGTTCACTGTTTTGTGAAACTCAGCGGGACAGGGAAACACCTGAACCGACTTCTGGGTTTTGCGGGTCCCAAAGGAAGACCGCTTACCCGGCAGGTGGGGCTCATCTTCTAAACGTAGCATGTCTTTAACAGAGCTAATGAGCGCAGACATTGCAGCGCGTTCTCTGGCCGACCCGGAGGGGGAAACCTCCACCTCCTCCTCCCCCCCATCCAACTGAGAGGACTGAGACCCCTCAGGGGGTACACTGTCCGTGGCAACCATATCTAGCTCCGAATAAAAAGATTGAGAAAGCCTGGGCCTTTTCATAAAAGCCCTCTCAGTCATCAACAGATCCACCTTGGACGCTAAAGTCGTAAGTGCAGCAATAAGTGAGACTATTGCAGAGGATTCAGGAGTACCTGAACCTTCCACCAGAGCTGGGGGGAATTATTCTGGGACTCCATCAGAAACACTTAGAGATTAAATGGCGCTGGCCCTTTAAATCGGCGAGGCGGTTCCCACCGCAATGCGCCGCAATGAGTGACTAACCTGTGCTACTAAGCACTGAAAGATAATAACTGCCAGCAGAGATATAACCCAGAAAAAATAGCAGAAAAGCCCCCAGAAGTGTGTCTATACTGTACCCACACTGCCAGCTCGATCTGTGTGCTTGGAAAGAGGAAATGATGTCACGCCACTAGAGGCCGAACATAGGTCTGAGCCACAAGAAAATGGTTGCCAATGTAAGTCTATGGGGGAGGCTCCGAGAAAATAGCCGCCGAGCACATGAGGAAAAACATTGCCCACATCAAAAATGGTGCCCGAAAGGGCGCCAATACATTACAGAAAATGGCTGCTGCCCTCACATGAGGCCAAAACAGCATGCCCACACCTGAAATGGCAGCCCCGCGGTTTTACACCGATGCGGCCCCCACAAACATGTCTGTACCCCCAAAACGTTGCACAAGCATCACAAGGGACTCAGGGACCCCCGCAACCCCCCCCCCCCCCACAACCGCAATATTGCCCCTGCAGGGACCGTGAAGGGACACATGGGAACCATACTGACAGACATGAGGGGGATATCACAGACTCCACATAGACTGCCATCCCCATAACAGAGGCCCCACATACACCCCCCAACAGATAATGCCATAGATAGAGGAGTAGCATGGTACTCACCGGTTCAGCGGAACCGTGGGTACCGCTCTGTGACAGAAGGCCTCCCACTCCGGGTGGGGGTGCCGTCAGCCGAACAGGACGCTAGCAACACGCGGCGTACCGCAGTGGAGACATCCCAGCGAAGTAGCCACTTTGCAGGCTTTGTCCCTTAGGACAGGGACAGGTCGTTTGCGAGGCCTGGGCGTACGCATAGCCTGCTATCGCTCGATGGCAGGCTGGGATTCCGTAAGGCTCTAGGACAACCAGTGCAAATCCCAGTTCCGCAAACGCTGTAGTCTTCCGAAGTCTTACTAACTAAGCGCAGGAACAAATAAGTGTAAGCTATAAGTGTAAAGAAAAATCACTTTTGCAGAAATAAATTTAAGAAGAAGAAAAGGCTGAGACTGCAGCCCCAGCCAAGGGAAGCCTGCCTACTTCTAACTAGGCAAAAGACAAACTGAATTGTGAATGCTGCTAGCAGGGGGGTATTGGACCAGAGGGACAGCCCCCTGTAGGTGTGTCTATGCAAAGTTTTTGTGAATGTTTCTAACAAAATTTTCTGCCTAGCTTACTCCTGTGGATAAGACCAATACCCAGTAGTGAAGACTGTATGAGTGGGCGGCGACTGTCAGAGGACGTAAGAGAAATAACTAAAGTACAACCTGTGTCCTATTTTTCACATTTTTATCAATAGAAGCAACTTCTCTGACTACTTCTAGTCCAAATCTGGGCAGAAAAACCTTAACAGGGTTAAAGCTGAGCTCCAGGGAATTTTTTTCCCCCATGCAGTGGGGGGTGTCCCCTCACTACAAGGGTTAACTCTCATTATTCTAGGGGATAGGACAGCGGAGATATACTTACCTGATCTGCTGATCCACCAAGCACAAGACGGGTCTGGCACCCCCATGCTCCAGTGGTCTTGAAAATAGACTATTCTTGACGTCAGCATGCTCCATAGACAAGAACAGTCCACTGCTGGACCGTGGGGAGTGGGTTTTCCTGGGGATTGGCGAATCAGGTGACTTTTAGCTCACCCCTAGAAAAAACGATCAGTTGACCCATGCAGAGTGGGAATAGAACCCACTGCATGGAAAAAGCAAATTGCCTGGAGTTGGACTTTGAAGCATTAAAACATTCCTTTACCTTAAACAGAAACACTCGTCATAGAGGCTTCTATGTCATTTAGATGTTGGGATTAGCAAAGCTTCCTCTTGTACTTCTGAGCCTATCCTAACGTAAGCACAGCGAGTTGTGTCTCCACCCCTCTCCTCTTGACCAGTCACAAAATGGAGTCTGAGGTTGTGGGGTTGATTTAATAAAACTGGAGAGAGCAAAATTTGGTGCAGCTCTGCATAGAAACCAAACGGCTTTCAGTTTTTTTTAGTCAAAGATTAATTGAACAAGCTGAAGTTAGAAGCTGGTTGGCTACCATGCACAGCTGCACCAGATTTTGCACTCTCCAGTAAACCAACCCCTGTGTGATTTGTGATTGACCAGAAGGGAATGGGGTGGAGATATGACCACAGTGCTGGGGTTTACAGACCTGCAGTACGCACATCTATAGCATCCCAGATGTACAGAGAGAGCTGTACTAATCAAAGTATCTAAACAGACTGATTTGCAGACATAGAAGATGCATGAAAAGGCAAAGAAATCTGTTGATGCTCTAAATCTGGTAATTTAATCATGCTCAGAGTTAAGTGGGATACAAGAAAATCAGGCGATTTTCCTCGTTGTTTCAAAGCAAATCGGAGCCGAAGAACGAAAATTAGTTTGAAAATTCTCGTACAACAAAGGCTTTTTTTTTGCTGTTTATTGTTTCTGATCATGCGCAGTCTTTCTTTTCGGATTTTTCTTGTACAAAAATCGTACGAAAATGGTACACATTAAACGAAAATCATTTGTTTTTTTCCTGTACGAGAAACATTTTGGAGTTTGCCCCTTCGAGAATTTTCATACAAAAATTCAGAATCGGCTGTTGAAAGTTGTGTATGCACTATATGAAAATCGTACAAAAATTCTTTGGACGAAAATGTTCGCCCAATTTCCCTACAGTGTGTACGAGCCTTATGGCTTTAAACATACATGTCAGATCTTTGACTGGACTAACAGACTCATGAAATCCGAATTAATTTGTCAATCCCTAATATAAATTTTCTGTGTTTTTTCTGCTATCATTTCTGCATCATTTCCCACTTTCCTCTGTTATACACAAAACATAATAACATAATCACACCACATCACATGTGGCCTTGTCATAACATGACTGAGCTGGTTCCCGAGTCTCAGAAGACCAGCACACTTGTTTATTGAATCTTTGAGCTGCTGGGAAAAGTTTCTTCTCTCCAGAAGAGCTGAAGAGAACTCATCCGTAAGTGCTCAGACCCTACTAACACCGTAAAAAGGCAACAGAGAATACAGACAACAGTTGTCTAAGTTTTATATCAAATGTTCTAATACACAGATTCTTTAAACACACAGCAGTCTTTAAAGTAACAGAATCACAAAACTGCATTTACTACAATAAAACAAAAGATCCAGTGATATAATTTTCACCATTTTGTCACTGCCAGACATTGTTGTGAAATGTCTCCTGTTAACAAAAACAGCTTTATACTTTATAAGCGCTTCAGTTACAATTTAGATCAGTCTACATAATTTGCAAATAAACAAGTTTGTGAATACCCCCTTGTGAAGTTTTCTGTGATGCAGAGTCTGCAGAAAAACATTGGTGTGGTTTTATGTTTGCTCACTCAAGGGACTCAAATAGCTTTACAGCACAGTTTAGAATGACTTAGAACTACAACTCATGGAAAACCACCAATGTTAATTTAACAAATCTGAAAAAATCACAAAATCACAATTTGGTTTAATACAATCATATCTGATAATTTATTATACGAGAATGAGTAAAAGTATAGTGTTAACAGACACGAATAGTCTTTTAAATGTTTTTTTTTAAATAACATAAAAATGAAATTCATGCAGATTACCTCATTGAATGTAGATAATGTAAGAAATCTTCTTTAACCACTTCAATACCACCATACGTATATTTAAGTACGGCCTTGTATTGAAGCAATTATATCAGAATTATGGTTAAGGCTACAACCATGATGCCGGTATCATTTTGTACAGTGATTCCCTTCATGGCTTTACAGCCACTGGATTACTTTTACAGGCGGTGGAAGAGGATCCCCCCCCCCCCTCTCGTCTTGGATGTGACTGGTGGCAGCAGCTGCCCAGGACACAATAAGAGGAATTTATGTTGTTCCTCCCACTGTCTGACATCAGCAACGACAAGGATTTTCCGGTTTCATTTTGTTTTTTTACAAGCCACTGCCGGCCTGGAGATTAGAGGAGAGACCTTGGAGGTCAGAGGAGAAATCTGGTATCTAGACCTCAGATCTTCCCATAAAGAGCTATCACAAGAGATGTTATTTAATCCCTTGTGATAGCAACAAAAGTAGTAAAAAAAAAAATGAAATAAAATAAAAAACATTTTTAAAGTGCCCTGTCGCCTCATGTTAACACGCAAAGGAGAATGCATACATCGGTCAGGTAGGCATATGTAAACAGCGATTGCACCACACATGTGAGGTACCACAGAACATCAGAGTGAAAGCAATAATTCTAGGATTAGACCTCCTGTGTAACTCTAAACTGGTAACCTGTAAAGGCTTTTAGAGTGTCATCTATGGATAGGTACCATCATTTGCCACCGTTCCACAGGTGTGCGCAGTTTTAGAGTGTGCCATGTTTGGTATCTATTTACTTGGTATAATACCATCTTTTATATTTTACAAAACAATTGGGTAATATATTGTGTTTGTGTTCACTAAAATTAATTAAAGTGTATTTTCTTAAAAAAAATAAATAAATTGCGCCTCCGTAAATAGCATGTGACATATAAAAATTCAAAGGATAATACACTATTTGGAGCTCCATTTTTTTTCATATCTTTGTCTGGCGAGGGGAGAGGAGACAGAGGGGGACCTTATCACTTCACCTGCCCTGAAGCAAGCCAAATAGATTGTTTTAGCCTGGAAGGCTATACAAGTCTGATAGGTTATGGTGCTATAAGGCACACATGACCCACAACGTCTGGTGAGTGATCGAATCTTACCTTTGTCATAGGATTCACCATCGCGCTGGGCACCTGCACTTTTGTTTAGAAGTTTTGCACAGAGAAATCACTTTATTGCACACTTATTGGAATTTTCATTGGGAACCTTTTGCACTAAGGACTCATCTTAATTTATATTGGTCATTTTGAGTATGGACTTTTGAAGCAACATTGTTTTATGGAATATTAATTTAACACTCTATATACTATTTATTTATGAAGTTTTATATATTTACTATTTTAGAGCAAGCGCTATAGGTAGCCTTTTTAGACTACTTACATACACATGATTTTTTTTACTATAGCAGCTGCTAAACAATTTTCACTATATTTATTTATATATAATATATTTTTTTTCACTAAAGAGCAACCACTATATTTATTGAAGTCCTATTTATTCACTATTTAATTTTAGAGCAAGCGCTATAGGTAGTTTTTTTAGACTACTTACCTACATATAAAAATTCAACACCCACCATTTTATTCTCTAGGGCCACTGCCTAAAAATATATATAATGTTTTTAATGTTGGGAAAAAAAAGCAGACTTAGTGGATTTGTTGACTTTTTTCAACACCTATTAAGAGAGATTCAGATTGAATTTACTGGGCCCCAGAGAGCTCCCTCTACTAGGTAATCTTTAATCCTGTCCAGTTTGTGGTTTAACCTGAATGACAGAAAATCCAGTTCAGTGCCCTGCACCTGTGGCAAAGGCTTTAAAACATCTTCAGATGTAGAGCCTATTCCCCTGGATCCAGACACTGATGACTGAGAGTGTTTGCCTGAAAGCTTTACAAGCCCGGGATGTGGATGGCTGAAAGGGCAGAAATGTGCCATTCTGCCCAAGAAGGTCCACTTCATTTTGAGCGGTGTGATTTTTGGTGTCTCCTTGATAAATAATGTAGGCCACAGCTAAGGCATTGTCCAACTGGATTTGTGTTAGGTGTCATCAAAACAAACAATTTCAGAGTTAAAAGGACCACTGCATCACTTTGATCTTCAGAATGTTGAAGGGAAGGCTAGCCTCTGATGATGACCAAGTCCCCTGTACGAGATGGCATGCAGGACTGTGCCCCAGTCTTATATGGCATCTGTCATGAGAACTGTCCAAGTTTTTCAAGGAAAGGGCTTCTCTAACTCCACTGCAGAGTTTAAAAATCCACCACACTAGAGACAGTCTGGCCTTGAGGGGTCAGATGCATGAGGCTTATCAAGGATAGAGTAATTCAGGCACAAAGTGAGGGCTTCCGATGGGCCCAAAAAACCTTGGGCACGACAGTGGAGGGAAAGAAGTTTGTCTTAAGGAAGGAAAGATTGACAGGTGTCAGGCCCAGGTATTCCAATCTGGGGGATAGATCCAGCATGTTGACTTCCTCAGACTGACGACCCAACTAAAGCTCTCCACAGTCTGCATGGTCTGCTAGATGTTTTATAGGCACATGGAGGACTGGTCTTTTAACAGGAAATCACCTAGGTATCCCACAACATAAATTGCAGAGCAGAGCCAAGATTGAAGCAAGCACCTTGGGAAAAACATGGGGGAGGGGGCATTGGAAAGACCAAAAAGGAGGGCAACAATTGGTAAGGCTGATAACCCCCTGCTAAAACACAGATAGTGTTAATGAGGCATAAATGTGAGAATAAGCATCCTGGATATCCACTTAGGCCAGAAAATCCCCTAGATAGAGGGATTCAATTACAGACCTTGCCATTTCCATTACGAACGTTTGCACCTGTATGAACAAATTGAGAGTCTACAGATCCAAAATAGGAAGGAATCCTCCATTTGGTTTGGGATCCATAAAAATGTATGAGCAGAAGCCTTGAGAAGTATTTCTGCTGATGCAAGGTAATGACTTCTCGGGACAAAAGTTGCTGAAGAACAGTAAATAATCAGCCTGCTGTAACAGGAAGAGAGGCAAATTATAAAGCATTAAGCAGGCAGGAGGCAAAGTATAAAACTTTAGTTTGTAGCTCCTGGAAATTACATACTGAACCCAGGCATCTGACATTTTTTTTGACCAGAAGGCTGAGAAACCTTGGCAGGTTTGGAGGACTATGTCTTCTTATGAAATTATGTTTCCACCTTAGATTCAGAACTGGAAACCTGACAGGGAAGAAAATAAGCTTTCCTAACCTCAGGAACAGAATTCCTACCACAAGAGGCGCAATCCTTTCTCTGGGTGAGAAGAGTACTCTTACCCTCTGCAAGATCTTTGATGTACTTATTCAAGGAGGTACCAAAGAGGAATTCACTTTTAAAGGGTAACCACTAAAGGTGCTTCTTGAACAAGAGCTCAGCTAACCAGCATTTAAGCCAACGGATCTTGCACATGTGGGTGCAGAAAAGACTTATACTTTTGGATATGAGTGTAGAAAAACAACAATAAAACAGGTGATTTAAAAAAAAAAAAAAAAAAAACAAATAGAAAACACTTTTTATTCCCTGACATTTTGCTATTAGGACAGTTTAAATTTTCATGCAAAAATTTCTCTTGGGCCTATATCCTTGTATCACTCCACAAGATATTGGCCACACAAAAGACTCCATCCAAACCACATAATCAGTATGGCAAACATTGTTCAGACAAACCGACTTTCCTTTAACATCAGAAATTTTAGCTCTAGTCCTGTGTCTATCAATTTGTGGGTTGCAAGAACACACCAATAGTTCACAAAGTAACATTCTAACTCTCTCAATGATCAGTCAGTTAGTAAACATAACTATTTACAAATTAACATTTTCTAGGAAATACAATCATCACCATCCTCATGTCATCAGAATTATTTTTCTATTATAGAGGGTCAGTGATATTCGGAAGGTACAGATAGGATCATTTAAAACATATATAGGGCTATGATTAAACCAAACAGCAACTTGTACCCAGAATGGAATACAAATAAATAATACTTGATTTACCAGTATTAGAAGATTTGATATTTCTTTAAATATTTTGTGAGGATAAATAAGGCATAAAGCCAACGCAGAAGAGAAAGCATTAAATTTGTATTTTTCAAGAAGCCTTATACTTTTATTTGCACAATAGATTACTTCTAGGGCTATGCAGTCCTAGTATCTAGGAAATATGCTTAGGTATTGTTGGTAATATAGCTCACCTTCCTTACTAAATGCCAACCATAAATAACTGTGTGTTCCAAAATCATGTTCTTTTCTTAGTTTTTGTGATTTGCAAAAAATATATAGGTATGTACACTTGCTAAGATTGCTGTGACAGTGTTAATTTTGGCAGCAAATTTCAATTTAGTTTTAGTCTTAGTCTTAGGACTAAAATGGCATTTTAGTTTTAGTCCCATTTTAGTCTTCTGCAAGTGTTTTAGTTTTAGTCGTATTTAGTCGACTAAAACTCCAATATATTTTAGTCGACTAAATGTCTTACATTTTAGTCGACTAAAGCTCATTTTAGTCATCTATAATCGAATGGGTGTAGTTCAGTTGTAATTTGTAATGCATTATTTAAGCATTTCTCTACAATTTCCAAACATATTATATACTACTGCTGGTCCTGGAGTGAAAAATCTAATATTCAAAATCTAAATTTTCATTTAGTTTTAGTTAAGTCTTTTGACTAAAATGCCATTTTAGTTTTAGTCGTATTTTAGTCTTAAGACTAAAATGCCCTTTTAGTTTTAGTCGTATTTTAGTCTTAAGACTAAAATGCCATTTTAGTTTTAGTCGTATTTTAGTCATCTGAATTATGTTAGTCGACGAAAACGTTTTAGTCGGTTTTAGTCGACGAAATTAACACTGTGCTGTGAGGCATTTAAAGACTGCAAACATTTTGCATAACACTTCAATAGAGCTTTAGAAAGTACGGATAGTATCAAATGAATCAGCTAAGTTGTTCCACCAAAAAAAAAAAAACTGTATATTACAAGCTGCATTTGTTTAGAAGCAATGAGTCACAAAGAAACTATGATAATTAATATCTGTTGTAAATACGTTGGAGCAGACATAAGAATAAGCATATGTTGGCCTCTCTGATTAAAAGGTTCCCAAATAAAAATTCAGTTGCACTGGAAAACTATCTGCAAAACATTAACATAAAAAACCTAAAAAGTTATTTTGAAGCAACTCACATTACACTAGAAAATTGAAACCAGAGACCAACATTAATTTTTATTAGCCTACCCAGAAGGATACTTGGTTTCATAAAGAGAAGTGTATGATTAAAAAACACGATTCTTGCATCGTAGTAGACAGACACTGTTTTGTAATCCAATGTTGTGAAGCCTTAGGGGTAAAATTTAAGGATATGTCTCAAAGGCTGTCAAAGAGCAGCTGTACACTGTAAGACAAATAGCTACCGAAAAATAGAAATTCAAATCATGTGCCTTTTCCCTGCATTTGAGTGGTAACCAGTCACAATGTTTTAGAATATCTATCTTAGGATGCACAATCGAAAATTTATTTGGTGAATCCACTGTATGCCGCAATTTAAAAATATGAGGAAGAAGAGTTTTCTATCAGAAGAGATTTGCCTTCTTAAAATCCACTGGCCTGTCTCCTAAAAATGTCTTTATATAGTGACACTGCCTGTGGGGAATGGATAGTGCAGTGTAAATTTCTGGTCCATTCCCGCAATATTCGTGGCATATGTGAGCAACAAGGACAACCTTAATATGTCATATGCCTGGGACTGCTGCATCCAGAGGATTGCAGTGGTTCATTTTTTTCAGTGCAGGATATTAGGTGAAGTAAAAACTGTAAAATCAGAATCCCTGAAATAAATACGTAGGACACAAAGATGGCCCCTGACGTTTCCATAAACAGAACCTTTCTCCTCCATTGTATACAGCACTGTCATGATGTCCTATGCCCCCTGTAAAACTCCTAAACGTACATTTTTAAATATTGAATAAACAATAAATACTCAATATAAAACAATACACACAATTAGGGCAGAATAGGAAGGTGCATTTGCTCCCATATGTTAATTCTCACCCCTTTTTAATGTTATATAAAATTCTACGAGAGAGATGAGCATTCTTATGGGCTTTCATAAACACAAAATTGTCTATAGGTGCCAGCACTTGGAAGAAAAAATGACAGGCTAGGGCAGTGGAAGGCTGTGGAGTCTGGTGGCATATGAAGCAAGTATCGTAGAACGTAGAATATGATTTACAATTTGGAGCATGTAATGTGGATGCTTTATTATATATTTCTATTTTTTTCAATAAAATCATAATATTTTATAACAATATTATTACCATAATATATAACTCTATAGGTACTTTCAGTATATATATATATCATTTGGGGCATCTTTTTTTCATTTTTTTTTAAGTCTATAATTGAATCCTTTACACCCAGCGACCTACCTGTTTTATTGATAAAATCAATACATTCATTCAAATCTGTTGATTTCATGGTAATTCCACAAATCACCCTTTTTACATAAATCTTAAGGGCCTCTTAAAAATTGATGTTTGCCTCAAAAATATCTATAGCTGCCCTTAGGCTTTATTCACATTAGCACGTCTCCAAAGTCGCACAATTTCCCGCACGACTTTAATGCGACTTTTGGTGCGACTCTAATCCAACTTTACATTCTCTGGACAAAAGCCGCATAAAAGGCACACCAAAGTAGCACAAGCACATTTTTAAAGTCGTTTGAACAGGTGCCATTGAAAAGAATAGGCTGCGACTCCTCATGCAACTTCGATGTCCAAAGTCGCATGACAAGTTGCGCAGGTGTGAATGGAGCTTTAATGTCCACCAATCATAAATGACTAACTGCCTAACCATCAACAGACCCTCCATTCACAGAATGTAACAACAATGTAAAGAAATGTAAGCAATCAGCCTGCTGCAAGCAGGAGAAAGAATTTCCTCACAAATCACTTATACAGACTAATCTCACCCAATATTCGTTTAATATATTTTTATTGAAAAAAAAAAAAAGGGAAATGGCATTGTAATGAGAATAACAGTACTTAATGGCAGTACTCTAGCCACCTATATTGTGAGTTTCATCATACTCTCCTGCCATTTAACATCTAATACATTCGAAATTTCACAAATATGCATAGAAGAAAATTTTTATATCAATGCCAGCTTTTTTAGGGAAAAAATAGGTCAGGATAAATAAAAAATAAGAAAGTGAAGTATTGAAGGAAAGAGAAAAAAAAGGGGGGGGGGGAGAAAAAAAAAACAGTAGAGTAGCATCCAGCAGAGGGGACCATCATGCAAGTCTGTCATCAATAAAAATTCAATTATTATATCTAATGGTGTCTAACAATGGTGGCTTGACCAAATATAGTTTGCACAAATAAAGGAGAGACAGTGACTAACTATCTCATGTAGGATAAGAATAAGGGAAATTCAAGAAACTCCACCCATGGGGTCCACACTTCCCTAAACTTAGATTTGTTTTTGTTTACTGTGGAAATGAACTCTTCCATCCGCATAATGTGGTTCATCTCGGCTACCCATTCCCATAGAGTTGGTGGAATGTGTGATTTCCCGTGTCTTGGAAGTAAAGTGATTGAAAAGTCTCTTTTTTCTTTCAATAAAAATATGCTTCCTTCTCTGTGCAGTTGGTTTTGCACAGAGCAGCCTGGATTCTCCTCTTCTCTGGGTCCTCTTCGGCTCTCCTGGCCCCTCACTCCCTTTAGGTGCCCCTACAACAAGCAGCTTGCTATGGGGGCACCCCAGCCGAGGCACAGCTCCGTGTTTCCATTTAGACAGGGAGCTGTGATTCGGCTTCGCCCCCCTCTCATTGGCTAACTGACTTTGACTGACACCAATGGGAGCCTATGGCGCCAATGAAGAGGGGAGTTCCCAGACGGCTGAGACAGTCATAGACATTTCTGGATCAAGAGGGGGCTCAGGTAAGCAATAGGGGGGCTGCTGCACACAGAAGGCTTTTTATCTTAGTGCATAGAATGCATTAAGATAAAAAAAACCTTCAGACTTTACAACCCCTTTAATTCTCTGCCTGCCATCAGCAAGAATCTGAATAAGCCGTTTTTAATGGATTTAATTGATTCAGGGATCATAGAGAGAAGCTCTATCTCTGGGGTCTCTGGCCTTTTTTTGCCTGTGACCAAATGGCTAAGTTTGAATATAGCCGACCAATATGGTGTTATTACCTGACAGGACCATCACAGGTGTAAAAGTGTGCCTCTTGATTTGCCACACCTCCAGCATTAGTTGGATCCTGCCAGATTAACCTTGTTTAGTAGGATTGGGCAACAGTACCATCTCGTTAAAATCTTGTGATTGCGTTCCTGCTAGTAAGAGGCTATTCTAAAATGTAGGGATGCGCCGAAATAAAAATTCTGGGCCGAAACCGAAAATGCAGGATGCCCTTGGCCGAAAACCGAAACCGAAAATGACTTTTTTCCCCCAAATAATTTTATAATAGATAGAACAGGGGCATACACCAAAAACAGGCAGGTGTACACCTGTAGCTGCCCCCCTGTCGCAGTATAGTGGTTAATTTAATTACCAATGGTATTTGTATTATGCAGCATGAGGGGGTTAATGTATTGCCACTGCTGGTCACTGATGAATTAGTGACTGACCAGTGACAGTTAATTAACCAATTTGTACTGCATTAGTGCAACCAGTATCAGTGTTAATTAACACTGGTTGCACTGATACTGGTTGCACTAATGCAGCACAAAGGGGTTAATTAACTGCCACTGGTCAGTCACTAATTCATCAGTGACCAGCAGTGGCAATACATTAACCCCCTCATGCTGCATAATACTAATACCATTGGTAAGCTCGCCTCAGTGTCCCCCCCCCTGCCTCAGCGCCCCCCCTGCCTCAGCGTCCCCCCCCCTGCCTCAGCATCCCTCCCCCCCTGCCTCAGCGTCCCTCCCCCCCCCCGCCTCAGCGTCCCTCACAATCCCAATGCAATCTCCTTATTCTCAGCTCTAGTCCTCCTGTGTCCTTCCTTTCAAAAGACCCGCCTCTGGCCGGCGGCCCGTCTCCCGGTGATGTCACTACTACTACGATCTGTGCATGAATGAACTAACACACCGGGAGGGCGGGCGAGAGGCCGCTAATAGCTATAACTACGTGAGCCTTCACTTCCCTGTCAGCGGAGATACATGCCTGACAGGTAAGTGAAGCGCTCACATAGTTACAGCTATTAGCAGCCGCTCGCCCGCCAGCCCGGTGTGTTAATTAATTCATGCACAGATCGCAGTAGTATCGGCATATTTAACCCATTTTTGGCCGAAATGGAATAAGCCCATTTTCGTCCGAAAATTTCGGTGGCTGAAATTTCGGTGCATCACTACTAAAATTAATTTGTGACAGGGTTACAGGATGAAAGAAAGCAGAAGGGAACTTCTATAGCAATAGAAGATCAGGACAATTAGGCTATAGAGGCCACTGGATCACCCATACTGCACGAGTTTAGACAAAAATAAATTTGCTAGTCTGTTAAATTTCAATTTTTTGTAACATGCAAAGTGTAAGGTCAGAGTTTTACATACTTGGTGAGAATCCAAAGGCCCAACCTATTTTTGGCACCAGGTTATACTAGTGTCGATTGTGTAGTGGTGTTTCAGATGTTTTCATATCACACAATTTGCCCCTAATATCAACTAAATATTATTTTTTTTTATTAAATATTTTATTAATATTATTAAATTGCCATGCCACACCTAAGCATTGTAACAATGTATAACATTTTTTAGGGTCCATTCACACATTTAATAAACTGAAGCTGCAAGCTAATTGCCTACTAAGCACAGCTGCACCACATTTTGCAGTCTCCAGTTTTAGTAAGTCAACCCCAAAGTGTGTAAGTGTAATTTCTTTTTAGTTTTAGATAGGGACAGAGTTTAACACCTTTCTGTTTTTTATTTATTGCTGTCTGCGCCCCTGTTAGGGAGCTTCATTCTCTTTATATGTCATGTTTACAGTTGTCTTTGAAAGTGAACGTAAATTAAATTATTTTTTTTTGCTTTGACATCAGATTAGTAAGGAGAAGTTAGTTAGTATTAGGAGAAATCTTCCAATCGGGACACTAGTTCTTGTGACATCCCACTTTCACTTTGAAGGGATTTCCTCTCACTTCCAGTTTTGGCTATGGGACAGGAATTTAGATAAAATCTCCCCCACGGGACACCCACAAAAATGTGTAATATTTTCAATAACATTTATTGCACAAATTTGTGCGCATACGCTGCTTTACGTGTTTAAACGCAAGTAATTTACTGAGCATTATGCAGGAACTTTTCTACTAGAACACACGTATAATACCATCAGTAAACATTTTACAGTCCTGTGAATGAAGCCTTCAGCCCTCATTCACATTGGAGCAGGTTGGACAGGTCAAATTGCATGACAAGTCGCACCCTATTGCCGGCAATCGCACTGTTCAAATCAGTGCAATATTGACTTTGCCGTGCCGCACCGATTTGAAAAAGTAGTTCCTGCACTACTTTTGGCAATTTCAGGTGCGACTTGCATTGACATCTCTGCATGAAGCTGTACAGATGTCTTCCAAGTCGCACCCGAAGTCGTGCTGACATGCGGCTTTGAAATTGTGCGATTTCAGGTGAAGTTGAACAATTTCAAGGAACCTGCTATAGGTGTAGGTGAACACACAGTACAGATAATACAGAACACATTTGCAAATGAGGGCTGTAATAGCACTCCTACAGTGCAGGAATCTGTCATAGGTGTAGATGAGGAACACACGGTACAGAAAATACAGAAGAACACATTTCTAGAGGTCTGCAGCTGGGGGCTGTGATAGCACTCATACAGTGCAGGAAACTGTCATAGTTGAAGAACACACAATGTAGAAAATACAGAACACACTTTCAGGGGTCTGCAGCTATATAATGGCCATGATAGCACTCCTACAGTGCAGGAACCTGTCAAAGGAATAGATGAGGAACACACAGTATAGAAAATACAGAACACATTTCTAAGGGTCTGCAGCTGAGGGCTGTGATAACACTTCTACAGTGCAGGAACCTGTCATAGGTGTAGATGAGAATTACACAGTACAGAACACATTTCCAGGGCTCTGCAGCTGTCTGATTGCACTTTTCCAGTGCTATCACAGCCCCTGGAAGTGTGTTCTGTATTTTCTTTATTGTGTGTTCCTCATCTACACCTATGACAGGTTCCTGCACTGTAGGTGTGGTATCATGGTTATCAGACAGCTGCAGACCCCTAGAAATGTGTTCTGTTTTTTCTGTACTGTGTGTTCCTCATCTACACCTATGATAGGTTCCTGTACCGTAGGAGTGCTATTACAACCCTCAGCTGCAGACTCGTGGAAATGTGTCCTGTATTATCTGTACTGTGTGAAGGATCTCTGATCCAGACATATGAAGCCATCAGCCCTGTATCAGTAGGGGAGGTGATGATGAAGATGACAGGAAAGGGCCACAGGGGGCCCCTCACCTGCAACTCCTACAATGTGGCCTGTCAGAGATCAGGAACTCACCTGGCTTCACCTCCTCCCTGTAGGTCCAGGCCAGTTCCAGGGGCAGGAGCAGCAAGAGGCAGCCCAGACACCGGCAGATCATCCTGGCCCCTCTCGCACACATTGGCCCCTGAACTGTTCCTGCCTGCTGGGTGAAGTCCAGCTCTGAACATGCTACAGGGGGCGCTCAGGTGGCTGCTGTGGAGACCTGTCCGGGTTTGGGGCAGTGCTGTAGTCGGACAGGCATAGGAGGATCAGGCAGTGTATCAAGCTGGAGACGGAGCGGCGCTCGTCAGCGCCAGTCTGAAACCCCTAAGCGGAGCCGGCCTGACACCCCGCCAATGTGTGGCGCCCGGAGGGACCACCCCCTATTGATATGCCACTGGGCCACTGAGAGTATATGATAAACTATTCTACTATATATGACTTCACCAGTTTTCTCACAGTATTTTCAGGTATTTAGATGCTAGAGTGGCCACAATAAACAGTGCTGATGTTTGCCATGTATTTCCTACAAAAAGAATGGTTGGGATCTAAGCCATATATTTAGAACCCAATGTAAACAAAGCTATTCATTTGTACAAGAATTTTTAAAATAAAGTAAAAAAATGGGATGGTTTATAAATCCATAAATTGTGCACTGCACTGTTACACTGTTATTCCTTCATTACAATGGCAGCACTGGGGAAAAAGAGCAATTTTTATATTATTTGCACATATGTAAAAAATCTGCATTTTTATCCATAAAAATCCCTCCCTCCAGAACCAGAAATACTTTGTAAAACCAGGGGCCTTAAAGGTGGTAGATTAAAAAGATTGTAGCTGCAATTTTCTATGTTGAACAATAGTTGCATAACCATTTATAAAACATATTTTCAGGAAAAAAATATAATGAAATTAATTTTAGTGCACACAAACAAGCAATTTTTTGGTAAAATATAAAAGAAGGGGTTGCGTCAAGTCAATAGAAACCGGCCAAGTATTAAAATGGCGTGTGCCCGTGATAATCGCAAAAAACTTTCACTTCATAGGCAATGTTTAAAAGTAATTTACAGCTCAACATTTAAGAATTATTGCTCTCAATCCGACATTCACGGCGATACCTCACATGTGTGATGAGATTGTGGTTTAGATAAATGTGAGCACCCAGAGCCACGTCTGTATTTGTGGGTGTGGGCAGAGCAACAGCCAATTATTTTTTAGGAGGGGATTAATATAATTTTATTTATTTTTTAACTTTTTTATAATTTTTTTTTATCTAATGTTAAAGCGGATTTCCATCCATAATTTGAAAGTTCCTCCTGTCCCCATTTTCCCATTTTTGTTTGCTTTGTTTACCTTCTTTTTTTCAGAAAAAGGGTTCAGTCCTGCCTCCAATACACGTCATTTGCCTACGCGAATGATGGGGACTGTACCTGTTGTGTGAAAGATGGTGTTGCGCTAATCACAGTATAAATATAATCCAACTGACAGCATGAGTCCCATGTGCAATAAAAGTCCAAATCTATCCGAAGGAGTGCAGAGAGAGAAGGATCCACCACCAAACAGAGTCACTAAACACTCTTACCGGCTGCTTAGACCCAAACAAGGATCACACAACGCCCAAAGTGCTGATGTATACATGACAGGTGGGATCCAATAGCCTCTAAAGATCTCCTGCTGTTGCGGACCGGTAACAACTCCAATAAACTTTTGCTGCACTCAAAAGACATAAAAAAAGGATCCCCTCATGGTGTAGTAAATCATCACAATATATTAAGGTATAAGGAAAGCAGCTTACATGGTAGATATCAGTTGTCAGCATTCGGTTGTATAACAAGATGCGATCCTTGGTTTTCCCACCAACAACATGGCCGCTGCGTCCCTCGTCTGCGCATGCGTCAGCCAATTCCGATGTGTTTCATCATCCAATGGCGTCGTCAGGGGTGTGGCTAGACGGAGACGCCGTACCATTATATAGCCGAGGGAGGCGGAGCAGCCAAACGGAACCTGGATGTGGACGCTCATCACAAGCGTTCCACCAACCGGAAGCCACCGATACTTCACAAAGGAGATTGGCTAATTTGTTTATGGCCAGGTGGGAGGAGGATGTCCTTGGCGGTGTACCTGTGCCCGAGCTGGTGCTCTGGCACAGGTACATTGATGACATTCTCCTCCTGATTCTGAATCTTTGAGTCGATTCATGACAATTCTTAATCCCAATGACAAGGGCATTTCTCTGCAATATGAGTGCAGTAGGTCAGAGATACACTTTCTGGACCTCAATATTAAAGTGGTCGATGGACAACTTGTCACTTCAACTTTCTTTAAAGGAGACTGACAGGAATGGATTTATGGAAACAACCAGCTGCCATCATGCGGCATGGTTAAAATCCGTTCCTGTCAGTCAATTCCTTAGACTCAAACGCAATTGCTCCAACCGGAGTGATTTTTTGAGAGAAGCATCTGTGCTCCGGGTTAGATTCTTGGAGAAAGGCTATAGTGAGGTTGAATTGGATAATGCTTTTTTAAAGGCTGACCAATGAGAGAGGACGGATCTGTTGCAGCCGAGGGTGAGAGAGAAGAATGACTCTTTCCAACACGCCTTCTTCTCGTCATATTCTGTACAACACTATTCTGTCAATATATAAAATCTTATGCCCCCTTCGGCCTCAATATCGACTGGGACATAAATGCATTTATTAGTAATTCCTAAATGCCTTGCTCCCTCCCAGGACCTGTATTCCTTCAGAGTATTTCATTATTTATTCCCTCCTGAATTTTCCCTGCTTTGATCATCCAGCCTTTTAGAATATCTAGTTGTACTGTTTTAAAAATGTTTTATCTAACTCTTAGTCTAACAAAGTGGGTATTATCACCATTTTGTATTTGAGCATTTTATATTCATCTTTTATTGTTGATTATTATGGCCTCAGCATTTTTATGTGTTTTATATGTGTATATGCATTGTCACTTTATCAATTGATTGTGCACTATTGTTTTCCCGCCACTAGATGGAGCCGCTTCCCGGTCTGGGCTATGTTATAATAATATTATTGGGATGTGCTTATCTAATATATATTTATTGCGGCCCATTATCCATTTGAATATGAATTGGGTTCCATTACATAATTTATTCTTTGCTGCCTAATAATCTCCTTTGTGAAGTATCGGTGGCTTCCGGTTGGTGGAACGCTTGTGATGAGCGTCCACTTCCATGTTCCGTTTGGCTGATCCGCCTCCCTCGGCTATATATTGGTATGGCGTCTCCGTCTAGCCACACCCCTGACAACGTCACTGTATGACGAAACGCGTCAGGATTAGCTGACGGCTGATGCATGCGCAGACGAGGGACGCGGCGGCCATCTTGTTGGTGGGGAAACCAACGATCGCATCTTGCTATACAACCGAATGCTGACGACTGACATCTACCATGTAAGCTGCTTTCCTTATACCTTAATAAATTGTGATGATTTACTACACCATGAGGTGATCCTTTGTTTATGTCTTTTGAGTGCAGCAAAAATTTATTTGAGTTGTTACCGGTCCGCAACAGCAGGAGATCTTTAGAGGCTATTGGATCCCACTTGTCGTGTATACATCAGCACTTTGGGTGTTGTGTGACCCTTGTTTGGGTCTAAGCAGCCGCTAAGAATGTTTAGTGCCCACCAGCTGAACCCATAAGAGTCTATGGGCCTTTTGAGGATATCACGCACAAACATGGCTGTGCGGGACCCGAGCGGCAGCTGCTAAGAGGATCTCGGCAGGACCATGCTGGATCTGCTGGATGGGTGAATATCCAAACTGTGGAGAACCCAATACAAGGTAAGCAGGGGTAAAAAAGAAAAAGGAAGCTGAAGATCTGCTATAACAAACCCCTTGGGATAGTATTGGGGATGTAACAGGTACTCTTTATGGGGAAATTGGGGTATAATAGACCCTCAATGTCTCCCCTGCCTTCCAAAGGATCTAACTGAATAGAGATCTGCTCGAATACACGCTTCCCTGGCTGATGCAGCCTGGGAATGATGGCTCTGAAACCAGAAAAGACCAAATTATCATTGCTTCCAGTTTCCTTTAGCTCAATGTGGTCTTGGGCTCCCGGTAAAAGCGGAAGAGCCCAGGAAGCATGCAGGAAGCATGCATGTGGGTTTCAGCAGGGAAGGGGGGGCTGCCTTGCCCACACTGTGAAAGTGGTCATCAGTTCTACATCAGATCACTTTCACTTTACTTCCAGAAGCCAGCTACAGAAACCAGGCAAAAGCTGATAGTTGCTATTGCAGCCATCAGCTTGTGCTTAACCCTTCACTCTTTGGATGTACTACTAAATAATTACACTGTTCCCCATATAAACTAACTCCTTAAAGCAGGGTTCCTCTGGGCTAGCACATTCCACAATGGATAGCCTAAATACTTACCTTGAAATTTCTTCTCCAGCGCTGCCATCTCGGATGTGGGCAGCTGAAGCCAGTGCGTCCTCTTCTGCGTCCCCTTCTGTGTCCTCTTCTCCCAGAATGCGCCTGCACCGGCCCCGCTCGTCACTTCCGGTGCGGACGCGTCATCCCTCCACAGCTTCTGGGCATGCCCAGAAGCTGTTTAGCAGGGAATGAGCGTCGGAAGTGACGAGCGGGGCCGATGCAGGCGCATTGATTCCTGGGAGCGATGACGTTCAGCTCCCAGGAATCAATGCAAAAAGGAAGTGACGGCGCGGGCCGCGGCCGCAGAGGGAGGAAGTGGAAGAAAGGTGAGTATATTTTTCTTCAATAACAAGGTAAGTAAACAAAAAAAAAATCGTAACTGTCCATTTCTTTTTCAGGTGACCAAAAGCAAGCAAATGGTCCAAAATCGATTATGTCGATTTTGTGGCCGGAACTCCACTTTAACGTGCAACTACGAGCTAAATAAAAACAACATACAGCATATTACAGTTGCACAAATTGTCAGAAGCTTCACCATAACAGTCTTTGTTTTTCTGAGTCCCCCTTTAACATATAGTAGTTTATTACTTGGTAATCCGGCCAGTATTTCTGTTGTTTTAACTTACTTTAACAGACCAAACTGTCCAGCAAAGGTGGCAATTGGACGGCTAAGACAAATAATTTAACAATGACAGAGGCATTTACAATGGTCAGCTTTTGTACATTATTTATCCCAAAAGAAAAAAAAGAAAAAATATTGCTGTAAGTTTTTTAAAGCAGAGCAGCTAAGAAAGTACCTTCTGCCCTCCACCAGACAAAAGAAAAAAAGAAGGCCATTAAGACTTCTGAGATGTATGACATCATTTTGGCCTAGGACAGAAGCCAGGAAGCAACTGAAGAAATGTAAAAAAAAAAAGTGTTAGTGGAGATGGGCTTTACATTGTTAGTCACTAATGTAAAGTCAATCTAAATCTAACAGTTCATCGAACACCACCCTCTCCAGTGATTGAAAATGCTGTTGTCAAAGGGTGAGTTACTAGCCGATCACCAGCTGAACATAATAACATAATAAAAGATAAAAAAAAATAAATAATGCAGTGACCATGCCCAATGATTGGTAAGCTACAATATATTACATTTTTGTTTTTGAGTTTAGTTATGCAAAATCAACCTAAAATAGATTTTATGCATTTGGTAAAGGGTTAAATTCCTCAGTGTATCACTGCTAAAGGGGAACACTGCAGCAAAACAAACCCCAATGGCCATGATATCTAAATTTAAAATGTTTTAAAGAAACCACGCTTGTGTGTAATCAAAATAAGCAAAAAGTTATTTTGGGACTTTCTGATATAGGGATGGAGACGCTGGGCATTACCTGCTGGTGTCTCACTTAAAGTCCCAAATAGCCTATATTGTTCATGTAACCAGGGATGGAGGCGATGTGCCTACAGGCTGGTGCCTCATTTAAGGTCCCACCGTACAATTTCCGTGTGTTTTTGGTGGATGCAGTTTGATTTGACCTCAGTTTTTTTCATATACAGGGATGGAGACCAATAGCATGACCTGCTTGTGTCTCATTTAAAGTCCCAAATATTACAAAACTTTTCAAACGTACTTAACCCCCCACATGGTCAGATATTTTAACAATATACACTCAGGCAACCCACTGGATAAAGACAGTAATTCAGCCTTCATCTCAGTAATCCCCAAGCCTGACAAAGACCCTGGTGAGGTAAGCAATTATAGACCAATATCCCTGATAAATAACGACTTAAAAATACTAACTAAAATCCTAGCTAATAGGTTATCCTCTTTTATAACTACATACATCCATAAGGACCAGGTGGGATTTATGCCAGGCAGGCAAGGTCCAGACCAAATTAGAAGGGCTGTGGATGTTATCAGTTCTTCAATCAGGGTGGGACGGGTCGAGGCACCAGGAAGGACTGCTGCTTTCGGTGGACTTACAAAAAGCGTTCGATTCTGTGGAATGGCCATACCTTTTCGCGCTGCTAACCAAATGGGGATTCGGACGCAAATTCATGGGTATTATGCACTCCCTATATTCGACACCCACAGCTAAAGTTAGGTATCAGGGGTTTTACTCGGAACCTTTCCCTATCTCAAAAGGCACGAGACAGGGATGTCCTCTCTCACCTTTAATCTTTGCAATAGCTATAGAAACTTTGGCATTGGCAATCCGTGCGGATCCCAACATCAAAGGAGTCTTCTGCGGGCCATCTGAACACAAGTGTGATCTATTTGCGGACGATCTTCTTTTATTTGTCACATCCCCCACGACAACCCTCCCAAACATCTGTTCCTTACTAGACAAATTTGCGAAAATCTCGGGACTACAGGTGAATTTCGCTAAATCCTCCATTCTTAATGTCTCCGTCAATTCCCAGGAAGCCCTTAGCCTCCAATCTTCTTTCAAGTTTAAGTGGAGTGAGTCTCATATCAAATATCTAGGCATAAACTTATCTTCCAGAATAGAACAACTCCATAAATTGAGTTACACAGCAATCTATCAATCCTTGGGGAGAGAACTGGCGGAATGGTCTGCTCATAATCTATCCTGGCTGGGCAGAATTAACTCGATCAAGATGAATGTGCTTCCGAGATTATTATATCTTTTTAGAGCTTTGCCTATCCCTGTACTCAGGGATCAGCTAAAAAAATTTCAAAATACAGTAATGAAATTTATTTGGGGTAAATCGGGCCATAGGCTGCAACGCAAAGTACTATTTAGGCCACGAAAACAAGGGGGACTGGGAGTCCCGAACTTCTGGGCTTATTATCAGGCTGCGAGGCTAGCTCAACTCTCAATAGTATACTCGCGGTTTGAAAAACCAGATTGGGTTCAAATGGAGAGACAGGCGGTACCGACGTTTACATTGGACTTCCTTCTTTGGGTCCCTTCTAAATTAAGACCGCCTATCCTAGCTCCTACGCTATCGGCTTCTTTTACACTCTGGGATTCCCTGAAAACTCTACCAGCCCTGATTTCCTCTCTTCAACCGCTCTCTCATATTTTCAACAACCCAAGATTCCCACCAGATATGAACATCAAAGCATTTCAATGGTGGCTAGATAAGGGTCTATACCGTATAGGGCAATTCTTTACCTCTAGGGGCCCGTACTCCCTGACACATTGCTGTGATAAGCTAAAGATGCCTAAGTCGGAAACCTTCAGGTTTCACCAAATCCTTCACTTTTTACAATCAATTTCAGCAGGGATGGTTCCCCCAATGTCATTTACGGTATATGAGACGTGGTGCGGAAACTCGGAGGCACAAAGGGGTGGCATTTCCTTGATATACATGGCTCTAATGTCTGATGGATCTAAACTACCCTACATGGAAGCATGGGAAAAGGACCTGGCGGAGTCATGGGAGGCAGAGGAATGGGGAAATATGTTTTTTCATTCTTTTAAAGGAATCAAAAACATATCCCTGATTGAGGCAAACATAAAAGTCTCAACTCGCTGGTACTTGGTGCCTACGAGACTTCATAAAATGTTTCCCTCTTCCTCTCCACTATGTTTCAGAGGCTGCCAGAGTCCTGGTAATATGCTCCACGTGTGGTGGGATTGTCCACAACTGAGAGGCACATGGAATAGAGTATTCCACATGATATCCAAAGTCATTGGACTCAGAATCCCTAGACAAGCGGCCATTGCATTACTAAACGCCAGAGTACCTAAAATACCCAAACATACGCAACAACTATTGTTTTTTGTTTTTCTGGGGACCAAAATGACAATTGCGGCAGCATGGAAGCAACAAACGGTGTCTATCAGAAAAATCAGAAATAAAATTATGTGGATCATGTCACAAGAAAAGATGGTAGCCAGCCTAACGGACACAGTTACTAAGTTTGAAAGGATCTGGGAACCATGGGCAGCCTATTTGGGAATATCATTTGTTCCGCGCCTGCCTTAAACTACCAATTCTGGGCGTGCCTCTCCGGTTCGCAGCTGCTTCCTCCCTCCCCTTCTTTTTCTTTCCCCCGCTCTTACCCACTCTCCTTCTTTTCTCTCTATCCCTCTCATTCTGAACTGGGTCGTTTAATCTTCACAAGTTTTTTTGCCTGAGTTTGTCTACATGAATTACAACCTCCTCTCCTGGATCTGCCCGGGGAGGGAGGGTCGTGGATGGGGTATTGTAGTCTCCCTTTTTTTTTTTTTGTCTTATCCAGTTTCGGGACGTTTTAAGTCTTTTTGCTCAGGGTCTAGTCTGGACTTGATATATCCTGGATGTTCCCTTTCTTTGGATCACCTTTTATGATCATAGCCAGTATCCTAATTCTTGGAAATGTTATGGTTTGATGTCCTGTTGCTAGAGCAATTCAAGCATTCCGAATGTTTTCAGAACCCTTCTCACATGTTATTGTAGTTTGTAACCCAGTTCATATCTGCTATGCTTGTTGTTGTATTTGTTGTGTTCTTGTTCTTATTACAACAAAATAAAAAATTTTGAAAGTAAAGTCCCAAATATTTTATGAAATTAGGGATGGAGGCGCTGTGCTTTACAGGCCAATGCCTCATATAAAGTCCCAATCTGTGATTTATACTGTATCCACCAAGGGGATGGAGGTGTATGCTTCTCAGCTAGTCCTTTTCAGTTTTGTACCATCGCTACCATCGCTACAACATAGCTATTAGAGCTATGATATATTAGACCAGTCATAGATGGGAGCGGGTTGGGGGAGGTTTGGGCTGTCTCCTTCTCACCTGTCTCCCATCTATCTATTAGCAGCCATGTGCTTCTATTGTGGAGACACTCAAAACAGTCAGTGTTAGGACTGCAAGTAACACAGGGTGCCGTGTAGAGGCCTTGCAGCTTACACATGCATTTGCAAATGTGTGTCAACTAAACCCCTGTTCTTTATTTATATTGTGAGACAGGTCTACTTGGTTGGTGGCAGACTGGAGTGTGAGTACATCAAACTGGGGGCTGGCTGGCTTCCATGCACCTCTTTTAATCATTTCAATTTTCAGTTTTTTTTTTATATAGGGATGGAGACACTGGGCATTACCTGCTGGTGTCTCACTTAAAGTCCCAAATAGCCTATATTGTTCAAGGAATTTTATAGTAGTCCTCCACCAAACATGCTCTCAAATAAATTAATATAGGGATATAGAAACAGAGTACTCCAATAGTATAAAACCCTTTAACGTAGCTTATTAAAAATGTAAATTTGCACTTACATTAGGGTGTAAATAATAACGCCTAATATCTTGAAATTCATAATCTTTTAAGTGTGTGTAATTATATTTATAGCTTGCTTCATTCTGTAGGTGTGTTGAGGTGCCAGTCAAAATAAATAGAACACTGAGCAAATGAGAGATATACTAATGTGAATGACACCGCAATGCAAAACATATTGTTCATTGGGGTAATGTGTGGTAAAACCATGTGAATGGGCCCTATAAGTGATGAGCAAGCCTGTGCCAGTTTTGTGCAAAGGTCAGACCATAACTGTCAGAATTGAAAATGTGCACAGCACATTCAAAGAGCTCGGCACAGCCATTGCATTTAGCTTATCCCATCCTAAATGTGTGGAGGGCTGCCAGCACTGCAATGGTTAGCAACACATATATCAGGTTTCCTGAGTGAATGAAGTACTATTTCTGAGGTTCCCAGTGATTTTTAGAGCTATTCCATATGCTAAGACACAAAAGGCTGCAATACTGTCACATACTTGCCACATGTGTGTAATGGGTTTTGTTAGGGGATTTCTATAAGGTATTTCCTTAGTGTGAAGTACTGATCAGATTCTCTGCATCACAAGATGCTGGTTTATCAATTATCTGTTTAACCACTTGCCGACTAGCCACCGTAGTCGGCAGGTGGGCTTTGTCCCGCGAAACAACATACATGTATGTTGCTTTGCGGGAACGCTAGTGGGGGCGCGCATGCATTGATTGGCCACAGGGGGAGCCAATCAGCAGGTCCGATGGCCGCGACTGCCGCTGGGCTTGCATTACAGGAACCAAACTCTGGCCAGTAATGGCTATACTGTTTATAAATAACATAGATCAACATGTTTTATAAAAAATTTTTGTTAGCTTGCTAAGCTGTTGGGGGAGCTGGATAGTGACACCAGACTGGAGGTAGTCAAGTCAAGCAGAGACACAGGAACAGCATTGAACAAGCTGAAGTTAGAAACTGATTGGCTACAATGCACAACTGCACCAGATCTTGCACTCTCCATTTTTAGTAAATCAGCTCCACTATGTTGGAATTATCTCACAATCCCGGGATCTTGCTGTTTCAAGATTCCAACATGATGTTAAAAATGGGTTCTTGATTTAATCAGAACTTACTGTATAGCCAGAATGGCTGCAGATACAAAAATTTCAAAAAGACCTGACCATCCTGAATTATCTTTTTCCAGATGAAGTTGAAAAAATAAAAAACTTAAACTTCAACCACTAAAAGTTTCTGAGTTGTTGAGTTGGAAACCCAGGCACGTTGCACTTTTTTGCATCGACAGTTTAACCCATTCCCATCAGATGTTTGCATTTTTTTTTTGCTTAGCTTTATATACAAAAAGAAAACAAAAAACTATATGTAGCCAAGTGAGGAAATCGCTTCCAGCATAATTAAGGCTGAGGTACTGTTTCTTTAAGTTCGCTGTTTTGTTCTGAGGTTCTCCTGAAGAGTGGCGTGTTGGATTATGGGATATGTGGTCCAGAAGAGGATGAAGACTGTGTGAGATGGCCGGAGGGACTATACTCCAAGGGAGCCACGAGTCCCACAGGGGATTGTGGGGAGGTCTATAAATAAGGGGCGGAGTCAGAGATTCGCTCTTTTGCCTAGGGGACCGCCTGTGAGGTGGACAGAGCCGAAGACCTGCTGTAGGGAGCAGAGGGAGTGTGTGAGACTGAGGCCTAGTGCGGAGGCACTAGCGGAAGATGGCGGAGGTCACTGAGAAGTGATTGATCCAGAGTGACAACGCCTGCGAGTGGTAGCAAACATTGCGGAGGAGTGACCGGCCCAGTGCGGAGGACTGCTGGAGAGGAGTACTCAGGAATCGGGTGAGAGATATCCCATTGTAGTGGGTACAGCAGCTCACGGACACAGAGAGAGGGCCTGTGACACAGTATAATTACAGTGAGAACTAGGAGTTAGCGGAGAGGTTGCCAAGAGATACTGCTGAGTCTGCCTAGTGCGTGTGAACCGAGAGACTGCCTCTACATACATACAGCGGATCATACTGTTTATTTTAGTCAGAACCTGGATACAAGTACCCCTTTCCCCCGTTGGATTACAAATATTCTTGGAATGATTTGAGCTCCTTCTGCCAGCGAAGACCAGCAAGGCCTTGCTCAGAAAGAGACTCACCTAATTCAGAGACGAAGGGGGCCCCCTATAGGTGATAGAGTGCACTCTGTCAAGTTACACTTGTTATTGAAGTATATTCCATTGAGAGTTATTCATGCAGCTGAATTAGTTAGATCTGACTGTCTTATTATTAATTAATATAGAGTCAGATATCTGATTTGTCACTCTCACACTTTTATAAGCAGAATTGCACTATTCTTGCAACCATATTTATACGTTTCTTCAGTTAGATATCATTATATCTATTTGTTTCTGATATTATTGAAGTAAAGGATTCTGAGTCTTGGGTTACCTTGGGCTTTATGGGACTTCAAGACTCAGATTCTCACTCTGGTCCTAGACTGTCATAATTCCTGTTGTGTTGAAATCGCATATGTTCCTTTTCCATTTAAAGTCAGTAAAGCTGATATACCTATATCTAGGTGTCATTGTTGTGTTTTCTGAACCATCATTTCAGAACCCATAGTGTCAATCGGGTTGGAGGTGCCTCTGGGTCAAGGAAGTGAGGAGGAAACGAACATACTCAGCAGCCCCTGTAGGGGGCGTGCTACATGTATATAACCACTATAAGAGAGGGAATGATTAAATAGGGATACTAAATACCATCTAGTCACCAAAACAATGAATAAAGCATTATTTTCATTACGTCTAACTTCCTGTTCAAATGTATTTTCTAAAAAAGAAGTGTTTATTATTACATTTTTACAATGCAGTATTTAAAAAAGAAAATGAGTGATGTACACTCAGGTAGCCGCGCATAGGAAATCACTATGATCACTAAGTATGTGGGGGTATGGTTGTGTCAATCAATATTGTGAATAAATAAATAAATAAATAAATATGAGCTGCTAGTCCAGACAACAAAAGTTGAATAAAGTGCAAAAGGGTATAAAGACAGTGCTCAAGTGCTAGTGCATAAGAATACTTCCCCAAATATAATGTATGAATATATATATAAAACAATATAAATTCATCAAATAAATTATAGCATAAATTAATTAAATAAATAAATTAAACACCATAGTGCTCATAACCATATGACATAAAGGTAAAGTGACTGTGCACTATGTGAATATTTATGGACTCATTAACACGTCCTAAGTGCATATGCAAATACTGTATAAAAAAATCTTAAAAGAATATATATATGGTGTTTTAAACGTGAGTTTTTAGCAGTATTTTTAAAAAAGTGCTCTTGTGCTCTGTTGTGGTCAAACAAGCAATGATGTGGTGACCATGAAACATCCAAGTGTAAGCTTGAGTGGGGGGTCCTTCACCGTAATAACAGCCCACTTACCAGATGACCCCTTGGGGTCAAGCGTAGGTAAGTGGTCCTCTTTAATCAGCTGTCGGAAGTCCCTCTAGGTACCACGGTAAAATCGGGGGCGCCTTCCTCTGGGATGGGGGATATCCTCTGGGGGGCTCCGCTGTATTTCCTTGGTATTGATATATTATATGGGGGCTGTGTGGGATCCCTCTATAATCCACTTCTAAACCTCATTGGTGGTGTGGTCTCAGCAGAAAACCATGAGAGAAGTAGGGAGGCCCATTGTGTAGTATTTTTGGTATACGGTTTATTGAAAAAAAGTATCACTTACATAACAGCAAGGAAAAGCCAGCTGGATCGTGGAGATGCAATGGTACCCAGTACAATGGTACCCAGTACCCAGTCCTCTAAAGTGGGGGGGTGGATGCTGAGACCCAAATGATAGCTAACATTCTGTGTGTCACAAACAGCAACCTGGAACCTGCCAGACTCATATTCATCAAAAGGAAACGGGTCCAAGCTACCCAGAATTTACTTTTTGGGGTTAGTATTTACTGACGTTCCCATTACACTAGCATGATACCCCCAGACCAATATCTTTTAAATTTGGAGCATCTACACAAATGTATTAGATCTTCGTGAGTTCTGTTACATTTGCTGCAACAGAAATTAGGGCGTAAACCTATATAAAAAAGAAAGTTTGCTTTTAGATATACTCTGTGTAAAATAAACAACTGAGTAAGTCTATGTGAAGAAGAGAGCATTAACGGCAGCATGCATTCAGGAATGTACGTCCTGAATGCAGGTATCCTGCTACAGAAGTTTGACTCTTCAAGTGTTTTTAAAACCTGCTACCCCCTCTGCAAGCTTTGGTTTCTCTCAATGGCTTGTACATTCTGTAGTGCCATAAGAGCTTATGAAAGAAACCACAGTGTGCATAAGGAGAGCACGTATTCTACATACCCAGAAGTGTAAAATATATACAGCAGTCAGAGAGCAATGAAGAGGCAGCTCTAAGGGCATGTTCAAATGTCCTTTCACTCTTGCCACTCGTGCACACCCTGTGATTGCTGTGTCCCTCAGACCAAACACAACAATCACATATACAACATGAACAAAGGCTGCATGTTGCAGCCAGCACTCTGTTTCTTCTCACACCAATCAGCTGTGAGAGGAAACAAGAGTTTTTTTCCCAGTGATTATAGAAGCTTTTTTTATGTTTCTTTTTTGTATTAGCATGGCACAGTGTCACCAGAGCAGCCTGCCAATGTCTCTGACCACTAGCCACTCTGGTACAGTGTCGCTATGGTGACACTATACTATGATGGGTAGCTATTAAGGACACTGGCGGGCTGTTTTGATGACACTGTATGCCAATGCAGCCAGCCAGTCTCCCTGATCGCTAGCTACAGTACATCAGGACTGTGTCACCATACCAGCCAGCCGCAGTGTCCCTGATCGCCACTTCACCAGTCACAGCTTCACCAAACCAGTGCAGCCAGCAACAGTGTTCCTGATTACTGCCAAACCGGACTGCTGCAGCCAGCAACAGTGTTCCTGATTGCCACCACACCTGTCCCAGTGTCACTAAACCAGTGTAAGCAAGCAACAGAGTTCATAATCACTGCCACACCTGTCCAGTGTCACCAGACCATTGCCAGCCAGCAACAGTGTTCCTGATCGCCCCCATACCAGTAAGTGTTCCTGATCGTGCGACACCAGTGCCAGAGTCACCACAGCCAGTGCAGCCCACACCAGTGTTCCTGACTGCCACCAAACCAGTACCAGTGTTGCCAGACCGGTGCAGCCATCAACAGTGTTACTGATCACCGCCATACCAGACTCAGTGTTACCAGACCAGTATAAGCCATCAACAGTGTTCCTGATCACTGCCACACCTGTGACAGTGTCACTAGACCTGTGCAGCCAGCAACATGTTCCTGATAACTAGACACACCAGTGCCAGCGTCACCAGAGCCAGTGCAACCATTAACAGTGCCCTGATTGCTGCCAAATCATTACAATATCATCAGAGCGAATGCAGCCAGCTACAGGGTTCCTGATTACATCCACACCAATGCAATGCTGCCTCTGCCTGCTGCCTGTATGGACTCTGAGCTGTAAATTTACCATGTTTAGGCCTGCTGCCTAAGCCAATTCTTTGCCTGTTTATTGACCACGACTCTGCCTGTTGCCTAAACTGAACCATCTGTGTGTAAAAAATAAAAATTATTTTCTTACCACTTTTTTCAGAAATGTGGTAAAATATAAATCTTCAGAAGACTCACCATGCCTAAAAAAAATAAATAAATAAAAATACCTTGAGGTAATATTCTTCTATTTCCGATCATGAAGAGCGAGGATTTGGGAGTCGCACACGAGTTGCAAGCAATGAAGGATAACATGAAATGAAAAGTTCCCCTCTGTTTGGTCTCAATTGTCATTGAGTGAGCTTTTCATGCAGCCTATTCAGGATTTGGTTATGATTATGAGTGGATTTCTCAGCTACCTCAGCAACCTTTAGCCGGATTGGAGGCAAGGTGATTATGGATGCCACTTCCTAACTGTGGGAACGATCTTAGTTGTCGTCATATCAGTACTTGTTGGATTGGATGCAAGGCATATTTCTATCCGATTTCTGGTGAGTGCATTGGCACGGTGGAGGCGAGCACTTTATGAGCTTTGTTTTCTTCATTTGAGATGTACTGGTAGTCACTTCACTTGAGGTGTATACACAACCATTGTGCCTCCTTTTCGTCATCTACATTTGGTGACTGTTTGACACGTTGCACTTTCTACGTATTTATATTTCACTTGTTGGATCAAGAATATTATGGACTATTGATTTTATTATAGCCTGTTTTGTGGCTACTGCTCACATTTATCAACATTTGTTAAAGCACTTGTTTAGATATTTTATTTCACTGTGTTTCAATTGAGATCACTTAATAGGGACTGCACTTTTTTGTTTACATACCTTGGGGTTATTACTCTCCAAAATGTGGTCATGTTGTGGGTGTTTCACCTGTCCTGGCACTCCAGAGCCTTCATAAATGTGAGGTAGGTAGGTAGTGTGGAAATTAGATGCACAATTTATGCCCGTTAAAAGCCTGAGGGTGCTCCTTAGATTTTGGGTCCCTTTACATGGCTAGGCTGCAAAAAATGTTTGTCTTACCATAAAATCCATTTCCCTGATTTTCATTGATGGACACAGCTCCTGATCTTCTTAACCATTGGGTTATACTGCCCCCTACAGGATTAGGACACTAGGCAGAAAAAAAGCTTGTCTACACCTATGGGCATGCCCAGGGAGTATACTTCCACTCTCAGCTATAGGCACTCAGTTTTGTTACAAGCAGTGTCAGAATAAATCCAACAGAGGGGTGAGTGCTGATCTTCTTAACCATTGAGATGTCCCAAAGCAGTGTTAAACATAAGGGGAGGGAACAGCAAAAAAAAAAATTCCCTAAGGCTAAACCATAGCAAACTAGGTAACATGGAGCTCAACCAAGAACAACTGGAGCTCACCTGAAAAAATCAATACACCCTCAAAGAGGACCAGGTCCTCTAAACAGCAGCTTGCAAAACCTGGCGGCTAAGGGAAGCATCCGTAGATGCCAACACATTCACTTTATAAAATATTGTAAAGGTGTGCACAGACGACCAGGTAGCTGCCTTGCAAACCTGCATCACTGATGCCTGATGATGGAAGGCCCAGGAGGCACTAATTGCCCTAGTAGAGTGCGCCGTAACAGGGAAAGGAGGAATCTGACCCTTAACTGAATAGGCTTGAAACACTGTCTGTCTGATCCATCTGGAAATGGTCGCAGCAGAAGCGGACAACCCTTTCCGAGGTCCATTCGTGAGCACAAATAGTGAGTCTAACTTCCTAAAACACTCCGTAGCTGCCAGGTAAACCCTTATTGCCCGAACCACACCCAAGGCATGCAAGGCAATTTCCTTAGAATGTTTTGTCCTGAGACACAGGGAAGGAAACACAATGTCTTCATTCAAATGAAAATCAGAGACAACCTTTGGAAGTAAAAACAGACAGGGGCGAAGAGCCACCCTATCTCTGTGAAACACCAAGTAAGTTGAATGACAAGACAAGACCGCCAGCTCCGACACCCTGTACGCAGAAGTGATTGCCACCAAAAAGGCCACCTTCTGGGATAACGTAAGCAGGGGAACCTCCCTAAGATTTTCAAAAGGAGGTTTCTTGTGGACTGAAAGCACCAATTTGAGGTTCCAAGGTGGCAATGGAGACCACACTGGAGCAGCCAAGTGTCGAACTCCCTGGAAAAAAGTATGCACCAAAGAAAGTGTGGCCAATGTTCGTTGAAAGAAAACCGCCAAGGCTGAGACCTGGCCTTTAGTACTCCAGGCCAGGCGTTGCTCAACCCCCACCTCCCCCCGTTGGAGGATGTTTAAAGTCCGAGCCACCGAAAAGGAGCGAAGATGAACCCCAAGAGACTCACACCACACAAAGTACGACTTCCATGTACGATGGTTGATCTTCCTAGAAGGTAGATTTTCTAGCTTTTAACAGCGTAGGAATCACTAAATCAGACAAACCTCTATCTTTCAGCACTAGGCTTTCAACAGCCAAGCCATTAAAGCCAGCAACTGTAGAGCAGGATGGAAGATTGGCCCTAGGGACAGCAGATCTTCCCTGAGAGGAAGTCTCCAAGGAACACAGGCGACCAGCCGTACCAGATCGGTGTACCAAGACCGGCGAGGCCAGTCTGGAGCCTCTAAGATGACCGGAATCCCCTCTGCCTCAATCCTGCGCAGAAGTGTTAGCAGAAGCATGGGAGGGGGAAAGGTGTAAATCAGATGATACTGACCCCACGGGGCCACCAGCGTGTCTGTGGCGCCTGCCAGAGGGTCCCGAGACCATGCCACAAACCTCTGCACCTTCCTGTTGAGACAAGAGGCCAAAAGGTCCACCTCTAGAGTATCCCACCAGGGGCACAACTAATGAAACACCTCTGGATGAAGTGACCTTTCTCCCTAGTCCAATGCCTGTCGACTGAGGTAATCGGCCTGCCAATTTTCCACCCTTGGAATGTGTACAGCAGAGATGGCTGGAACGAAACGCCCTGCCCACCTTAGAATGCCGGATACTTCCCGAGCCACCAGGACACTTCTTGTGCCCCCTTTGTGATTGACATAGGCCACAGCCGTGGCATTGTCTGATTGAATTTGCACTGGACACCCCTGAGGATGATCCGTCCAATGATCCAGACAAAGTCTGAACACGCGGAGCTCTAGTACATTGATCCGCAGACTGGACTCTTCCGGTGTCTAGACCCCCTTAGCAGAATATTTTCCAAGGACGCCTCCCCACCCGGACAGGTTGGCATCCATGGTGACCACCGTCCAGTACAGGGGGAGAAAAGATTTGCCCTGGTGAAGAGCCGGAGAATAAAGCCACCAGATCAGGGACCCTCTCTTACCCTGGCTCAGCCGGATCAGATTGTCTATAGACTGTGAATTCTTGTCCCATTTGACAATAATCTCTCTTTGCAGAGATATCGCGTGGAACTGTGCAAACAGAACCGTCTCGAAGGCAGACACAATCAGGCCCAGCACCCGCATGCAAGTCCAAAGGGATTACTGTCTGCTGGAAACAGAAGTTGAATTGCTTCCTGCAGATTCTGGAGGAAGGAACACTCTGGCTAAGCCAGAGTCCAGAGTCAGACCTAGATAGTCCAGATTTGTGGACAGAACCAGAGCAGACTTCTGAAGGTTCAGGATCAGACCAAACACCCTCAGAGTTCGCAGAGTAATCTCAAAGATGTCCACCAGAACAGTCGGAGACTCCACTCGCAGCAGAAGATCGTCCAGGTACCTCAGGACCGCGATCCCCACTGACGCAATAATTCCAGTACCGGGGCCAACACTTTTGTGAAGGCCTGAGGAGTGAAAGCGAGACCAAAGGGTAACGCCACAAACTGATAACGCTCCTCTCCCACGGCAAAGCGGAGAAAGCGCGGGTGACCAAGACATACTGGAATGTGAAGGTAAGCGTCCTTGATGTCGATAGAAGCACCCTCACAAAGCAGTTAAGCGCCTTGAGGCCCAGGATTGGATGCACCTTGCCCTCCTTCCTGGGGACTGTAAACAAGTTTGAATAAAACCCCTGAAAATGTTCTGAAGTCGGAACCGGGACAATCACCCTTTGGCTCAGCAAATCTTGCACTGCCCCAAAGGGGATCTAGGGACAGGTGCAAGTTGGAGAGAAAAAACCTTTCCTGAGGGTAAGAACGAAACTCGATCTTGTAGCCGGACTGTATGACTTCGTGGACCCACTTGTCTGGTCCAGAAACCAGCGAAGATGTCCCCCCACCCCACATAGGAGTGAGGTCACCCCTTCATGCTGAGGGAGCCTTGTTCACAGGTCTGGAGAAGCCTGCTCTCGGCTTGCCAGACCAGGTGCGTTCGGATCCTCCAGAGGAGGCCTTGAAGGATTTTGATCCCTTGTCTTGAGACCCTGAGGGACGAAAAAACTTCCTATGAGCCGAGAAGGATAGACCAGGTCTACGATGGTGCTTTTTGCCCTTTCTAGCCTGTGGAAGAAAGGTACTCTTCCCCACTGTGAGATCCTTAATGATGTCCCTTAATGAGGGAAGCTCCAAACCGGTGATCCCCTAGGAAGGGGAGATCAGATAAGGCTTTCTTAGAAGTCTGATCCGAAGACCAGCATTTAGGCCAAATAACACGCCTAAGAACCACTGCTGAGACAGACAGACTCGCAATCAGAGAAGCCGCATCCAAAGAGACATCACAGACAAACTGCAGCAACAACCAGTTCAGCACAGGCAGGGGGAAGCTGCCTGTCGTAAAAGCTTGTCCCACTCGGTCAGAGTTTGAGACACCAGGGCAATAGTAAAAGCTGGCCTATGTGCCGAACCAGCCACAGTGTACATATGGCAGGCCACAGCCTTCGCTTTTCTGTCAGCCGGGTCCTTAAAGGCCGGGGACTCTTAAACTGGAATTATGGTTGCTTTGTTTAACCTAGAAAACAGAGAGTCCACCACAGGTGGGACAGTCCACTTTTTAAGCAGGGAGTCCTCATAAGGGTACTGCATAGCAAAATGCTTAGGGACCACAAGGGGGCATTTTGGACAACCCCACTGTTAAGCGAAAATTTTGTCAAAGTAAGCCAGAAAGGGGAACACCTTTGCCTCTCTTGAGGGCTTGTGGGTGCCAAAAGAAACCAATGTCTCCGATGCTGCATCAGCCACATCCTCCATTTTTAAAGCCTCATGCACAGACACAATCAGTGCATCCACCGGCGCCTTTTCATGCACGGCTACAGGAGCAGAGGAATCACCCTGACTATCTGAGAAATTAGGGTGACTTGTGTTTGTTGCGGCCGAATTAGATTCAGGATCTGATGACACAGATGAGGCAGGTGAAGGCGGGGGATGTTTTTTGCTAGCCCGTTTCCCCAGGACCAAATCCACCTTGGACACCAAAGATTCCAGGGCTGCCGTCAGTGCAGTAAGGGATTGTTGGGACCCGAGGGCCCGGCAGCCTCTATGAGGGGGGTCAGGTAGGAAAATGTGCTCCAGGGACTCCATGAGTGAAAAAGGTGGACCCGCAAAAAAGGTGTAAAAACACTGCTAGGGACCCCCCGACTGCGCTGGCAGCACCACAAGTCGCCAGGCACAGAGCACCAACTGATCCTATAGCAGAGAGGGAGAAGACCCCACCAGACTCACCACCCACCGATGAGGCACCGCAGCACCAGGCTATCTGCACACACATGCGGCGATCAGGAAGAGAAAGATCCAGGAGTCAGCACCAGGGGATAAGGAGGGGCTCCCACCATCAAAATTACCACCCATATATGCTTCACAGTCATGGCAGCCGCAATTAGCAATGAGAAACCACTAGAAAATGGCAGCCGAGGCTGCACAAACATGGCCACACAGGCTACAAGAAAATGGCAGCTTCGTGTGGCTCCTGGGAGCCCAGGAGGATTCCCAAGAGCCCCGAAAATGACACCAGCAGGAAGGGGGGGCCCTGACAGAAGCCCCCACCAGGTACAGCCCCCTCCCAAAAGCCGATTGTCCGATCCCTCCCCCACCCCCATTGCAAGCTCAGCACCCCAGACTGACCTAAAAAGGTAGTGTAGCCACCCAACGGGGAAGGGAGGAAGGCAGATGGGGGACCACCAAGAGAGGTGGGACGCTGCATGTGAAGGAGGGGAACTTGACCATCTAGGGGGAGAGAGGGGACAGCTACTTACCATACCAGGAAAAGGGTGGGCACAGTTCCAGACAGAACCTCCTCTCCATCGAAATGTGGGGCTGTCGACCAGAAGGAACGCTGCAACTCAAGCCGAGGCCAGGTGTCGTATGCGACCTCACAAGACTTTTGATTCGCAGGCTAGCCCCCGTCCAGTGGGGCTATGTCGTGGCTGATCTAGTGTGGAGCTGAGGCCTGTGCGCACTCATTGGCCAGACTGGGCTGACCACTGGATTTTAAAAACTATCCAGCCCGTCGCCAGTCCGGCAGTTGATTGTAGATTCTCACAGGAAAAATAGAAAAATCCATTAAAAAGGAAAAAAAATTGCCAGGGCCAAAGATCCCAGCAAGGAACTGGGTCCTTACTCCTTACTAGGCAGAAAAAAAACTGAGTGCCTATAGCTGAGATTGGGAGTATACCCCCTGTGACTGCCCATAGGCACAGTCAAGCTTTTTTTTCTGTCTAGTGTCTTACTCCTGTAGGAGGCAGTATAACCCAATGGTTAAGAAGATCAGGAGCTGTGTCCGTCAATGAACGATAGAGAAAGTGTCCTATATGGTATCCCCATACTTAGGAGGGCTAGCGGAATGTGTTTTGGGGTGTAATTCTAAGTATGCCCATACTGTAGTATGCCCATACTACAGCAATATCATAATAATTGATAACTTTCATTTTCCTTCTTCATTTTCCAAAAACATGTGACAAGAAATAAAATCTTTAAATATTTGCCATGCCACTTAAATACACTCTGGGTTTTTGCTTTCCAAAATGTGGTCACTTGTGGGTGTTTCCACTGTCCTGTTGCTCCAGTGCCTCAAGAGGTGTGATAGGTAGGAAAATCAGGAAATCACATGCGTTATTTATGCCCCTTGAAAGCCTTAAGGTGCTCCTTGGATTTTGAGCTCCTCTATGTATCTAGGCAGTGAAACCGTCTCACATATGTGGTATATCAATACTCGGGGATGTAATGTAGCAAAAAACATTTTGGCCTAAAATTATTAGGGAACAATTATTTATTTTCAAAGTTTTATAGCAGAAACTAAGGTAAAGAATTTACAGCCTTTTTTCCTCTGTGTAGAAAAAGAAACCCAGTGGTGATTAAATACCACCAAAAGAAAGCTCTATTTTCACAAAAAGTTGATATCATTAACCATTATTAATTAAATAAATAATGTAGGAGCAGAGTTGCATGACCAAGCCTATATTTGTATTTTATTTTTTAATGAAAGGCCTCCTTTAATGTTTATTTATATTTACTGAATAAAGTCTAAAGCTGAAATGTCAAATATGGGAATAAAAATGATACCAAGTGTGAGCAGGCAGACAACGATAGTCAAATAGAGCCGTTTAATGTGAGTAGCTGAACATTTCTCAAAAACAGTGATTCATCGGATGTAATGATTCACAACACTTCTCTTTTCAAAAAAAAGAGAATCACTTTAGGCGGAAATGGAATGAAAAAAAATACAAACTATTTCTGCACCCAGTTAAGATGGTATCGCTGATTAGCTGGTTTTAGCATAATAAAGCACCAGTTTTGAGCAAAATGCCTCCTCTAAGGATTAGTTTCAGTGTTGTTTCAACATTGCTTATCAAAACAATAGAAGACTATATACAGAGAGAACATGAAAGGCTGGAACAACTGCATTTCTAATGCAATAATAATAAACATTGCCTAGCTGTATCTAACAATCCAGAATACTCATTGAAATTATGAATTATTGCATGAAAAATTATATGTGTGAGGGACAGACAGTGAAAGACAGAAGGAAACAGGTAGAGAGATCGTACTTTTTAACTCCCTCTCCATCTGTAAAAAGCCCCCTAAGGGGCTTTCACAATTCGGCATCACATGAACGCATGTCTTCTGCGCTTTTTTGTGCATTTTGACGCCATTTTGAATGGGCTGCCCTACGTGCAACAAACAAATCGAAGAAACTCCTGCATGTTTTTACGTGCATCCGCTGGCCGCGTTTGGGGTGCCATTAACCACGAATGGCACCACAAGCATGCTTAGAGGTGAATGGAGCATATATGTTTCATAAGGATTGCCCTATAGAGGCCCATTTCATTTAGAATATAAACTATAATCTAAATACAAGAAACCTAAATACTAAAACCAGGTCTATCAGTAACTTTACAAGTGTGCTTACATAAAATTACAGGGGAGCTACACTGCATCCGAGCACTGCAAACCAATAAAAAATATTGCATTCATTTTTAATATTCAAAACAAGCTCACCCATTAATTCATGTCTCCATGCTTTATTTTGCTGAGAAATCACTTTGAAAGACACCCCTACCATTTCCAGCCCTGGCCATCTTGAGTAAGGGCAGATTATTCACATAGCATTTACTTTCTGGAATTCTTCTGCCTTTAGCTCAGGCATGCAGGCAGGAGGGCATGCTTTGCAGAGAAATCCCTCCTCCCCTCCTGAAGACTCCTAGGATGTATAACATCATTTGTCTAGGCCTGGAAACCAGGAAGTAACTTAAGAAATGTAAAAAAAAGTTTAAAACAAGTAAATAAGATATACTTTACTATCTATTTGCTAATGCTAGCAGCATAAGGGTTAAATATACTCAATGTTGATTGAAAGAGTGAAGCTTCACTTTAATGTGTTTGTGTGATGTAAGGTCTACTTTAAGATTCATTTTCAAGCTTTCTGTACTACTAAACAGGAATTCCAAGCAGCGGGCAAAAGGAATCATCTACCAATGCTATAAAATCAAAAAGTCTATTCAGTTTTTTTTAAAGTGTATGTCAAGCCAAAACTTTTTTTTTAGTTTTGGATTTAAATATTTCTCCACACTTACTGTCCTGCTGACAACAGTTTTACTGAACAGGAAGTGATTAAACCTCCAAAAGCAACAGAGGCAGAAATATATTTTTTAATGCTATGTTTCTTTTGTGGATTTTCCCTCAATTTAGCTTTCTGGTAAAACCATTAACAGGCAGACAGTAAAACCTGCCTGATAACAGAGCTCCCGACAGCAGTAATAACTGGACAGAAGTTCTAATCATTCCCCACTCTATCCAGAATTAAATTTCCCATTAGATTTTCCCCAAAGCGACCATTTTTCCTCCTATAATACACTCTGCTTCTCGCCTCTTAACCCGACCTCCACTCCTAGCTCACAACATTACTCCTCTCTGCTCTAACACTGCTGGAGAAACAATAACAGTCAATAATTTAAACTGATGCTGGTTGGGCTAGCCATAGATGATTTGATTTTCTTGACCATGTGGTTGCAGGAAAGAAAATCGCTCCATCAACACAGTCAATGTTGATGGGGGAATGCCTACTGCAGCCCTATTGTGTTCTGCCAGCAGTAGGACATGGGGAGCCGTCCCGGGCAGCAGAACACAATGATTTCTGTTAGCGGCTTCAGCTGCAGGCAGTAATCACAATGCAAATATCTGACAGCCTGGTTGTACTGAAGTCGATCAATGGATCAACTTCAGTACAACCAGCCTGCCCATACATGGATCGAATCTCACCCGGTCCCTGATGAACTGGCCAAAATTCAGTCCATGTATGGCCAATTTTAATCCCAAAGCAGGAGAGGGGATAACCAAAAAAAAAAAAAGGACACATAGTAAGCAGCACTACCCCTTATGTAGCAGGATAGGGCAGAGACTCTAAGCTGCTGTCCTGTACAGTGGCACTGTACAGCACCTCTCCATTCTAACACTCTTTTTAACACTACATGACTGTGGCTCATGAGCTAAACCCAGGCAATAAGTAATAGCAGTAGAAAGACCAATCAAATAGGGCTAGTGAAGACACTGACATCTGCAGTTTAAATGCACTTTACATATTTAAACAGCAAAGAAATATTATGAAAATACTACTGTCTGCTGACCTTTAAAATGACTCAGTAACAAAGATATCTTTGTCTATGATAACTACATTACAGCATAACTCATCTCTTCTAGAAAATAAGAAAATTACACACATCATTTTTGTTAAGATGTTGTTTCTGAAAACCTTACAGCAGATTTAGAGCCACTAGTTAAGCTGAGGACAGCTAGTTAAAAGTATGAAAATTCAAATGAATCTGCTAAACAGATGCAGGTTTCTAATTCTACCTTCGACACACTTTGCCTGTGCAGAAAACCTCCCCATTTAAATGGGAAAATCTCCAGGCAAACACAGGCAGGAGTGATCAGGACTAGAATGTCAACAGATCTCTACTTGTTTGGTCTCATACACACGGGCAGAAAAAAATGGCACTTTTAAAAGGTATTTTTTATTTTTTTATGTCCCTGAATTCAGCTGCATTTCAGCCTATGTGTCCTTGCACATTGTGGTGTTTTGATTCATATTTTAGGACAGCATTTAGGGGCATAGAAAAATGCCTAATACCGGCATGTGGAGAGGAGCTTACTGGCATAATTTAACCATATATGTGCATAAACACACATATGTGTGTAAATTGAATCCAGTGGCTAGAATAAATTAATTTTCTAGCCAGAAGAATGAGCTTATGCACATGCGTTTCTAAAAAAAACGTACGCATCTATACATACACTCGAGCCAAAATTAGAATTCTTTACGCTTGATTTTTCTGCCAGCTCCTGGCAGAAAGCAGTGTAGATAGGAGTATTTTAATATACCTGTGTGCATAAAACCTTAGGGGCAAACACTTTTCCCTCACCTTACCCTAATATTACCCTTTATTTTTCCTTTGTTTCATTTGTATGTTAAAAAAAGAATGAGAGGCGGGGGCGTGGCTGCCGGCGCGGAAGATGGCTGCTTAGTGAGCTAGCTCCGCAAGCCACCCGAGACACACGCCGCAACCAGGGCTTTCCGGGCTCCACCACTTACCTCCACGGGACTGCACACTCCCGATGACGCCCCCGGGATGACCCGCCGCAAGAAAGAATCGGCGCAAACGTCCAAACTTTCGGGCTACTTCATCTCACAGGCGCCCGGTCTTTGCCAAAATGGTGCCGGAAGCCCGGGACGCACTCAGGGCTCCAAGCAGGGAGGCGGCCTGCTCCACAAGCTACCACCGCTCCAGCTGCCTCTCCCACAGCGTCAGAGGATTGGAAATCCTGACAGCGGCCAGTCTTTAGGCTCTCCTTCGCCACCATCGCCATCCTCCAGGAGCCCTGCTAAAAACAAGCAGAGAAGGGACTCCCCAACGCCTGGCTTTCCTGAAGCACCAGGTACTTCCCACACTTCCCTGCACTTGCAGCGCACCTGCCTTCCACTACAGACCCCTTGACTGCACACTCCTCAGGGGGTAACGCCATATCTGAGGCCACAATGAGAGACATGCTGTTCTCCCTGCAGACCTCGATGCAGGCAGACATACAGCTGCAGACCAAGCAGATCACTGCGGAAATTACAGCACTGGGGTCTCGCATTGACCACGTCGAACACTCTGTTCAGAGCCATGCTGAATCTATTAATTCATGATTGACAAGTTGAATTCCCATACTGAGGAGATCGCACGTCTGCAAAACAAAGTGGCAGATCTGGAGGATCGTTCCAGACGCAACAACATTAAACTGCGAGGCATTTCTGAAGTGGTCTCTCCTGACCACCTGCTGCAACATATCACTTCGCTATTCAAACTACTGGTGCCTTCCCTGTCTGAATCGGATCTGATTATCGACAGAATCCACTTCCACATTAGATGCCTTCCTGGAATCTAATGTGCCAAGGGATGTCTTGCTCGGGGTCCACTTTTTCACGGTGAAGGACAAAAATAGAATGACAGAAACTAGAAGCCTGCCATTGCCGTGGTCTCCTTCTACAACCAAAAAGCTAGTCTGTCTGTCATCTGCTCACTCTAGTAATTCAAAACATTACTAGTAAACATAAATGTAGGTTAAACATACTGTAGTTTGTTTTATGGGTAATTAATAAAGCTGACCTCAAGGGTAAATAAATACACAACTGAATTGCATATACTATATGTGAAATGTCTTCACTTTCAAAGGATGTTATTCTTTTTAATACGTGCTATTACTTCAAACCCCTGTTTGAAGGCAAAGACAGGACTTGTTTCTCAGCCACATCCCTAAAAATGACACTACAGCTCCATATTACAATCTGTTATAAATTCCACCCAAGCCTATGACTGGACATTAGAGAAGCAGTATCAGCACACTGATGAGTCATCACTCCCATGAAGCTTCCAGTGTTAAATAGACAGCATTGTGCAAAGCAACAGAGACTTGTCTGACTTACAGAGCTGCACTTTTCTCTCCAGGTTTTAGTGTTGCTCTGCACAGTATTATAGGAGGCTGCTGTTGAAGGAGATGTAGGTACTTTTTCCAGCTGCCCATATAGAAATACATTAAATGTATTTTATTATGAATAAGATAAGATTGCATTTTTATTCTACCTTGGAAAAAAATATATATTGTTTGCCAGTCTATGTGAGCAGTAGATTAGTTGAATGTAGGATTTTATGGTGTTAATTTCACATAAAGGATAAACTCAGTTAAACATAAAACCAATGTGTGGAATACAAGACAGGCACATAAATGTTTCAGAGTTTTACCCAAGGGGAGAGAGATCAAGAGGCTGTCTTCGGCTGAAGCATCATGTTCAGGCCCTACAGGCCCTGGAGGAAAAGGTTCTTTCACTTGGGACATCTGCCAGGTCTCTCCACAAGAAATACAAATTTAACCAAAGACGAATCTCCAGCAGGCACTGCATGAGAAAACAAGAAACATATGACTGTACATAGACATCCTCAGACTTCCTATGCAAGGAACAAAAGCACCAGTGAAATATCATGCTATGAACTTGCAAGCATTTATACTGCTACTATTGAAACTGCAGAAAAGACAGAATGTGCTTTTAGATCTCAAAATGAGTAACACTTTATGTGATAATCATAATGAAAGAATTTTTAAGATGCAGTCTAAATTCTTATTTTTTGCTTGCTGCATATACTTAAATTAACAAGCATGAAAGTATATTTGCCATGCGTACATTTGCCATGATCATTTTACGAGTATTTACGGTCCATTTAAAATGTATGAGATTAGAATGGGAAAGAAGTATACAAAGTATATACATTGCATGTTTGCACTGTAATTTAAAATGAAGTACTAATTTCATATAGACCTTACTTTTGTATAAATATTCAATACTCAAATGGACATTTTAATCTCAAAAGTGGGGATTCAGTACAGACTGATTTATTATAGCGGTACCTATTAATTCACCTCTTCAGCGTAAGCATTTGTGGATTCTGCCAGTTCTGTTACTCACAGCCTTCCCTGTAAACTAGTGTGTGCACAAAGACGTACAGTATGCTCACACACAGCCACACAACTTTAAAAATGAGTGTGTGCACAAAGACGTACAGTATGCTCACACAGCCACACAACTTTAAAAATGAGTGTGTGCACAAAGACGTACAGTATGCTCACACAGCCACACAACTTTAAAAATGAGTGTGTGCACAAAGACGTACAGTATGCTCACACAGCCACACAACTTTAAAAATGAGTGTGTGCACAAAGACGTACAGTATGCTCACACAGCCACACAACTTTAAAAATGAGTGTGTGCACAAAGACGTACAGTATGCTCACACACAGCCACACAACTTTAAAAATGAGTGCATGCACAAAGACGTACAGTATGCTCACACAGCCACACAACTTTAAAAATGAGTGTGTGCACAAAGACGTACAGTATGCTCACACAGCCACACAACTTTAAAAATGAGTGTGTGCACAAAGACGTACAGTATGCTCACACAGCCACACAACTTTAAAAATGAGTGTGTGCACAAAGACGTACAGTATGCTCACACAGCCACACAACTTTAAAAATGAGTGTGTGCACAAAGACGTACAGTATGCTCACACACAGCCACACAACTTTAAAAATGAGTGCGTGCACAAAGACGTACAGTATGCTCACACAGCCACACAACTTTAAAAATTCTAAAAATGCAAGCAATGGTATCTTCAGCCATCAATTGACACCTATGAAAAATAAATTACAGCATTGCTAAGGCTTTACTGGCCATGCACCTATAGAAGTTGGGCAAAGACACATCAAAATTTAGCCAATCCATGGCTGTAGCCAATCAATGTCAGAATACAATGTGCTGGTGGGAGGAATCCTCCATGCAACTCGTTTGTGAGGATGGAGGAATATTATTATTAATTTTTTTTTCTGTTTCAGCTCGCTGGCTGAATGGAGAAAGAGAAAAATTTATTTGTGCCCAGCTCAAGGTTTTTTCCGGCTGTATAAATATCAATTTTTTTGCTAAGGCTTTACTGACCATAATCATACAGATTTCCTCCATTTGGCCTGCAGGCTGAACAGAAAATATCTGACATCCATGCTGCATTGTCACAAATGAACAAATCTCCTGCTGCGGCTATTGTATTTGACATCAGGTCCCACCAGCTGTCAAAATACCCAAACAGCTAGGTGCTTGCAACTGGTTAGATGAAGTCTCCGTTTTTCTACCTTGCTCCTTCGATTTCTCAATCAAAGTATGCCAGACAGGAAGCAGCTGACAGGACCCCCCTCTGAGCACATTTTGGGCCAGTTCATCAGGTATAGGATGAAATTTGCTGTGTATAGCCAGCTTAAGAGCTGATAAGTTTATTTACCCTGCAGGGGATAGGTATGTCACCAGCACACTGAGGATCTCCACAATCGTTCCAAAGCTTTAATCAGCGATCACATCATAGTTACAAAATTGACTTTTCGGAGCCTCGCAGGACCCCTTCATCAGGCATGTGACGTCTTGCAAGCAGAGTTGTATAAATTACTCGAAAACCATACTTGAGTAAAAGTACCAGTGCTCGATCAAAAAGTGACTTGAGTAGAAGTGGAAGTGCTCGATCAAAAAGTGACTTGAGTAGAAGTACTAAAGTATTCAACATTTTTTGTACTTAAGTATTGCAAGTAGTTTTTTTTTTAAATTTTGCTACTCAAGTACTGAAAGTAAAAGTACCAGTAGTTTTGACAAAAAATTGCTACTCAAGTACTGAAAGTAAAAGTACAAGTACTGTGTTATGTAGTTATTAAAGAAAGAAGTCAAAAGTTTGAACATCATATTGTTTTTTATTATTTCAAATGCAGCTTTTATTTATACATACAGTAGCATTTATTTTCGTATGCGCTGATAATACACATGTTTTGAGCTTCATGAAACCTGCCATCTACTGTTCTGGCAGTGGTAATTTTTATAATTGTAACGAGTAACTATGCAGCACAAAAAAAAATATCGGAGTAGAAGTATTGAAATCATCGAAAAAATGTAGTGAAGTAAAAGTGGAACTAGGAGAAAAAAATTCTACTCTAGGAAAGTACAGATACCGCCTTTCGGTACTTAAAGCGGAGTTCCACCCAAAAGTGGAACTTCCGCTTTAGGGAGTCCTGACCCCCCGACATGCCACATTTGGCATGTCATTTTTTGGGGGGGGGAGCGGGTACCTAGTTTTGACAGGTACCCGCTCCCACTTCCGCTCGGAGCGCCGCGGCGCCCTGAGCGGAAGTTCTCCTCTCCCCCTCCCTCCCTGCAATCTTCTGGGACACGTCAGAGGTCCCAGAAGATTGCCGGCCAATCACGGCGCGCAGCGCGACTCGCGCATGCGCAGTGGGTACCCGGCTGTGAAGCCGCAAACTGTAACAGCCGGGTGCCCACAGCAGTGATGCCGGCGCCGAGGGAGAGGATCGAGGCTTCCGGCGGCCGCATCGCTGGACCGTTGGACAGGTGAGTAAATGGCTGGAACTCCGCTTTAAGTACAGTAGTGAAGTAGTTATACTTAGTTACTATACATCTCTGCTTGCAAGGCTCCAAAATGTGTAACTTTGATGTGATCGCTGAATAAAACTTTGGACCTGTTCTGGAGGTTCATAGAATGCTGGTGACATACTTCTTAATTTAAATGTCTTCGGTTTCCAACCGGTGGTCTTTCCCTTACATTTACAACCAAATTCAGGAACATGTACATTGGAAATATTGCTCCATCAAGGGATAGGGAAGACACAGAAAGTACAGTCAGCTAAGCAAGTATAAGTGTGAATGTAGTATCCAAGGGTTAGGGCTCATTCACACTGTTCGTTGAACTGCACCAATTTGAATGGATCCGTGGTGGTGTGCACTGTGTAAAACTACATGTATGCGTTTGTTTGTTTTTTTTGTTTTTTACTTTTTAGTCCCCATTCACACTAGCACGACTTGTCAGGCGACTTGTGGGTCGCCTGCCATTGATTAGCACAGGACCCATTCTAATAGTAGCGACACAAGTAGCTCCGACTTAGGAAAAGGGTCCTGTACTACTTTGGGGCGACCTGGAGGCGACCTGCATTGACTTCAATGATATGAAGTCCGTGCATGTCGCGTCGTTGCTAGAGCCCAAAATATAATCATTTGCCAAACAGGGAAGGGAAAAATGCAAAGATAAAGTGCAAAGTGCAGAACACCACAGCAACTAATCAGAGATCAATTTTTCTTAATACTATAGAATAAAATTGTTTGGTTTTTATGGATTATTTCACTTGACACATCATAACTACATCATAGCTACACTATACATTTCTGAATAAGACCAATATGACCAATGGTTCTCAACCTCCAGGCTGTGGCTTCACTCCTGTTGCGCTGTCAGCTCTTTCTGCTCTGACAGCTACTAGTGTCACACCACTGTCCTTCAAAGTGGGCAATGCCAGATGTGAAGGAGCAGGAAAGGGGCCGACCAATAAGCGGCCTGCAGCAGTCAGCACTGCTTCAGACTGTCCACTGTGATCAGTGAAGGGGGTCCAGTCCACAACAGGCAATGAATAGTGGATGGCAGCACTGCAACTGAACAATACACCAGGCCTTCCAGTGATGTCTCCTCCTTCATAATGTTCTTGTCACCATGGCAGCAAACTTTCTCTAAGCCCTACACCTACATATACAAGCATTGTGTCACACTATCAGTTTATTGCCCCCTCAGTGTCACATATCAAGGTGCCCAAGGCTCGACATGCTGCAGGACTCAGGAGAAAAGGAGCATTAAAAGCTCTGGAGTCCTAAACTAGTCTGGCAATTAAAAACAATTTTGCCCGTAGCCCATTTGTAGCCAACAGTACTCCAGAGGAGCTAAGTGAGCATCAACCCTCTTCCTGCACCTGGGATTCTCAGAGGCAGTTTTGTTTTATCTGGTAAGTGTTTCAATGAACGGAACATTTGCCAGAGAGAATTTGCTGGGGAAAGATGTGGGTGTTTGCTCGTAGATGACGTTGGGGTTGAATGTCATGCTTGCTATATTGTTGTACACATATTGTCCTGATCGCCTGTTTGTTGCTTGAATATTGTCATGATTGCCAGTTTGTTGTCCCTATATGATTACAACTGCCATTTTTACCACGTATACTGTCATGTTTGTTCCTGATTATTGTCACAATTTAGTCCCCTGTAGACCTGTCCTTATACTGTAAAGGCATATGGCTGTCCACCATATCAGGTATGTGCACCAGTATTAAAGTGATTATAAAGAGGTTTTTTTTGTTTTGCTTTAAAATAAAAAAGAGGGTATACCTACTTGCTTTCTGCAATGATATTGCACAGAGCAGTCACTTGCTTCCTCAGGAGTTCCCTACTGCTAAATGCTGCCCACTCCTTCCTCCATTGCCCCCTCAGCAAGCCATATGTTGAGAGGGCTCCCGTGTGGGCACGCTCCTGAGCCAAGCTGTGTGCATCCATAAACACATAAAGCGCAGCTCAGCTACACAACCACTGCCTCACAGGATTCAACTGATAGCAGCGGCAGCCAGGAAAAGAGAGCAGCAGTGCTTCAGCTGGGAAAGTGCTGAAGTGTGAAAAGACTCAGTTAAGTGTTTAGAGGTGGGGGTTGGGGATTGGGAACAAGTAGTGGGGAGTTTTTTTACCTTATTGCAGGGAATGCATTACTAAGTGGTTAGCACTTCTAGCAGCACAGGGTCGTCGGTTCAAACACCAACCTCAACACTACCTGTCGGAAGTTTGATCAGAAACACGAAAATAACCCGGAAAAAGCCTGGCTGCCATTGTTTCTGTTTTGCACTATTCGATACGTAGCTACGCAACCAGGAAGCTTTTCCAGAATCACACGAAAAAATCATACATTTAGTATGCATTCCTGAATTCGATACTAGTATCATGCAACAAAATGCAAACGATAAGTCATTCGATTATCTGATCGTGTGTATGAGGCATAACACAAAGCGTTTGTTAACCCAAAAAAAAATAAAGATCCTGCTCCTTTGAAGCATATTATACAGCACAGTGCTTGTGTTGTGTAATTTGGCCCCCCGGTATCACCTAAAATACCTGGCTGACCCTGCGTGGCTATACCCTCCCCCCTGTACACTGACCATGGTGTATCATGGCTGCTGAGTCCTGACACTGTGGTCAGTTTATGTGCCTCCGTCATCCGCAGCCCTGCTCTGTCCTTCTCTCTCCTCCTCTCCCCCCTCCCCTCCCTACCTGTCTGCTCATATCAGTGCACACCCCTCGCCTCCTTAAATAACTTTTGAACCTGGATGATCTCTGGAAACAACCTTTCCTGAAACCACCTCCAGGAAACACAGAGATGACATCCACATTTCAGGTCACCATATTCACATATGTCACAGATTCTTTTGAATCTTTCTTCTACTCCTTCTTTCACTCTTGGGCCCTTAACCCAAGCACCAAGTTCAACACATTATATATGTATTTTATGTATACCTTATGTAAATAAATCCATTGCTTTTTACATATATTGATGTACATCATTACTTGCCCATAAAGTCCCACCTCTTTGGCCTGAGGCACCAAATATTCCCCATACCACAAAGGACAAAGGATACTGTAGAAATGACAGTATCTTGACCTGGGACTCAGGAAGCCAAACCTGAGAGAGCTACTGATGTGAAGTTTGCTTTGGGAGAGAGAGAGAGTAAAAGCCATATACTCCGGAGTCATTCCTGGATCTATGAATAGGCGGAGGATAACTGAAGTGCAAACCTGGTCTGTTCGTGCAGAGAAGAGAGTCCAGCCCATAAGAGCTAACATCTTATACTTTCAGTGGCCTTTCCATTAACTTGGAGGCCCACGCATTGTGGTAAGCTGCCACCTTGTCTATCTGCACGGGTGCCTGTTTTCCATTCTGTTTTCCACATCTTGGGATCTTCATTCTTTAAGTGGACTCTTTATATCTCCATGTGCTGAATGGACTCACGTTTTTGATGCATATTATGTCACCATATTGCATTTGTTTATCCTTTTTTAAGCACAATTTATTTTGTTGTTCATAGCGCTGCACTACTTGATATATATATAAAGGATACTGTAGGCCAGCAAGTCATGGGTGTTCATGGGCAATTAGTTAGTGAGTCTCTAATTGCAGATGAGTTCAGGGCATCACAATCAGCCCTTCTAACCAAGGAGACCCCAAGCCGATTACAGCCACTTTTGTTCCCAGCTCTGAGGGCACCTATATTCAAGCCATTCATCCCTGCCTTTTACCTGGCTACACCAGAGGTAGAAGCGGGTCTGTCATCCTCCTTGAAGAGGTTAAGCAGGTTTTGGGTGTCTCTTGTGTCTAGTCCTTTATTAGGGCGGCTAAGCAGGCCCGGAATGGGATGACCCAGATGACTGCCTTCGAACCTTCGAAGTCAGAACATACTTCACATTTTCGAGACACATCCTTCGGTACTCCCCAATGAATGGAAAGGTGAACAGGCTGATTCAAGAGGAGTGGCATTAGTGATATTAAGTTTTACATAATTAAGCAGCGGCAAAATTATACCCTACTTCTGAGGGAAGTGCCGATTCTCTTGTCAAAAGAATGGCACTGCATCAAGCTAACGCACTTAACATGCTTTGCATTAACACACACTTTACAGCACTGCACCCTACTGCAAAGGTATGGGGATGCTATCATTATGCATTTTGTCAGGAGTGTTATTCTTCCCACGGAAGATTCAGTTTCTACCACCGATGAATTGAGGGATATCTGAGAGATTCATGTTGAGAAGCAGGGGGCGTTTGTAAGCCAGCGATCGCAATACTTTGTGACCAATACAGTTGGGACCCAGAGTGGAAGTCTCCATCACCTATCAACTGCTAAAAGAGCAGATTTTTTGTGCTGTTGGTGAGCTTAAATGCTCGGTGGATTTTGTGGATGAATAAGCATTTGTTATTATCAATGTTCCCCTAAGGCAATGCTGCATTCATTGACAATGAAGGGGGCTTTAAAGCCCAGTTCTTGATCAAAAAACATGTCCTCAGGAAGGGTAGTCATAAGTGCCTGCATGATGACAAGTTTTTTCCTAGAAGTTTTGACTATTCCAAGAGACTCACCGCCGCTCAACCCTAAATGCCCTCAGTTTGCTCACACTCCGCTCTTAAAGAGGTTGTAAACCCAAATTTTTTTTTTTTTTCTCAAGCTGAAAGAGAAACACATAATGAGCTAGTATGCATCGCATACTAGCTCATTATGAAATACTTACCTTAGAACGAGCCCCCGCCGTGCCGCCCGCTTACCTGTATGACAGGCGACATGTTCAGTCGTCCATCTTCCAAGATCGCAGCATCCGGCCATTTGATTGGCCGGAGCCGCGGTGACGTCACTCCCGCACACGCGCGTGGGAGCCGACGGTCACAGCACGGGGCTCTGAAGGAAGGGCACCAGCGGCCGTTCTTCAGAGCGCATGCGCCAGTAACGTCACTGGCTGCATGTAAGGTAAATATCTCCTGAACAGTACATGTTTAGGAGATATTTACAGTACCTATAGGTAAGCCTTATCATAGGCTTACCTATAGGTGCAAGTTACAGAGGAGGGTTTACTTCCTCTTTAATTTCTGTATAACAGTGTTTAAAATTCATAGAGTGGCACACATCCTTGCAATGATGAACACGCTTTATTGGCCACATGTTCATCCCAATGCTAACCACTATTCCAGGAGCAATCTCTGGTTAGTTTGGCCTTCCTCCTCATAGGATGCCGAGGCTCTGGTGAGTTTTGCTAGTTTGGTTTACTTAATATACTTTTGCCAGAATGGAAAACCTCAAGAGCGAATGGAAGGGTGTGCAAGGGCACCTTTCTGAATGGTGCACAGCCATGGTCCTTTTCAATTCCTCAATCCCCTACAGGAATTTGGTTGACAGGAGACCGCCTCCCAAGGCTAGGGGACCAGGGTGGCCCAATGTGCGCACAAATGGTAAAGCACATTTTTTGGGATATGTGGGTGCCATCTACAGTAAAACTCTGTTACTTTTGGTGCTTCAGACATCGCCCTCTAGACCATTTCTTCATCCTGACCAGAATAGCACATTCCGCTAAGGAAGTGGATGTCTGCTCTGATTACATTATTATTATACGCAATGGAGAATGATTTTACGCCCTCCCTCTGAGAAATTTACAGGCTTTATTTTCCTCTGTGTCTCATACAAAGAAGACCGGTGTTGAATTTTAAACAAAGTCTCGGTGTGAGATGGGTATTTCCAGTTCATGTGTCTTCTAATCTCAGTGTAGCCCCTCTGAGGAAATGGGGGTGCTTCAAATCCATTATTACTTGGATGGTATTTTATGGTTGGCTCAGAGTCCAGATGACCAACTAGTTCAAAAGATGATTTTTCTGGCTAGCCTGAAACGTTTTGGCTGTAAAGGAGGTGTCATGACAGTTGAAGCAGACCTGACAAGTCATTGGCACAGAGGCTCAGTTCAATGCTCACACGAGCACTTTTCTCCTCCCTCTTTAAATGAGCCAAGCAGTTGTCAGCTACTCAATGCAGGGGTCTCCTGGAAACAATGATGTCTTGCATCCCTATGCTACCCTGGGCATACTGGATTCTATGGATGTTTCAAAGAATTTCCTTTTTGCAATGCAGAAGACAACACTTGAGCTGATTCAAAGTGCTTCTCCCCAGATGCGCAGAAGCCTATGGTAATGGGTCCTCTCTTGCCTATGGTAATGGGTCCTCTCTTTCAGGCAGAGACAGTACCTAGCCTACACTGGATGTACCAAGTGTCTAAAATTCCTACATTCAAGCAGTTTCCTAGGTAAAATCCTTCGGAAGGCTATTTGTGTTTCCATCAAGCAAATTAAGAGGAGGAAACTACGGCAAAACCTTATCCTCTTGAAGAGTCAAGGTCATCCAGAAAACAAATCGTGTCCATCCTCACCCGGGCCAGTTCTTCACTGGTCTTCAGGTCCCCAGTGGCAGCATGTTTACTGTGGGAAGCTGGCTGACATCAGGAAAGGAAAATTATGGTAAGTATTTGATACAATTTTCCATTTTCCTGATGCCAATATGGCAGCATACATATGATAAATAATGAGCTAAACAGGGAGGGCTAAAAAGTTTAATCAAACTGTATTAAAATGGACATGGAAGCCTGAACAGTCATTCCATTGAAGTCCATTGATGTACAAGCCCTTGGATCTTCCCTGTAGCACCTGAGGCAGGTGCACTGTACCAACCAGCCTGCTACTTTGCAGGTGTCTCCATAGGCAAATGCCAGAATTTAGAGATCTAAAAATGTACCTAGCTTAATGAGCCTGTATCACTTCTGGAGGCTCTTGCCTGGCCACACTCACATTATGGACATATTTGTGTTGTTGCCTTTAGGCCCTCAAACACACTGGACATTAAAAAAAAAAATGTAAACGTAAAAAAAGCTTCATCAGCCTCTATATTAGCCTATGTGGCACTGACCATGCACACATTGGCGTTTCATGCATAATAGAAGAGGTGCATTTAGAGCCTGAGAAAAAAGTAGTAAAGCATTTGAACAGAAAAAACACTTGACGCACCAAATTTATGTAAACGCACCTAAACGCTGGGCATGTTTAGCGCTTGGGCGTTCATTCATTCTAATGGCCAGAAAGAAGTAATATTCTGGCCAATGAAATGAATGAATGTCCAAATACTTGAGGTGCCTAAGCGTACGCCTTTTGGCGTGTTTATTTTCAGCTGCTTTTTTCCTGTCAGGAGAAAAGGGGTGTATGAGGCCTAACAGTGCACAAAAAAAAAAGAAAAATGAAAATGCCCACACACACATACACATGAACATTTGAAAGCTGTTATACAAACAAAACAAGCTAAATAAACACATTCCTTCTGCTTTACCAAAATAAAAAAGCATAATTACTAAATTCTTATTCACAACTAACAGCATGATATTGTTTCATTAGGCATCATTTTCCCATTGTCTGTACAGCTCTCCACACATGCCTGCTGGCTGGTTACAAAATATTATCAACAATTTGCAATCTGCTTGTTAAAGAAAGGGCTCCTGCACACAGCCATATGGGAGCCGTACATCGTCCAAAGTGAGTGTAAACACTTTTCTGGGAACCTCGGCTGCTGCGTATAGCTGCCTATAGACATCAACTAGAAGATGTAGTTAGTAAGGCACATAAAGATTTTTTTGGGGGGAGCAGGCACCTAGTTTGGATAGGTACCCACTACCACTTCCGCTCGGTACGCCTAGGGAGACGTCACAAGTCCCAAAAGGCTCCGGAACCATTTACAAAGCGCAGCGTGGCTCATGCATGCACAGTGGGAAACCAACTGCGCGGCCACAAAGAGTCCCAGCCAGCTTCCCACAGTAAACATGCCGCCACCGGGGACCTGAAGACCGGTGAAGAACTGGCCCGGGTGAGGACGGCGCAGGATCTCTGGACCAGTAAGTGCCCTTTTATTAGCAGCTTGTGTATTTGTAGCTGCTGAATTTTCTTTTTTTTTAGGGTGAAGATCCACTTTAAAGTGATATTAGTCTTATTTTTCTGGTTTAAAAATAACAAACATGTCAAACTTACCTGCTCTGTGCAGTGGTTTGGCACAATGCAGCCCAGATCTTCCTCTTCCCGGGTCCCTCACCGGTGGGTGCTCCTGGCATCCCCCTCCTGCTGAGTGCCCCCACAGCAAGCAGCTTGCTATAGGGGCACCCAAGCCAACCTGCTTCTCTGCGCATCCATTCAGACACAGAGCCCTGGGTTGGCCCTGCCCCCTCCCTCTCCTCATTAGCACATTGACTTTGACTGACAGTAGTGAGAGCTAATGGTATCAATCAGAAGTGAGAGTCCTGGACAGCCAAAACTCTCGTGCAACATTGCTGGATCGAGATGGGGCTCAGGTAAGTAGAAGGTTTTTTATCTTTATGCACAAAATGCATTAAGATAAAAAACCTTCTGCCTTTAGAACCACTTTAAAGCGGAGCTCCACCCAAAAGGCAAAGCTCTACTTCTCTGCATCCTCCCCTCATTGCCATATTTTGCACCTGAGCTGGAAGTCCCTCTTCCCCCCACAGCCTTCTTGGACACTTTGCAGGTCCCAGAAGACTATGGCCCATTCATAAAGCACAGAGCGCTTCACGCATGTGCAGTAGGAAATCGCACGGCTTCACTGCCGGTTTCCCTTTGTCAAGATGGTGATGCCAGCACCCGATAGCCGACTGAATTGAGCCGGCTGGATGCCTAGACAGGTAAGTGCCCTAATATTAAGTCAGCAACTACAGCATTTGTAGCTGATGACTTTTTCTGAAGCAGCCCGGAACTCCTCTTTAACAAACAATGCATCCGTGTGTCTTTAAAGCCTAGAAATACACTGAGGCCGAAACTTGTAAATCCAGAAGACCCAACACACAAATTCAAGCAACTTGATATACAGTATCTTACAAAAGTGAGTACATCCCTGACATTTTTGTAAATATTTTATTATGTCTTTTCATGTAAAAACATTGAAGAAATGACACTTTGCTACAATGTAAAGTAGTGAGTGTACAGCTTGTATAACAGTGTAAATTTGCTGTCCCCTCAAAATAACTCAACACACAGCCATTAATGTCTAAACCGCAACAAACGTGAGTACACCCCTAAGTTAAAATGTTCAAATCAGGCCCATTTAGCCATTTTCCCTCCCCGGTGTCATGTGACTCGTTAGAGTTACAAGGTCTCAGGCATGAATGGGGATCAGGTGTGTTAAATTTAGTGTTATCGCTCTCACTCTCTCATACTGGTCACTGGAAGTTCAACATGGTACCTCATGGCAAAGAACTCTCTGAGGATCTGAAAAAAAAGAATTGTTGCTCTACATAAAGATGGCCTAGGCTATAAGAAGATTTCCAAGACCCTGAAACTGAGCTGCAGTATAGTGGCCAAGACCATACAGCGGTTTAACAGGACAGGTTCCACTCAGAACAGGCCTCGCCATGGTCGACCAAAGAAGTTGAGTGCACGCGCTCAGCGTCATATCCAGAGGTTGTCTTTGGGAAATAGACGTATGAGTGCTGCTGGCATTGCTGCAGAGGTTGAAGGGGTGGGGGTCAGCCTGTCAGTGCTTAGACCATATGCACATTTTGGACACAGAGGGCAACTTTTTCACAAGAGGCATGAAAGAGGCCATCTACATCAAACTCTTTTTCAGTCAGATGGCCCACTTATAGACAAAAGCGGTCCCAGCGGCGGATTTGCCACAAGATCACTTTTTTAAGCAGCGGGAGAGGGGTCCCCCCTCCGCTGCTTCCTGGTGGTCTTCATGCTTACCAGAGCCGTCAGTAAGCCCTGAGCTGATCCGATTCCTCCGATGCCTGGGCAGGAATCCAAGTGAGGGCAAGATAGCCCCCACGCGGCTCTATGCCCTTGGAGGACCAAGGACTTAAGAGGATTTTTTTGCTTTAAAAAGGTAAATGAGAGATCTGGGGTCTTTTTGACCCCAGATCGCTCACTGAAGAGGACTTGTCATGCTTATTTCTATTACAAGGGATGTTTACATTCCTTGTAAAAGAAATAAAAGTGATCAAAAAAGTAAAATAAATAGGAAAAAAATGAAAGTGCCCCATCCCTCCGAGCTCACATGCAGAAGCAAATGCATACATAAGCCACGCCTGCATATGTAAACGGTGTTCAAACAACACAAGTGAGGTATCGCCGGGATCGTTAGAGCGAGAGAAATATTTCTAGTGCGAGACCTCCTCTGTAACTCTAAACAGGTAAGCTGTAAAAAATTTTCAAGCATCACCTACAGTATGTAGATTTTTAAGTACCCTAGTTTGTCGCTATTCCAATAGTGTGCGCAATTTTAAAGCATGGCATGTTAGGTATCCATTTAATCAGCATAACATCATCTTTCATATTATACAAAAAAAGTTGGGCTAACTTTACAATTTTGCTTTTTTTTCTAATTAAAATGTATTCCCCCCCCCCCCCCAAAATGCATTTGAAAGACCCCTGGGCAACGACAGTTTGACATAAAATATTGCAACGACAGCCATTCTATTCTCTGGGGTCTCTGTTAAAAAAAAAAATATATATATATATATATATATATATATATATATATATATAATGTTTGGGTGTTCTATGTAATTTTCTAGCAAGAAATACAGATTTTTTTTCTTGTAAACAACAAATGTCAGAAAAAGGCCTGGTCTTAAAGTGGTTAAATGGGCTGGACCTCTTCACTTTCATTATTCCAACTCCATGCTCATATACTTCCTTATTTTTTTAATGTATGAGCCACCTATTAAAATAGGTCAGAACTATTAACTCCTATTATTTCACGCCCGTGCTCATATACTATACTTTCTCTAAAATGTCTGAGTCATCTGTTAAAAGCTGAAATCAAGTCTGAACAAAGGTTGTCTAAATACAAGAGGCATTTAAAGTCTTATGTAAAGCTGTAATAAGCCCCAAACCAAAATGTAATATATTGCAGCTTACCAATAATTACATGTGGTGGCTGCATTTGTTTTCCTTTTTGGGCTGTTTTCACCTGGTGATCTGGCCAGTAATGCACCTCCTGTATTAGACGAAGGAGCAACAGAGACACCTTTGGACAGCAGCATTGTCAGTCTGAAGGGGGGGGGGGGGAGGGGGTAGATGTACTAGCAGATTTAGATTTAGGTTTCTCTGCAGAATTGTGACTAATTTTGCCTTCTAGGGGTTTATTTACTAAAGCTAGTGTCAAAGTGGTTTTTACAAACATAAATAAAGTCCAGTGCAGATTCAATTAAAGTGGAAGTTCAGCCTCAGACCCCGTTCACACTGGGGCGATCCGACTTGCCGGGGCGACCTCACAGGTCGCGGTGCGCAACTCGCACCGCGACCTCGGAGCGGCCGGCACGGACTTCATAACATTGAAGTCAATGCAGGTCGCTCCAGGTCGCCCCAAAGACCCTCCGGACCATTTTTCTAAGTCGGAGCGACTTGTGTCGCTCCTATAAGAACGAGTCCACAGCTTCTCTATGGCAGGCGACCTACGGCGACCTGTCAGGCGACCAGGTCGGCTGACAGGTCGCCCCAGTGTGAACGGGGTCTGAAACTATCTTTAAATCGACTGGCAGTCACATTCTAAGACTAACCTATCTAACCCTGTTAAGCAAAAATGTTGTATACATACCTTTTTCTGAAGTTTGGTCTCCAGTAGCGGATTCTGTGTGCATGAGACAGCCGACAACAGCTGTGAAATGTCTGGGAAGTGACGTCCCCCATAGAGTTACTATGGAGCTTCCATTGTCGGCTGCCTCTTTTGCACACTCACACACAGAAGCCGCCGTTGACAGCTCAGCGTTGGACCAGACCTGATCGGCTTCAGAAAAGGTATGTATAGCGATTTCTTCTTTACATGGCAAGGTAGGTTAGTCTTAGAATGTAGCTGCTAGTAGATTTACAGTTAGCTTTAGGCTGAACTTCTACTTTAAATTGTCCTAATTGCATCATCCACAGAGTGATATTCAACACATAATATCCTGATCCAAAAAGTTTAATGCCCCGTACACATGTGCAGATTATCTGAAGACTTTTGTCTGCAGACTTACCAAAACCATATAATACGAGGTCAAACCTAAACACTTTCAATTTGTATGCAATCCGACAGGCCCTTGCACTACATAGAAAAGGTAAATCTGAAGACAAAAGTCTTCAGATAATCTGCACGTGTGTATGGGGCATTAGTGTCCAACAATCCACACACGCTTGCTCCACCCAAAATAGAAATGTCACTTGTGCTCCATTTACTATGAACAAGGTGATATGAATCCCATGTACACCATTTTGGACAGTTTGAGCTCGCCAGAAGAGTTGGATCCTTACAACAAAAGTCAGACACACTTTATAGAAAATGTGATGTGCTCTCAATGCCCTGAGACCTTCAAAATTCCACTCGCAGGATAAGGAGAAAACAAGGAAAGACTCATTGCATAAAACCGTAGAAAATTTTTATTTAAAAACAAGTAATACACTCACATTTATTGGTGCCTTAATGTAATCAGCACTGTTGTTCTGGGAGGACGTCATATGTCGTCCTCCTAGTACGCGCCTCTCGCAGAGCAGTGCAGCCTGTCACCGCTGGCTGTGTTGACTGATCACTGTACCGCCCCACTGCCTGTACCATGTGACCACTGTGACCAATCACAACAGATTGCATGACAATTGTAAACAACAGATGGCTTCCTTTCATACCATCCATTGTATACGATTGTGTTGCTAGCTAGCTGGGATTGGTCACAGTGCTCAGATGGTACAGACAGGGTGAATCACAGCCCATCTGTACTATGTAATTAGCTTTAGCCATTCACAGCTAATCACAACAAAAGGGACTGAATGAACGAGTTTCATTCAGTAAAAAAAAATCTTCTAGATTGTAAGCTCTAACGAGCAGGGCCCTCTAGTTCCTCCTGTTTTGAATTGTATTGTAACTGTATTGTCTTCCCTCACATTGTAAAGTGCTGAGCAAACTGTTGGCGCTATATAAATCCTGTATTATAATAATAATAATAAAAATGGTTGCTTATGCCAAATATATTCACTGGTATAAGCAATCATAACGTGTATAAAAAAAAAAAAAAATCCTGATCACTTCCCCATAGTACAGTGTTCCTATGGTAATTGCATTGCTCTGGTCACAGTCCGAAAAAATAAAGTGAAAAAAATGATAACCTTTTTTTTTTTTTTTTGCATAGTGTCCCTGATCACCACTATACCAGCTATATTTTAATGCTGTACTGCACTAGTGATAGAATATTAAAATAATTTTACTGTTACTTGTTTTGATTACTTGAATAAAGCATCTTTTTGTGAAAAAAATAAATAAATAAAATAATTGCACATTTTTTTTTTTTTTTTTTTTTTCAAAAGTATTTGGACAAAAAAATTACAACTTAAAAAAACTCACTATGCCTCTTACTAAATACCATAGACTGTCTACTTTCCAAAAATAGGTAATTGGGGGGATATTTGTACTGTTGGCATTTTCTTTTCAGGCCTCAAGAAATGAGATTGGGTGTCAGTCCATCAGGATTGAATAATTATATATATATATATATATATATATATATATATATATATATATATATAAATATATATAAACCAAAGAGAGTGGCACTCGCAGGTCTTGAAAGATGAATGGACAGTGACAGTTTAATCGACGTTTGGACGAGGCACAAGCTCGTCTTCCAAGGATGAGCTTGTGCCTCGTTGAAACGTGGATTAAACGGTCATTGTCCATTCACCTTTCAAGACCTGTGAGTGCCACTCTCTTCTTTGGTTTATATGCGCTGTCTCTCCTGTGCAACCGGGCCCATCTTTTATCCCTGATTTGTGTGCAGTGGCAACCATTGGATATTTTATATATATATATATATATTCATATACATCATAGTTTGTGGACTCTATAACTTTCCTACTGACTAAATAATAAACATTGATTTGGGTTATATTCACCAAAGAAATGTAGCAGAATCCATTTAGGCCTAAGTGTACGAAGAAAGATTATCTATTTGTAAAATTTTATAACCGAAACGAAGAATAACGCTTTAAAAAAAAAAATAAAATCAGTCTTTTTTCACTTAGTTAGAAAAAGACCCAGTGGTGATAAAATACCACCAAAAGAAAGCTCTATTTGTGTGAAAAAAAAATTATAAAAGCTGAAAAGAGGCATGGGCAGTAAGGAGGTAAATATGCCTGGTATTAAAGTGGTTAAAGGTATTGTAAAGTCTCCTTTGTTAAAAAAATAAAAATAAATAACAAACATGTTATACTTACCTCCTCTGTGCGGTAGTTTTGCACAGAGCAGCCCAGATCCTCCTCTTCTTGGGTCCCTCGTTGCTGCTCCTGGCCCCTCCCTCCTGTCGAGTTCCCCCACAGCAAGCAGCTTGCTATGGGGCACCCGAGCTGAGCTGCAGCTCTGTGTGTCCATTCAGACACAGAGCTGCCATTCGGCCCCGCCCCCTCTCTCTCCTGATTGGCTAACTGACTTTGACAGCCACTGGATACAAAGGCCACTGGATCCAATGGTGCCGCGGCTGTGTCCCAGCCAATCAGGAGAGAGAGTCCTGACGGCCGAGAGACTCATGGACATCCCTGGACAGAGAAAGACTTTAGGTAAGTATTAGAGGGTGCTGGGGAGGCTGCTACACACAGAAGGTTTTATATTTTAATGCAAAGAATGCATTAAGATAAAAAAAAGAACCTTGTGACTTTACAACTCCTTTAAGGTAGTAGCTGTCAGTTTTTCCTTTGTATTGAGTTCACATTAAGGTTAGCACTGTCTGACTCTATATATCAAAAAACAACAGACTTACTGACAGGACCACCAGGTGAAAATAAAGTAAAGAAAACCTAAAAAAGAAAACGCAGCTGTCACATCTAAGAATTGGTAAGCCGCAAAATACTACCTTTTTGCTTTGGGATTAATACTGCATACCTTGGTGTCCATTGTGTATTTCTTCCAGAAATATTTTTCAGTATGAAACAACTCCCACTTTGCCTCTATGCAGGACTTTCCTATAGAAAAGACCAGTCACTGCTGATATTCTATCCACCTCACCCCCTTTGGTTTTCTATAGACCAGGGCTTCCCAAACTTTATTAGGCCAAGACCCACTTCTGAATACAGTTATTTTTCAGGACCCACTTGCTTGTAATTGAATATTGTAAAGCGCTACAGAATTTGTTGGCAGGCTATATGGCACTCACCCTCCTTCCTCTCCCAGCGGTCCACAGTGAAGGTGAAGCCCCTGTTTGCTCTCTCCAGGGCCCAGCACACCTCACCCAGAGTCTCCATGATGCGGAGCTCTATGCTGATCTTGGTGTCCTGGCTCTTCTCCTTCAGATCCTCTACTGGGGTCACAGAAGCTCCCATGAACTCCTGACACCGCTGGACCACCTGGTCCTCCTATGACACAGAGGCTGCCGTCTCTGTCCGCTATAGCTGAGAGAATCCCGCCGCCAGTCTAGCCACCATCGCTGCCGCCAGCAGGACCAAGGAGCTGGCTCTGCACCCCATGAACATATCCTACATAACAACCCACATATGTACTCACTGATGCAAGTATCCTCCTCGCGGGAAATGCAGACAGCCTCCATAATCCGCATGGGCGGGGTGCTGAATCCATCGAGATTTGACTGCTCTGGCTCTCTGTAATTTGCGCAGGCTCACACGGCACAATTTAAGCGGGCCCGCTCTCAGTGATTTCCAGCTCAATGCGACCCACTCAAACACAGCTCGCGACCCACAGTTTGGGAACTCCTGCTATAGACAGTCTGAGGTGGGTGGATCTGCTGGGTCCTTCCTATAGCTCTGCTCATTTTACATGTTATATGTAGCCCAGTGGTGCACAACTACTTTTACAAGGTAATATCAGAATTTGCAAAGACCTTTGGTGAACACAAAGTATATTTATACTTTGCAGCTATTTAGAAATATATTTAATGCAAGGTTTGCTTATCTTGAAGCCCCTGAAAAAAAATATTATAATATGCTCCCAAGCACTAATGGATTATATTCTCAAAAGATTTGGAAACCTTCGCTTTCCCAAGACTCCACAGTGACCCCCGATGTTACCAACACCTACAGGGAGCATCAGGGTGTAGTGCAATCTTTTTTTCAATCTGGTATAAGGAACTCTTAAATGTGTAAACCTTGCACTTTCCTGCAAAGTCTGTTGTAAAGCTGAACCCCAGGCAAACAGCTATTTACACAGATAAAATACATACAAGGGAGGCAATATCATTTTTTAAAGGATTTGTATTTGTCCATCCAGTCCTGGGATTTACACAGCTCTGTCACAGTGCACAGCACTGGCTAACAGGATACAGTAACCTTATATTTTGTTTTATAGTGGACTGTCATTCGTCTTTAAGGGCTCTTTCACACACTGAGGAGTCCATTGGACTGACTTTTTCTCAGCGGGGGGATCGATCCGCCGATCCCCTGCTGAGCAGGAGGATGACAGCTGTGTCTCCGCGCTGTGTGCGGAGACACAGCTGTCAGTTCCCCATGCATCTCTATGGGGGAAATCAGATGGGAACAGACCGTCGGTCCGTTCTCATCCAATCCCATCCGATCCGATGGACGGATGGAAAATAGGGTTTCCATCCGTCCAGATTTGACGGATCGGATGTCAGCGGACATGTCTCCGCTGACATCCGATGCCCCATAGGGATGCATGGGGGACCATTCAGATCCGCCAAAAAAACAGACAGTCGAATCTGAGCGGTCCGCCTGTGTGAAAGGGGCCTTAGACATCACATCAATTCTAACCTTTTCAACTGATACTTGCACCTACTCCCTCATTCCTTACCTAGGCGAGGATGAAGTAGCCCTCGGTCTGCCCCTTCCCCTCAAAAGCCTCCTTGGATACATGTCATACATCCCAGGAGACTTAGTTCCGGTTCACACTGAAGTGGCACGACTTCGGGGACGACCTGTGAAGTCGCGCACTACTTCGGGCGACTTCCGCACGACTTGCACGGACTTCATAAAATGAATGTCTATGCAAGTCGCCTCCAGGTCGCCCCAAAGTAGTACAGGACCCTTTTTCTAAGTCGGAGCAACTTGTGTCGCTCCTATTAGAACCGTTCCTGTACAACACTATGGACCGCGACAGTGCACGACTTGTCAGGCTGACAAAGTCGCCTGACAAGTCGTAGTGTGAACCGGCACTTCAGGACAGTTTTTTTTTTTTGTTTGCTTTTAAAGTATAAGAGCCGGTTCACACTGAGGCGACACGACTACGGGGGGGCCTCCTGTGAAGTCGCGTGCACCGCTGTGCACCGCGACTTTGGCGCGACTTGCAGGGACTTCACATAATGGAAGTCTATGCAAGTCGCTTTGAGGTCGCCCCGAAGTAGTACAGGACCCTTTTTCTAAGTCGGAGCGACTTGTGTCACTCCTATTAGAACGGATCCTGTACTACTCAATGGACCGCGACTGACCGCGACTTGTCAGGCTGACAAGTCGCCTGACAAGTCGCGGCAGTGTGAATGGGCTCTAACTAAAAACAAAACTTTGTTTGTTTTGGATAAAATGGAGAGGGATTAGAACCCATTGGGTTTTTATTGTTCTGTGCCCCCGTTAGGGAGATTCACCCTCTCTATTTGTCTTTTTTACCATTATCATTAAAGTGAAAGTAAAAGAAAATCCCACATTTTGGGTTGTCCTCAGAAAAGTAATCGAGGGTAAATCTTCCAATGGGGACACTAGTTCTGGTGACTTGGTGGTCCCCAATTGATTCCCTTGATTTTCAGAGATTTCCTGGCTAAGGGACAGGAAGTGAAAGTTAACCAGTTCTGGACCGGAAGGATTTGCCCCCTTAATGACCAGGCCATTTTTTTGCGATTCGGCATTGTGTTACTTTAATGTAAAATTGTGCGGTCGTGCAACGCTGTACTGAATTAAAATTGATGTCCTTTTTTCCCCACAAACAGGGCTTTTTTTTGGTGGTATTTGATCACCTGTGCGATTTTTATTTTTTGCGCTATAAACAAAAAAAGAGCGATAATTCTGAAAAAAAAAAAAACAATATTTTTCACATTCTGCTATATAACATCCCCCCCCCCCCTAAAAAAAAAAAATGTAAAAAATCAATTTTTTTTTTTAACATTTTAGGCCAATTTGTTTTCTGCTACATATTTTTGGTAAAACAAAAAAAAAAAATTACAATAAGCGTATTTTGATTGGTTTGTGCAAAAGTTATGGCGTCTACTGGCTAGGGGAAAGATTTATGTCATTTTTATTGGGTTTTTTTTTTACTAGTAAGGGTGGCAATCTGCGATTTTTAGTGGGACTGCGACACTGCAGCAGACAGATCGGACCCCTAACCGACATTTTTGACACTTTTGGGGGGACCAGTGACATTAGTACAGTAATCAGTGCTATAAATATGCACTGTTACTGTACTAATTACACTGGCAGAGAAGGAGGTAACACAGTGGGTGATCAAGGGGTTAAATGTAAGCCTAGGGGAGTGTTTCTAACTGTGGGCGGGGGGGGGGGGCTTTTGAAATGATCACAGAGACCTGTGATCCTACATAGAAGGATCCCAGGCACTCTGTGATCATTCCAGAGAGAAGAACGGTCAGCTGTGTTTACAAAAGTTGACCGTCCTCTCTCAGCGGGGAGCGATCGTGGGTGCCCGCGGCAATCAGAGCCGCCGGCTCCATGCATCGGAGTCCCTGCTGCTAAGTGGAGGTGGGAGCGCGCCAGCGGCAGCGCACGCTCGCCCCCTAGCTGCAGGTTCGCGATCGACATAGAGCTATGTCAGTTCATGCAGGAGGGCCAGCCTGCCGCAGAAAAACTGCAGCGGGCGGTCGGGAACAGGTTAACATTCGATTTTGGAATAAATAGACTTTCAGAACAAAAACCACATACACTATAAGAAATTTGTTTGAGGTCAAATTTTCTCATCACTGCAGTAGAAAGCAAACGTCGATTTGACTAAAGTTTAGAAAAATAAAAAAACTTTCTTCTAACATCCATTTTCTACGAATTTTCATTCCAAATTCTACCCATCCAGCCCAATTATTATAAGGTCTAAAAACACATCTCATACAGCATGAAACACTTGCATTCTAAATAAAAATGTATTTTATACAATTATTGCAAAAACAACCAAATGCTTTTTTTTACAATTATTTTAAACTATTTTAAAACCATTCAAAAATTGCAGGACACTTGTAGAGTCATTTAAATTATTGCACAATATTGGATACCCACTCAATCTATTTCCTTTTAGAGATGCACTGAATCTTTGGCAGTCAAAAACGGTGTTGTCGGCATATAGACGATAATGGCCCTGAAAACGCATGCAATTTTGCTGTGCTTATGGTGGGTTTTTATAGGCCATGTAACTCAAAAACTGCATCAAAAATGTAACGCGGGTGCGTTATTGATGCGTTTTCAATGCATTTGATCATTGAGGTATGTTTTTGGTGTTTTTTTTTTTTTTAACTGACCGTAAATTTAGCAAGCATGATTTTTAACACCACGACGGAAGTGTAACAGACCAGTGTGAAGACAGACATAGAATTTAAAGGAATGGATTTTTCTTGAGCTTTTCTTGCGCTAAATGTACCGATAGTGGCCGACCATAAATCGATGATATTAAATAAAAAGTTGAACATAATACAATTATGTATAAAAATATATATATATATATTAAAAACTGCATTTTCGGTTTCGGCCAAGTGCATCCTGCATTTTTGGTTTCGGCACCAAATTTTCATTCAGTGCATCGCTAATTTCTATACAGAAATATCTAATCAGGACTGTCTGTACACTGTAAATATTGGGACTTGGCCTGCCTGGGAGTTGTGTGGTATTGTTTGTTGGTTTTATGTCCTTATTGTGGTGTTATTATTATGTTATGTGTATTATTAAAGTGTATATAAACTATAACAATGGACTTTCCTCTTATTTGTTTTCTTTGGTTTGGTTTTACACCCCGTTCACATTAGGTCGCTCCGACTTAGGGGGCGACCTGTGAAGTCGCGTGCAGCGCAACTTCGGCGCGACTTGCACGGACTTTACATAATGGAAGTCAATGCAAGTCGCCTTCAGGTCGCCCCGAAGTAGTACAGGACCCTTTTTCTAAGTCGGAGCGACTTGTGTCGCTCCTATTAGAACGGCTCCTGTACTACACAGTGGGAGCGACGGTACACGACTTGTCAGGCTGACCAAGTCGCCTGACAAGTCGTACCAGTGTGAATGGAGTCTTAAGGCCCGTACACACGTACCAATTGTCGGCCGAAAAGATTCGGCCGACGACCGATCGGCCGATTTTCGGCTTGTTAGTATGATGCTTCCGACAGCCCACTTTCGACCGAACAAAATCTGTCGTGCAAGCATTAAAATTTTTGTATGCCGACACCAGAACGGCCAATTGTTCGCCAGTCAGTACAGAATTCGGCCGACAGACAGCAGATTTGCAAGGCTGGGCATGCTCAGAAAAGAAAAAACACAGGGAAAGTTAACCATCACATGACATCACTTCTGCAGTCGGCGGACAAAATTTGTGTGCAGTCTTTTGCACTTTTCAGCAGACACGACAGCCCGGGGACAAAAGACGTCCGATCGTTCGGTCGACGATCGGTACGTGTGTACGGGGATTTAGTCTGTTAAATCTACTTTAGTATAGCTAGTATAGCTGTCAAAAAAAAAATTCAGGTCTGTCCTGTGCACTCTGTAGGCTTATCCTTATGCCCCGTACACACGTGCAGATTGTCGGCCGAAAAGATCCGGCTGACGACCGATCGGCCGATTTTCGGCTTGTTAGTATGATGCTTCCGACAGCCGACAGCGCACTTTCGGCCAAAAAGAATCTGTCGTGCAAGCATTAAAATTTTTGTATGCCTACACCAGAGCGGCCGATTGTTCGCCAGTCAATACAGAATTCGGCCGACAGACAGCAGATTTGCAAGACTGGGCATGCTCAGAAAAGAAAAAAAAACAGGAAAGTTAACCATAACATGACATCACTTCTGCAGTCGGCTGTAGTCGGCGGAAAAAATTCTTGTGCAGTCTTTTGCACTTTTCAACAGACAAGACAGCCCTCAGACAAAAGACGGCCGATTAGTTCGGCCGACGATTGGTACGTGTGTACGGGGCTTAAGCAGTGTTATGAGCCCTGTCCAATTATCCTTTGTAAGCTAAAAAACACCTCCCTCCCATGTTCTAGTTCATGTAGAAAAGAATAAGGGTAGATATTCAGTAGCCTGTCCTAGGGGCGATAAAAATGTGTTTTAGCTGCATTTTTACCACCTCCCCAACTGCTTCCCCCTATGCAACCATATAAGGGTACACACAGATCACAATATTTTGTATCAAGGAGTGGCAACAACTATCCCCACTGTCATGTTCAGTGGGCCCACTGAAGCGATAGCTTGGGCTTGAAGGGGTTAAAACAGGTGGTGTGGAAGTGGCATAAGTCCTTGTCGCTGCCTGTCAAGCACCCTCCAAAAAGCTATCCATCATTAATTACTCTTCAGAGAACCAATGTAAGTGTCAACAAGCCCTAAAAGAGTTGTTTACATGGGAGAACTGAATTAAAAAAAAAAATGTGGCTTAGCTGCAGTTTTACTTCCCCTCGACTGCCAACCTCAGGCTGCAATGACAGCTTGGATGGGGTTCACATGCTACAGCTGTGATGCTTTACTTCATGCCCATTAACAATACAGTGGAACCTGTATGTAGATTACAAGGGCAGTGCATTCACCTGCGGTGCAGGAAACACGTGCGGAGTGCGCCTTTTCCACGCCGTGCTTTGGTGTGAACCAGCCCTGCATGACATCAGCCGACAGCAGACTTTAGCCCACTGTCAGCTGATTCTGGGTCACAGGAGAGCACAAGCAAGTACACTCCTGTGACCTACAAGAGAAGTATGACCAAAAAAGCTTTGACCATACTTCTCTTTTAGGCCTTATGCACACTGGGAACTTGACTGTATTTTTTTTTTTCAGCCTCCAAACCCCCCCTAATGTTAGCCTGTGTCCATGCACACGTTGGCATTTACAAAAAAAAAAAGAGTCAGCGTTTTAAGGAGAGGAACATTTTTGCAGAAAATGTGTAAATGGGTCTAAATGCGCTTAAACGGTAGGCATGTCAAGCACTAGAGCGTTCATATATTTCAATAGCCATAATAAATTAATATTTTGGTCAATGGAATGAATGAATACTCAGGCCCTTGACCTACATTTCCAGAATTGTGGCTTTAAGTCGCGTGTTGGAGAAGCCAAGCAAATGACCAGTGTGCAAAAGGCCTTAAAAAACAGGCCCTGCAAGTTTCTAAGAATGTTACCCGGTGTCTTGTGACATATCTGTTTCTTTTTGCAACATTTGTATACAATGCATTTTGTTTGGAATCCATCCTGTGAGGGATGTGATAAGTGGAGACTTGATATTACCTAGGCTCGGTTCACACTATTGCATGGCGATTTTAAAGTGATTTGCAGTGCAGTTATGTAGTGCGACTTTAATGTGACTTTGGTCATGTTTTGTATCTGGTTTGCGTATTCTATGGGGCCAAATAGCACTGTAAAGCCTAGTACACCCAAGTCGTTATTTTAGTTCAATCCAGCAGGACTGAACGAAAAAAAAAACTGACAGCTCAGGAGGAGACGCTGTACTAACAACCATTAGCATAGCTATCTCCCCTGCTGTTCTATAGGGATGGGACAGGGGGATGGGACAGGGGGATGGCCCCCCAGCCAGAAATCTCCGGTCATTGGAGCCAGTTCCCACAGCTCCGTGTCGGCCACGGTCCAGTTTGCAGAAGGGTCCTGTGCGTCTTTGTCCTTGTTTCTGGTCCGAATTCTGGCAAAAATTCGGACCTGATTCACCCCTGAATTGGAGAATGGGGAAACACTGAACCCCCTGCTGTGAGCCACTCTGCAGTGTGTGTGAACCCAGCCTGAACCAGCCGATACTGCCCAGCATTTGGCCCATGTGTACTAGGCTTAAGAGCCCCTTCTGTTCCCATCAATAGGGGATCTATCCGCTGATCCTCTAAGAGTAAATGGACATAAGTATGTTTACACCCACCTGTCTATAGGAACGCATGGACCTTCTGATCATGTCCACCTGAAAAACTGACAGGTGGACCTGATCAGATCATTCGTGTGAAAGGGGCCTAAAACTCACCAAAGTAGCACAGGACCCTTTCCCAAATTGCATTGCAGCTGCGCTACATTGATGTGAACAGGCACCATTGGAAGCAATGCTATTTTCATTGTCATGCCATTCAGTGGCACCAGGCCCAGAATGGGACAAAGAATAGGCCCAGGCATTTTAGACTGAGCAGCCAATGTTTCAAGGAACTGAGGGGAGGGGGGGGGGGGTACATTTGTGGGGGTGGTTGGTAACAGGATATTCAGGAAGTCTGTCCTCTGCACTGTAATGTAAAGGGGCTCTGTGATATAAAGGGGACTGCACTGCAAAGGGGCAATGTAATGATTACAGGGCCCCCTTCATTACAGTGCCCCTAGTAATCACAGCCCCCCATCATAGTACCCTTTGCCTTGTACCGGACAGATGTGCCCAGTCTGCATAGTACACTATAGTAGAAGTTCTCTTCCCTCAGAGCCTCGAGCCGGACACTGTACCCGGACAGATGTGTACAGTCTGCATAGTACACTATAGTAGAAGTTCTCCTCCCTCAGAGCAGGACACTGTACCCGGACAGATGTGCACAGTCTGCATAGTACACTATAGTAGAAGTTCTCTTCCCTCAGAGCAGGACACTGTACCCGGACAGATGTGTACAGTCTGCATAGTACACTATAGTAGAAGTTCTCCTCCCTCAGAGCAGGACACTGTACCCGGACAGATGTGTACAGTCTGCATAGTACACTATAGTAGAAGTTCTCCCTCAGAGCAGGACACTGTACCCGGACAGATGTGTACAGTCTGCATAGTACACTATAGTAGAAGTTCTCTTCCCTCAGAGCAGGACACTGTACCCGGACAGATGTGTACAGTCTGCATAGTACACTATAGTAGAAGTTCTCTTCCCTCAGAGCAGGACACTGTACCGGACAGATGTGTACAGTCTGCATAGTACACTATAGTAGAAGTTCTCTTCCCTCAGAGCAGGACACTGTACCCGGACAGATGTGTACAGTCTGCATAGTACACTATAGTAGAAGTTCTCTTCCCTCAGAGCAGGACACTGTACCGGACAGATGTGTACAGTCTGCATAGTACACTATAGTAGAAGTTCTCTTCCCTCAGAGCAGGACACTGTACCCGGACAGATGTGTACAGTCTGCATAGTACACTATAGTAGAAGTTCTCTTCCCTCAGAGCAGGACACTGTACCCGGACAGATGTGCACAGTCTGCATAGTACACTATAGTAGAAGTTCTCTTCCCTCAGAGCAGGACACTGTACCCGGACAGATGTGCACAGTCTGCATAGTACACTATAGTAGAAGTTCTCCTCCCTCAGAGCAGGACACTGTACCCGGACAGATGTGTACAGTCTGCATAGTACACTATAGTAGAAGTTCTCTTCCCTCAGAGCAGGACACTGTACCCGGACAGATGTGCACAGTCTGCATAGTACACTATAGTAGAAGTTCTCCTCCCTCAGAGCAGGACACTGTACCCGGACAGATGTGTACAGTCTGCATAGTACACTATAGTAGAAGTTCTCTTCCCTCAGAGCAGGACACTGTACCCGGACAGATGTGTACAGTCTGCATAGTACACTATAGTAGAAGTTCTCTTCCCTCAGAGCAGGACACTGTACCCGGACAGATGTGTACAGTCTGCATAGTACACTATAATAGAAGTTCTCCTCCCTCAGAGCAGGACACTGTACCCGGACAGATGTGTACAGTCTGCATAGTACACTATAGTAGAAGTTCTCTTCCCTCAGAGCAGGACACTGTACCCGGACAGATGTGTACAGTCTGCATAGTACACTATAGTAGAAGTTCTCCTCCCTCAGAGCAGGACACTGTACCCGGACAGATGTGCACAGTCTGCATAGTACACTATAGTAGAAGTTCTCCTCCCTCAGAGCAGGACACTGTACCCGGACAGATGTGTACAGTCTGCATAGTACACTATAGTAGAAGTTCTCCCTCAGAGCAGGACACTGTACCCGGACAGATGTGTACAGTCTGCATAGTACACTATAGTAGAAGTTCTCTTCCCTCAGAGCAGGACACTGTACCGGACAGATGTGTACAGTCTGCATAGTACACTATAGTAGAAGTTCTCTTCCCTCAGAGCAGGACACTGTACCCGGACAGATGTGTACAGTCTGCATAGTACACTATAGTAGAAGTTCTCTTCCCTCAGAGCAGGACACTGTACCCGGACAGATGTGCACAGTCTGCATAGTACACTATAGTAGAAGTTCTCCTCCCTCAGAGCAGGACACTGTACCCGGACAGATGTGTACAGTCTGCATAGTACACTATAATAGAAGTTCTCTTCCCTCAGAGCAGGACACTGTACCCGGACAGATGTGTACAGTCTGCATAGTACACTATAGTAGAAGTTCTCTTCCCTCAGAGCAGGACACTGTACCCGGACAGATGTGTACAGTCTGCATAGTACACTATAGTAGAAGTTCTCTTCCCTCAGAGCAGGACACTGTACCCGGACAGATGTGTACAGTCTGCATAGTACACTATAATAGAAGTTCTCCTCCCTCAGAGCAGGACACTGTACCCGGACAGATGTGTACAGTCTGCATAGTACACTATAATAGAAGTTCTCTTCCCTCAGAGCAGGACACTGTACCCGGACAGATGTGTACAGTCTGCATAGTACACTATAATAGAAGTTCTCTTCCCTCAGAGCAGGACACTGTACCCGGACAGATGTGCACAGTCTGCATAGTACACTATAATAGAAGTTCTCCTCCCTCAGAGCAGGACACTGTACCCGGACAGATGTGTACAGTCTGCATAGTACACTATAGTAGAAGTTCTCCTCCCTCAGAGCAGGACACTGTACCCGGACAGATGTGTACAGTCTGCATAGTACACTATAATAGAAGTTCTCCTCCCTCAGAGCAGGACACTGTACCCGGACAGATGTGCACAGTCTGCATAGTACACTATAGTAGAAGTTCTCCTCCCTCAGAGCAGGACACTGTACCCGGACAGATGTGTACAGTCTGCATAGTACACTATAGTAGAAGCTCTCCCTCAGAGCAGGACACTGTACCCGGACAGATGTGTACAGTCTGCATAGTACACTATAGTAGAAGTTCTCCCTCAGAGCAGGACACTGTACCCGGACAGATGTGCACAGTCTGCATAGTACACTATAGTAGAAGTTCTCCTCCCTCAGAGCAGGACACTGTACCCGGACAGATGTGCACAGTCTGCATAGTACACTATAGTAGAAGTTCTCCTCCCTCAGAGCAGGACACTGTACCCGGACAGATGTGCACAGTCTGCATAGTACACTATAATAGAAGTTCTCCTCCCTCAGAGCAGGACACTGTACCCGGACAGATGTGTACAGTCTGCATAGTACACTATAGTAGAAGTTCTCTTCCCTCAGAGCAGGACACTGTACCCGGACAGATGTGTACAGTCTGCATAGTACACTATAGTAGAAGTTCTCCTCCCTCAGAGCAGGACACTGTACCCGGACAGATGTGCACAGTCTGCATAGTACACTATAGTAGAAGTTCTCCTCCCTCAGAGCAGGACACTGTACCCGGACAGATGTGTACAGTCTGCATAGTACACTATAGTAGAAGTTCTCCTCCCTCAGAGCAGGACACTGTACCCGGACAGATGTGCACAGTCTGCATAGTACACTATAATAGAAGTTCTCCTCCCTCAGAGCAGGACACTGTACCCGGACAGATGTGTACAGTCTGCATAGTACACTATAGTAGAAGTTCTCTTCCCTCAGAGCAGGACACTGTACCCGGACAGATGTGTACAGTCTGCATAGTACACTATAGTAGAAGTTCTCCTCCCTCAGAGCAGGACACTGTACCCGGACAGATGTGCACAGTCTGCATAGTACACTATAGTAGAAGTTCTCCTCCCTCAGAGCAGGACACTGTACCCGGACAGATGTGTACAGTCTGCATAGTACACTATAGTAGAAGTTTTCTCCCATTACCAGCGTCACGTGACCACCCTCCAGCTAATCGGCCGCTTAATGAAGGAGAAGCTGTGTAGTGCACCGGTAAGTGAGCTGGAGGCGGCGGGTTATCAGCTCAGTGAAGGAATGACACGACATTCCATTAGATAAGAACTCTCTCGCTCTCACACACACACACAGGACACCATTACAGCCCCTCAGTTTTACCTTACTTCAATCTTCTTTTCTCGTTTTCTATCCTTATTTTCATCATTTCCGGAGCCTTCAAATCATCCCACTCTGGCAGCCAGCCGACCGCCCTAAAACAGAGAAAGGAGGAGGCTTCGGGTGCCGCCCCCTCCTGGTCCTTCAGTCAGAAAAGTTCAGTGTGAGGAGGAAAGTTATCAGCCGAGTGCCATAGAGTAGAGGGGCTGTGTGTGCGGGAGGAGGAGGCAGGGAAGGAATAGAAGCTCTCACTCGCTGACTGACTGACTGCTTGTCTACCTCCATACACACACCTCCAATGAGCCTGTGAACTCAGGGTGTACCCTGCACAGCAGCTTTCTGCCTCATCCTCCCAATGCTCCACACCCATCCTGTCTGTCCTGTGAAGAGGAGCACTAGAATATTCATAGGGTTGTGGGGAGCACAGCCTAGGATTGTCAATCTTATGCTGGCCATACATGCTTCACTTTGGCCCCTTTCACACCAGCGTCAGAGGGACTCAATCAGACCAGCCATTGTTCTCTATGGGACAGCGGACTAAAAACCGGCAGAAGGGAATCCATTCCCCATCCGTCTATTGGATCGGATTAAATTGGACAGTCCGCTCCCATCCAACCGCCCTATAGAGAACAGTGGGCTGTGTCTGTGTCTGCTCTGCATAACGGAGCAGACACAGACCGGTCATCCGCCTGCTCAGTGGGGATTAGCTGAGAGATCCCCAACCAAGCAGGCAAATCCGCTTTGGCAGATTCCGCTCTGTTTGAAGAGGGCCTAAGTAATCATTTTCTCTTCCTATCCTTAGTTGACAGCCAATCTATCAGTGTATTACACATGGGGAAGTAAAGCCTCGTACACACGCAACGAATTTCCGCCGACCGGTCGTCTGTCTTTTGTCCAGAGTGGTGTCTGTTGGTTGGAATGTGCTCTAGACTGCACACGAATTTTCCCGTACGACAGAATTCTACTTCAGAAGTGATGTCATGTGTTGGATTGCTTTCTTTGTGTTCTTTCATCTCTGAGCATGCCTAGTCTTGCTCATAAGATTTTTCCCCATCGAAATCTGTACTAATGAGACAAAAATCGGCCGTGTTTTGACGGTCGACAAAAATTATATAGCCTGCACACCAGGATTTTTTCGGCCGAAAAGTCGGAGTCGGTTGTAGGAAGCATCATACTAACAAGCCAAAAATCGGCAGATCAGTCGTCGGACGAAAATTCCCGGCCGAATTTCTACTCTTGTGTACGGGCTTTAATTTGGATTTATAGTTCCCAAAAAACACGTCCTATGCAGGTAAGTATGTGTAGCTAAAAACAAACTATGCAGCTCTGATTAAAGTTGAATAATGACCTTGTGATAGGTGTATTCCATTTACATACCTCATGAAGCCTGACTGAAAAACTACCTGCGATGGCATCATCCCATCCTGCCTTGTTGCTAGGACGTTGCTAAGAGACTCACTGTTAACCACTTTACCACTGGAGGATTTTGCTGTCTTATGTCCAGGCCACTTTTTGCGATTCGGCACTGTGCAAATTTTACTGACAACTGCGCGGTCGTGCGATGCTGTACCCAAACGAAATTTATGTCCTTTTTTTCCCACAAACAGAGCTTTCTTTTGGTGGTATTTAATCACCTGTGCGATTTTTACTTTTTGCGCTATAAATAAAAAAAGAGCGTTTATTTTGAAAAAATAACAATATTTTTAAAAATTTTTTATATGAAATTCCCCCCCCCCAAAAAAAAATGTAAAAATCAAAATTTTTTTACATTTTTGGCCAATTTGTTTTCTGCTACCTATGTTTGGTAAAAAAAATCACAATAAGCGTATTTTGATTGGTTTGCGCAAAAGTTATTGCGTTTACTAACTAAGGGAAAGATTTCTGTCATTTTTGGTGTTTTTTTTTTTAACGCGTAATGGCGGCGATCTGCGATTTTTTTTTTGCGGGACTGCGACATTGCGGTGGACAGATCGGACCCTTGACTGACATTTTTGACACTTTTGGGGGTACCAGTGACATTACTGCAGTAATCAGTGCTATAAATATGCACTGTTACTGTAAAAATGACACTGGCAGGGAAGGGGTTAATTTTATTGGAGAGGGAGGGGTTAATGTATGCCTGGTGCTTACTGATGTGTGCGGGGGGAGGGGACTGAGTAACACAAGGACAGATCGCATGTTCAGCTATGCTGAACACTGCAATCTGTCACTCATTGTCACTTAGGAGATCCGCCCGCTCTGTTTACACAGGCGAGCGGATCTCCAAACTCGATTCCCCGACGATCGGGGAAGAGCAGCGGCGGTCGCTGCCGCTCCTCCCCTGGCCCGACTCCCGCTGTGACTGAAAACAGCGGGAGCGCTTCCTACAGGGGGAGGAGTCCAGCGACGTAGGTCTACGTCGCTGGACGGAATCGAGCCACTTTGCCGCAGTACGGTCAACATGACCGGTCGGCAAGTGGTTAAAGACCAAGCCTATTTCTGACATTTGTTGAAGTTAAAATCAGCATTTTTTGTTAGAAAATGACTTTGAACCCCCAATCATTATATATTTTAGCAGAGACTCTGGAAAATAAAATGGCAGCTGTTGCACTATTTTATGTTGCACATCGGTCTTTCAAACGCTATTTTTTTTTGGAAAAAATACATTTCACTGAATTAAAAAAAAAACAACTAAACAGTAAAGTTTTTTGTATACTGTGAAAGATGATGTAAATAGATACTAAACATGTCACGCTTTAAACTTGCACACACTTGTGGAATGGCGACAAACGATGGTACTTAAAAATCTCCATAGGTGACGCTTTAAAAATGTTTTACGGTTACCTGTTTAGAGCTACAGAGAAGGTCTAGTGCTAGAATTATTTCTCTCACTCTAATGATCGTGGCAATACCTCATATGTGTGATTTGAACACTGTTTACATTTGCACACTTACGTATGCGTTGTCTTCGGCGTACAAGCACGCGGGCGCATCAAAAAAAAAATTATTATTATTTTTTTTTTTTTTAAACTGTCACTAATATTCCTCTCACAAGGAAACATCCCTTTCAGTAATAGGCAGTGACAGGTACTCTTTATGGAGGAATCCTGGGTCTAAAAGAGAACCCAAACCCCTCCACTGCACTTCATAGTATTCATAACGCCAAAATCAGCATTTTGAATACTTTGGATTTTTTTTAAATCAGCGCTGTTGGCTAGCAAGTAAACCGGAAGTGACGTCACTTCCGGGATACTGCAACAATGACCTGATTGAAGCCGGCTGGTCGCTCAGGTCTCCCAGTGGGACGGGAGACCCAGGCAGAGGGGCAGAAGGCAGCAGGAGGCGGATGCTTCCCTCCTATGTTTCTCAAATGAACAAGCGCTTTGTGTGTAGAACCAGTGGTCTCTACACGGGTGGTTTCGCCTGCCTTCTTATTGAGGTAAATGGATGTCTCTTATTAATGCTCCATCATGCGTGCATGTATAAGGAGATAAAAGCCATACAAAGCTCCAAAGTGTCATTTTTTTAAAATTTATTTTAGTTAAAATGCATTAAAAAACAATTAGGATAGATTCACATTAGGCAAATGCTCACATTACACAAGCTAAGATCACATGCAACAATGTCCCTGGCATGTAATACTCATCTGAATTCCAAATGCCAGAAGCGTGTAAGCAGATTTGACATTAACAAGCCCTTCTGACACGTTTCGTCACAATGACATCATCAGAAGTGGCGCCATGACAGTGCACTCTGCTGCTGATATACCGCTGCTAATATACCATGGGATTGGTTAACCCTTAGCATGATTTTACTCAACGAAAAAAGCAAGCTGCTTACTATGGGGAGCACTGACTGAAGACGAGGTGTGTGGGTGGGAGAACCGAGAAGAGGAGGATCAGGGCTTCTCTGTGCTAAACCACTACACAGAGCAGGTAAGTAGGACATGTTTGTTATATTAAAAGAAATGAGCCTTTAATATCAATTTAACTCTTCACTATCCCAGGGGTGAGCTCTCAAATGCTGAGCTCAGAGCTACTGCATCAGGGGAGAGAATGTGCATGTGAAGGGGTTTGGATCAGAGAAAGAGCTTGCTGCTGTGATGGTGGAGGTGAGTACTAATGACTAGGCCTCTCTAAGGTTTGCTTCACATGGGCTTTAGCTTGTATACGTTTGTAAATAATGAACACAGATTCTAATGGGAGTGCTGATTGCCACTTTAAGCAAGCTGCTAGCAGGCTTCAGAATTTCTTGAAGCATTTTAAAAGCCTGCTAGCAGCTTGCTTGAAGTGGCTAGCAGCTTGCTTGGAGTGGCAATCAGCACTCCCGTTAGAATCTGTGTTCAGCATTTACAAACTGGAGCTGAATGGTACTTTAAAAGCTTCAACAAAGTTTTCTGTTCACACTGCTCTTGTATGGTATCCCATCAGCTAGTAGCTAGGTGCCAGTGGCCCTCGTCCCCAATATATTGGACAGAAAACTACCCCCAATGGAGTTGGGACTGTGTAGACGACTGTGCACCCAAAACGCTGCGGTTGCCTACATAGTCCCAACTCCATTGGGGGTAGTTTTCTGTCCAATATATTGGGGACGATGGCCACTGGCACCTAGGTACTGGATGCTTTTATACAAGCTAAAGCCCATATGAAACTGGCCTTAGCAACATCCTAGCAACAAGTCAGCAGCTGCTGATCAGTGTATTCTGACAGTGGAGAGTCCCTGCCCAGAATACACTGATCAGCCGCTGATGCTCACCATGAAATCTCATGATCGTCTTCATGAGAAATATTGGGTTTTGATTTACTAAAACCGGAGAGTGCAAAATCTGGTGCAGCTGTGCATGGTAGCCAATCACCTACTAACTTCAGCTTGTTCAATTAAAGCCCCGTACACACGTACCGATTGTCGGCCCTAAATATTCGGCCGACGACCGATCGGCCGATTGTAGGCTTGTTAGTATGATGCTTCCGACAGCCGACAGCGCATTTTCGGCCGAACAGAATCTGTCGTGCAGGCATTAAAATATTTGTTGGCCGTCACCAGAACGGCCGATTGTTCGTCAGTCAGTACAGATTTCGGCCGACAGACAGCAGATTTGCAAGACTGGGCATGCTCAGAAAAGAAAAAAGACAAGGAAAGTTAACCATCACTTGACATCACTTCTGCAGTCGGCTGTTGTTGGCCGACAAAATTCGTGTGCAGTCTTTTGCAGTTTTCAACAGACACGACAGCCCTGGACAAAAGACGGCCGATCGTTTGGCCGACGATCAGTACGTGTGTACAGGGCTTAAGCATTGACAATAAGGCCCCTTTCACACAGGCGGACCGTTCAGATCCGCCTGTCAGTTTTTTTGGCGGATCTGAAAGGTCACCCCATGCATCTCTATGGGGCATGTCCGCTGAGATCCGATCCGATCTGATCTGTCAAATCTGGACGGACGGAGAACCTATTTTCCATCCTTCCAGCAGATGGGATCGGATGAGAATGGACAGACGGTCCATTCCAATCCGATTCCCCCATAGAGATGCATGGGGACCTGACAGCTGTGTCTCCGCACACAGCTGTGAGAAACAGCCGTCAACCTCCCGCTCAGCGGGGGATCGGCGGATCGATCCCCCGCTGAGAAAAACAGATTTAGTCTGGTGGACTCCCAGTGTGAAAGGGCCCTAAATCCTGGAAGCTGATTGGTTTCTATGCAGAGCTGCACCAGGTTTTGCACCCTCTAGTTTTAGTAAATCAACCCCTTCCATCTAAACTGAGTCTAATGGTGGCCACACAACCCTAAATATATGATTAATTTATTTTCCAATTTATCTCTTTCAATAGATACACAATATTTAACACAATACACAATAGTGTGAGTAAGGCCCCTTTCACACATGTCTGTTCCACCCACGGACTCCGTTTTTCTCGGCGGGGATCGATCAGCCGATCCCTGCTGAGCAAGCGGGTGACAGCTCTGTCTCCACTCTGTATGCAGAGACGTGGGTGTCAGATCCCCGCTGTCCTCTATGGGGGAATTGGATGAGAACGGATCCGCCAGACGGATGGAAAATAGGGTTTCCATCCGTCCGATTTGACGGACAGGATCGGATGTCAGCGGACATGTCTCCACTGACATCCGCTGCCCCATAGAGATGCATGGGGCATCCATTCAGATCCGCCTGAAAAACTGACAGGCGGATCTGAACGGACCGTATATGTGAAAGGGGCCTAAGTGTTGCCAAAGGAAGTGCTAAAATATTCAGCATCAGACACTTCTAAGTGTGTCAGATACCAGCATAGCCTAACAGCCCACTGGGGTTCCCCCTCTCAGCATATACGTCATGCATATGTCTCTCCAGAGCAGGATTTCTCAGCCAGGGTTCCTCCTGAGGTTTGCTAGGGCAGGGCTCGACAAACCCCGGGCGCCAGGTCGCATTGGCGACTAGAATTAGCGACCTGGCGCCTGGGGTGCACTGCAGGAGGTGTCCTGTCCCTTTTGCGCCCCCCCAACCACTCACCAAGTGCACGGACTATCGCGCCGTATGAAAATTGAGGCTGCGGCTTTTCGGCCTTCTTCAATGAGAGAACGGGGAACTGGCGCTCTCTTGTGGTGACCGGGAGTTTGACAAGCAGTAACTAATGGCCGTTTCCCCTGCCTGTTCTCAATGCCTGTCCATCTCCTTCCCCAAGAGGAGATGAGATGGAAGTTTTTGCAGGCTTCATCTCCCTGTCCACTTACCTTTGCTTAAAAGGTAAGTGGACAGGGAGTGTGGTTATTATTATTATTAATTATTAATTTATTTTTTTAAATTATTAAAAAAAAAATATTATTATTTTAATTATTATTAAAAAAAAATATTTTTCTTTTTTCAGTTATGAAAAAAAAAACAGAAAATGTATTTTTATATACATTTTTTTTCAATTAAAAAAAAAATATACAATAATATATAATTTTTTTTTTTTTTTCCCTCATCGCCATGCCACAGCCAAAGGCCCCTTTCACACGGCTGTCTGATCAGGTCCGCCTGTCAGTTTTTCAGGCAGACCTGATGGGACCCTTCAGAAACAAAGAGGAGAAGCGCTCTAAGTGCAGACAGTTTATTATAGTATACAAGGCAATGTATGTGGTAACTCACAAGATATGAATGAAAGTCGAGCTGTGTAACACCATTAGATCTTGAGACATCCTCTGGGGGGAGGGGGGTGTGTGAACCATCCACTCCAAGGCGCCGTCCGTGACTGAGTCAGTGTTAGATCGGAGGAAAGAAAGCCGGCTGCCTCCCGCCTGAGTGCACGATAAGCGGTCAGATGGAGATGACCGGCGGCTATAAGATTCCGTGGGTGGATGGGCGCTCTCCCGTCACCAGGGGTGGTGTACTCCAACAGCGAAAAAAAACGGCAGGCACGACGCGTTTCTGAGCATGCGCGGGGTCAGTTTACCCGGCGCGCTCTTTCTTCAGGTGCTGGAGCGCCGTAGACTCTACAAAGTTTATATATGGCTCAGTTGATTAGCGATTCACCACAGCTGGGAAAAGGGGGAAATGGCTTGAAGATAAAAGGATTTGGAACCAGAGCTAAAAAGCAACCAGTTCATTAAAAAACACAGCAACTTTAAAAACAATTATACATAATTGCACAGGATTAAAAACATATGTCAAAGGTGGAATTGTACTCGGTTGGCTGGCCACAATTTCACGTGTATGGGACTAGAGCAACAATCTCTCATAAGACTCAGATATATGCTATAATGGATAGTAGATGATGAATAATGATAATAATAAAAAATGAAAGGGTGAACAAGAATATAATAAGATTTATATATCCACTATTTTATTAATGTTTATGACTTTTTATGATTTTTTTATATATATATATATTTGTACTTTTGTTATTTTTAGGAGTCATGATCAGTTCTTGTTCACCCTTTCATTTTTTATTATTATCATTATTCATCATCTACTATCCATTATAGCATATATCTGAGTCTTATGAGAGATTGTTGCTCTAGTCCCATACACGTGAAATTGTGGCCAGCCAACCGAGTACAATTCCACCTTTGACATATGTTTTTAATCCTGTGCAATTATGTATAATTGTTTTTAAAGTTGCTGTGTTTTTTAATGAACTGGTTGCTTTTTAGCTCTGGTTCCAAATCCTTTTATCTTCAAGCCATTTCCCCCTTTTCCCAGCTGTGGTGAATCGCTAATCAACTGAGCCATATATAAACTTTGTAGAGTCTACGGCGCTCCAGCACCTGAAGAAAGAGCGCGCCGGGTAAACTGACCCCGCGCATGCTCAGAAACGCGTCGTGCCTGCCGTTTTTTTTTCGCTGTTGGAGTACACCACCCCTGGTGACGGGAGAGCGCCCATCCACCCACGGAATCTTATAGCCGCCGGTCATCTCCATCTGACCGCTTATCGTGCACTCAGGCGGGAGGCAGCCGGCTTTCTTTCCTCCGATCTAACACTGACTCAGTCACGGACGGCGCCTTGGAGTGGATGGTTCACACACCCCCCTCCCCCCAGAGGATGTCTCAAGATCTAATGGTGTTACACAGCTCGACTTTCATTCATATCTTGTGAGTTACCACATACATTGCCTTGTATACTATAATAAACTGTCTGCACTTAGAGCGCTTCTCCTCTTTGTTTCTTTTGCTCATACAGAATTTCCTCTTGGTCTGTGGAAGAGCGGCTCAGTGCATATGGACTATCCTCCCTTGCCAACACGCTGATCCCATACAATACAGTAATTTCCTTTCATTAGTTTTATTTATTGTCCAGTCCTTTGTTTCCTTTTTGTCCTTCCCCCCCCCCCTCCCCTCCTTGTTTTGCATTTGATCTATCACACACATCTCCTGTGTTGGAGGTCTTTAGCGCTCTGGTCATACATATATACACTTGATGGGACCCTTCAGTCTCCTCTATGGAGCAGTAATCTGCCGCCATCTGATCCTGTCTGCCAAAAACAGACGGATGGTGGTTCTATTTTCTATCCATCCCGTGGATCGGATCAGATGGAAACAGACAGACAGTCTGTTTCCATCCGATTGCGCTATAGAGGAGAGTGGGGTTCTAGTAGTCTTTATGTGTAAATTTAGTATGTTATTTTTTTGGAAATAAAGCTTGATTGTTTGTTTAAAAAAAAAAAAACTGGCTCCTAACTTTTTTAGCTGGCTCCTAGATTTCAGGAAAATTTGTCAAGCCCTGTGCTAGGGGTTCCTTGATAAATGGGCAATTTCTGCCTCTACGATAAGTTCCCAATGACACCAAGGGGGTAATTCTTCTTCCCAATGATGACAAGAGTAGATAGCATTCTTCCCACTGACTGTCACACTAATGTGTCATGACTTGTAGATTTTTAATTTTTAGCAGGGGTTCCCCAAGACCAGAAATTTATTTCAAGGATTCCTCTGTGTTGAAAAGGTTGAGAAAGGCTGCTCCAGAGTGACATAGTGGCCCAAGGAGACACAAGCATCTGACAAACCTGGAAGCGTCAGACATGGTAAGTATTATAGATGCTTTTTAATCGGTAGTAATAACATTCAAATGTTATATCTAAACCACCTCCAGAGTACTACACAGGGCTGCAAACGATAAGCACAATTTGGATAACACTTTTTTTTAAGCAAATATTCATTTTGTGTGCTTATTTCAAATATATATATTAATAATATACTGTATATGCAAAGAGATCAAACCACAAGTATGTAGAATAATGATGGATATTCGTCAGGGAATGGTGTTGCATGACCTTTTAGTACTTGTTATCTTGTGGACCCCATGTGGAAAGAACACTGTCACTGAACAAGCTACAATTGTTTGCTTTTTAGAACGATTATCAGTGCGTCATTAAGTGTTACACTAAGGTTTGCCATACAAGACCCTCAAATCTTTTCTGTATTTTTACATGGTCATCTGGCTAGTAACACACTTACAGTTTTAGGGGGGGGGGGGGGGGTTCCACTCTGGATGGTGTATTAATGGTCGCAGCGATGTACAGCAGCATTGTGAGCCTGGAGAGAGGGTATCGTTAGATGCGCTAGCAGATTTGTAAGCTTGACTAACAAAATAAAGCTGAATTCCAGGTAACACTTTTTGAGCAGTTACAGCAAACAGCTTTTTTCCTTTTGCGAAAAAGGTAATGCCATTTAAGTACCCCAGTACATGTTAAATGGTTTGCTCCAGTTCTCTAACTGCCACTTTGGCTAGACAGCTTGGTCTGTTAAACAAAAAAAAAAAACCCTCCTATTCTTTGCAGCTAAGGAAGCTGTCCTCTTAGCCTCTGTTTGGTCTGCAGTTGCCATGGTGCTGCATGTGTGATCAGTTATGACACCAGCCACTTGATGTCTTGACAGATTGGTTAAGAGCACAAGCAAATGTGACAGTTATCAATCAGAGCATGACTTTAATGTTACTGTTTTGGGAAACAGTTAAAAGGAAAGGTCTGCTTTAAAAGAAGTTGAAAAATAACTGACTGGATCACCAGGTGAAAATAAAGGGGGAAAAAGTCTAAACAAAGTTAAATATTGCAACCACTACATCTAAGGTCTTACTCACATGCAGCGTATCATGCATACGCCCATGGGAGGCCGTGTGTAATGGAACAGGGCACCCTGGACCGGGTACCTCCGTTGACAGATGCTCCTAGTGCTTCCCGAGTGCTCCAAGCACTCCGCCACCTTGGCATCTCCTACCCACCCTGGACCTACGACAAGGCTCCAGGTTCCTGTGGGTGAACCTCCTTTCCCCAGAGAGTGCAGCAGAACAAGCTCTTACACAAGCTCTTACAAGAACTTAGTGATTCTCTAAGGGAGTATGGAAGACCATAGCAATCCCTTGCAGCAGATTCCCCCAATAAGAGACAGAACTCTAGATTGAGGTGAAGGAACTCTACAACAACTTTATTGAACAAGACTTATATACAGAATTTGGAACATCCCGCCCCCAACAACCGCTTTCCTATTGGTCAATTGTAAAGTACCTGCAGTTCCCCTTCAGGTCCTCCTTAGCCATGCAAATGAGGACTTGAAAATGAGTCAGCAATGATTGGTCCGATAGCTTGACCAGAAGGACTGTTATGTGTAATGAGACAGAAGCCCCCAGGGGGCAATCAATGTACACAATAGCCAGACACAGAACAATGGGAGGTCATTAGCACTTACAATGAGACAGGGCAATCCACATTCCCAATACACAAACAAAAGGAAAGCCTTGCTGACATTGAAAGATATGTAATATACACAGCATTTAGGAATTACAGATTTCATGGCAAATGGGAATAAATCTTAATATTTCTATATGGAGATATTGCTGGCAAATATGAAGTAATCCAAACCATTACTTATCTGTCTTTAAATTCCGGTCATGGTGAATACCGTCACACCGTGTTTATGTGTACAGGGATGCACAGGAGTTCCATGCATCCTTGTGCAAGCAGTGCCATTGATGTGAATTTGCACTCAGTGACTGCACAGACACAGCTACTGCTCCCAATCTAACATCTGTGTAGGTGTGGATGCATGGCCCTGAATGCACACTGTGTGAGTTTGTGGACTGGCACCCACATGGATGTCAGACTGAGAGCAGCAGACGTACTCGTACAGGTACCCCTGTGCATCCCCGAGCAGGTAAATGCAGCCTCACGTGGGCGTACGTATTGATATACCCCGTTTAAATGAGGCCTAAGAATTGGTGAGCTGCAATATGATACATTTTTTGGGTTTAATAACACTTTAGGATCACATTGTATCACTTGCAATGAAGTTGAATAGCCTCAGTTTCAGTGTCCTGGAACTGGTATGCCACAAGCTAGTAAGAGAATGGTAGCATCCATTCTGCTTATCATTTAGCTTTACTCTACTTAGACTGAAAATCTCATAACTATATGGCAGGGCACAAGGTAATAAGCAGTGGTTTAAAGGTTGCTCTGTGAACTAAGCTCAGAAGTAAAAATCTGACAACATACTGTAGGTATGTGCATGGGGTGTGGCAGGTGTGCCTGGACACACTCTAATCACCCCATACAGCACAGATTCCCCCTGCCCTCCCTCCCCTGTTCACCCACCCCCAAATCGCTGCCAGCTTCCCTTCTCTTATGCTGGCTGCTGCTGTGGGCACACAGAGGGATGTTTCAGGATGAAGAGCAGGGAAGGGGCCAGTAAATGATACACTGTGTTAACTCATAATGGAAGCATAGTAAATTGTGTTTCCTATACTTCAGTTTATGAATGAACAGGAAAACACTCATAACAAGGCACTTCCCATTTATTCAAAGCCCAGTGCAGCTAAGGCTGCAGAAAAAGAGACTGGGGGATCTCTGTCCTCAATCCCTTTCTTGGTCCCAAAAGTGAGATATCAGGGGTCTGTTTAGACCCCTGATATTTCACCAAAGCCCCCCCCCCCCCCCCCACACACACCATTTTTAGGGCTCCTAAAACTTGGTAAAAAATAATATTGTTAAAAAATAATAAAATATACAATTGTAAAATATAATACAAAAATAAAATTATAAAAATAAAAAAACTACTGACACTGTCCACTGACCTACTGACACCAACCTTTGTTCTTCTGACACTGTCCACTGCCCTACTGACACAAATATACATACAAACACAAGCATGTGTGTTTGAGTTTTGGGGTGCATACCCTAAAGCAATAGACTGCGCACACCTATGTCTGACAGCCTCCTCCCCTCATCCGATCACACTGCTAGAATAGAGATTGAATTGTGATTACCAGTGCTGGTCTCTGGCAGCAGGGATCACTCTTGAGACCATTGTTGCTTATCGCTAGGGATGGGCTCAGATGTGTTCGGATCGTAGTCCCAGCCCACCTGAGCAATCCCACCAGGAAACCATCACTGCACACCAGCAATCACAGGCAGTAAGGCATTTCCCGGCCCACAGCTGCACATACACATGTCCTGACTAGGGTGCTCATGATTTGCGGTGTGCAGGGATGACTTCCTGGTGGGATGGCTCAGGTGGGTTGGGACTAGTATCCCTACACGGCTGAGCCCATCCCTATTTATCACCAAGATCACACAACTTGCGGTGCTGTGTGTCTCTTTGCAGCTGCATGTAAACATACCCAGAAAATGGTTCACACATCACAACAGTATTTAGTGATTTCTTTTTTGTGAATAAATGATTAATGCTGTCTGGGCCAATGCCATGTATGACACAACACTGCAGGTCTGCCTTTTCAGGTATTATAAGTTTAATCTCCTGCGATCAAGTACTGTCTTAAAGGGATGGCTGTATTGCTGGCATTTAGGCTTTTGCTGCCCTCTCAGGACGATGGGTATCCATATGGATTGAAAACATAGAAAACAAGAGAAGGGCGCACCGACCTAGTGTAATATCACAAGACATTTAATGGAAAATTAAAAGAAATGCCGTACATTATACTCACAAACGTATGCTGAAAGTATGCATATAAAAACTCCTTTTGCAATCAGGAGACCTCCAGGTCAAGGATGCTTTTCAGTAAAGCAGGAGGACTAGAAATCATCCGTTGTGATGGGGTTGACGCATTTCAAGGGAGAACCCTCTTAGGCTCCTTTCACACAGTGTGTCCGTCAAACGGACTCCGCTTTTCTCAGCGGGGGGATCAAGCCGCCGATCCCCCACTGAGCAGGAGAATGACAGCTGTTATCCGCGCTGTGTGCGGAAACACAGCTGTCACAGCCCCATAGATCTCTATGGGGGAATCGGATGGCAACGGACCGTCAGTCCGTTCTCATCCGATCCCATCCGCTGGACGGATGGAAAATAGGGTTTCCATCCGTCCAGATTTGACGGATCGGATGGGGTGTCAGCGGACATGTCTCCGCTGACATCCGATGCCCCATAGAGATGCATGGGGGGACCGTTCAGATCCGCCAAAAAAACGGACAGGCGGATCTGAATGGTCCGCCTGTGTGAAAGAGCCCTTAATCAGAGCCTCATGATTGGTGGTGTTTAGGGATGGCTTCCTGTTGGGATTGCTCAGGTGGATTAGGATTAGGATCCAAACATACCTGAGCCCATCCCTATTTATCACCACGATCACACAACTTGCGGTGCTGTGTGTCTCTTTGCAGCTGCATGTAAACATACCCAGCCAATGGTTCACACAGCACAACAGCATTTAGTGATTTTTTTTTGTGAATAAATGATTAATGCTGTCTGGGCCAGTGCTATGTATGACACAACCCTGCAGGTCTGCCTTTTCAGGTATTAAAGAGCAGCACTGTATGATCCATCTGCCATGGATATGTATGTGTACAAGTAGCCACATATAGATACACAGAGCTGCAAATCTGAGAGATCTTTTACTACTATGAATGAACAATCAGCACTGCCACTGATTCTTTATACATAATAGAAAAATAACAGTCATCTTAGAGAGAGGATGGAGTTCAGTGCTGACTGTACCCTCTCCCCACCCCAACAGGAATGCCCATACATTGGTATTAAGAATGGGGTGGAGCTGTAACCAGAAAATGAAGGACTGATCTGATAAAGGTTCTACTTTATACCAGAGTTTACTTGCCAACTGTGTAACCTCATCACCTGTGCCTTTCTGTTGCTGGCCATTAGCAAGGAACAGATAGTGGAAAAAAAGGCAGGGCAATATGGCAACCAGCAGCCATGCAAGGTTCAGTTAAAGTTAACTTTATAGAACACCCCAGGAGTTTAGGCCACTTCAGAACTCTGCAAATGTAGCAAAAAAAATGTGCAGTCATGTAACAATGACTTCTACATGAATATCTTACTACCTTTTAATCAACTTAACAGGTTTGCTTAAAAAAAAAAAAAAAAAAAGTATCTCTATTTTACTAGTAAAAGATTCTGTTTCTCTGAGTCAGTATGTAAAATCCAGTTATAATGATACACAATTAGTGTTAAGGCTGTGGCCAACAATGACTTCTTTTCCTGCATTCCAGAACACAATTTCATGAAAATGAACACCAAGTACAAATCCAGTGTAAGCACACCCAGAATCATCTTAGAAATGCCCCTTTTATTACCATATTTCTTACAGTCACCAAAATGCAGGGACGTTCTGGGAAAATCTTTGCCTGCAATTAGCTCTTCTCTCATTAGTACAGTATAAGCAGTAACAGCTTTCATTTTTTTTTTCTATAATTTGGTCACATTTGCAGCAGATTGCAATGTTATAGCTGTATTAAACTCCAGAACAAAAATATAATATATTACAGTTTATCAATTCTTAAATGTAGTGGCTGCATTCGTTTTTTTTTTTTTTCCCCCTACATTTTCACCTGGTGATCCAGCCAGTAACACACTTCTTGTCTCAGTCCCAGTTCACATATGTACGATGACAGACATCGCATGTGATTCAGAGCGCACTGCTCTGCAAATCAAATGTGATGTTTGTGTGATGCAAATTCAGCCATACAGAGTGCGTGGCTGAATTCGCATCGCATTCGGACACAACTTGCACAAGACCCTTTTTTGGGTCCGCACCAGAATCGGATCGCATGGTGTTCGCACCTATGCGATCCGATTCATGTCTGAACTGACAGTTCGCACTGCGATATGCGAACTGATCGGGGGGGTGTCGTTAACTTTGTATTGACACCCCCAGCGTTTCTGCCTGTGAGTTGAATGCGACGCAGGAACCCGCAGTGGATTTGCAGGGTTCACGCATTGCATATATGTGAACCGATACTTAGGGTGTCTTCATTCTGGATGGAGGAGCAATGAAACAACCTTTAGAAAGTAACATTTTAAATCTGGGATTAGGATATTGTTAGTTGAAGCACCAGATTTAGATTTCCCTGACTATCAAATTAAAGTCAAACTTCATGTAACGCTTTTTGAGAAGTTACAGCAACACTTTTTTCATTTTACCATTGTAAGCACCCCTGTCTGTGTTAAAGGGTTTCTCCCAACCTTATAACTTCCACTTTTGTTGGACAGCTTGGTCTGTTGAAAAATAACAAACTTACTGGCTGGATCACCAGGTGAAAATATTATTTAAAGTGGTTGTAAACCCACTTTAAAGACTTTTACCTATAGGTAAGCCTATATTAATATCTCCTAAACATGCACCGTTTAGGAGATATTATAGTGCATGAAGCCGTGCCGTTCCTTCAGAGCCCAGTGCTGTGAACGGCGGCTCCTGCGTGCATGCACGGGAGTGATGTGATCAGATGGCCGGAGGACGCGATCCAGAAAGCAGGACATGTTGGCCGTCCTGTCGGCACTGCGGGGGCTTCGTTTTTAGGTAAGTACTTCATAATGAGCTAGTATGCGATGCATACTGGCTCATTATGCCTTTGTCTTTTTTTCACATTTTTTTTTCAGAGGGTTTACTTCCTCTTTTTAAAAAAAATGCTGCCACCACATTTAGGAGTTGGTATGCTGCAATATATTATACATTTTTGTTTTTGGGTTTAATACCAATTTAATTACTGTATTAGTAAAAAAATTCACATGTTGCACACAAGTATTCAAGAAGTACATACTTATACACTGTGTAGCAGTATTGAATGATAGGCTAACTTTTGGCAGAATATTAGGGTAAACCTTAGCAATATTATACTGTATTTGTATTTGTATACTGCTATATAGCTTTTGTATACGCTATAAGCTTTTTTATACTGTATATAAAATGAATGACATAACTCTTCCAGTTGTTCATTATATATTCTTCAGAGGTCTTTACAATGTAAACCTGTATCTAAACATATTCTGCTTACATATACAGTATATATACACATTTGATTCCGTGGACTATGTTGCCTATGCTCCATATTACTTTGGACTTTGTTGTAAAATCTCAATTAAAAATTACAATTAAATAAATAAATAAATTGACACGCTTTCCAAAACAGGAGTTACTCTTCCTATCATACTGTACACATAAAATCCAAGTTTTCTATTTAACCTTTTTGTATATAAATCATTGCATGTTATTTACAAGCTAACATCATTCCATCAAATATGATATACTGTACATTTAGGTGATCTTTTGCTTTAAGAGGCTTTGGATGGTTAAAGTTTTTGGCTGTTACAGTCTGTGCCCATTAGAGAAGTGTTCCGCAGCTATCTCCAGTATATCATAGATTTATCCAAATATTTTAAAGGCCTTGGGTTTCTGATAGGGCAACGTTTAGTCATTCATTTTTGTAGGATGTTTTTAAACAAATCTGTATTTTTCAAACATTCAGACAAATGTTATGCAAGATCCATGATTATTTAAACATTACAATACTTTTCGGCATTACTTAATCCTTCTATTTAATCATTTGCCAATTATGTGTTGTATTTAGAGTACAGTGTCTTTTTTTTTTATGAGGGGTTAAAAAATTGCTGACACACATATTCCTGGAGATAAGCACCCCCAATCACACAAACACACACAGTCTGAGGCAATACAGTTTTTATAAGGAAGGAGAACATATTTCTTTCTACGTCTTCCCCTTTTCCGATTACCGTAGATTGTACTCACAGTTAGTGATGGTGACTGGTCCAGCTGAATTGCTTGCTTCAAGAACTTTGATTTTCCTGTATACAGATGTTTTTTTAAGCTAGATGACACATTAACTTGCGCTCCCTCGATAAACAAAAACTTTCTTCAGCTCTTTGGCCCAGTTATATCTTGCTCTGCATGTTTAAACGCTTGTTCCCACAGGGTGAATCACAGGAACACATCACAGCAGGTCATGGCTATTTTGCAGTTCAATATGTATTATTCTTCAGCACATACCAGATGTACAGTCACAGCTTGATTTCCAAACACATACTGCTTCTGCACTCTTACAGTTAGCAGCCATTACAGAACTCTGCTCCAAACTTCACATACTGTCAGGCACACAAACACCCACACAAGCACACACACATACACACACGCACACATACCATCACACGCCATCTAGTGCTTAGCAGCTTATACATAACTGTTTTAAAGACGGAATAGAATTACACACACCCGTCTGACAGTAGATGAAGTGCGTCTGACAGCTCTCAGAAGAATTAATTTTTATTAATAAGGATGTGGCAAAGAAGCAGGGATTGGTAATTTGTCACAATAAAATAACTACCTCTAGTAAATCTTTGATTTATTTAGGTCAGTAAGGATTGTACGCAATATAGTGGGACAGGGCTGATCTTTTTTTTTTTCTCATGCAAAGTTGATTTTAAGTTAAGGCAGCTGTACAGGGCTTGAATTTCATGCAATTCAGCAAATTAGAGTCATTGGCGGCCCTTGCCAGTTTGACAAAAGTCGATTGTTTAACCACTTTAAGACCGGAAGATTTTGCTGTTTAATGACCAGGCCCTATTTTGCGATTCGGCACTGCGTTACTTTAACAGACAATTGCGTGGTTGTGCGATGATGTACCCAAAAAAAATTAACAACCTTTTTTTCCCACAAATAGAGCTTTCTTTTGGTGGAATTTGATCACCTGTGCAATTTTTATTTTTTGCGCTATAAACAAAAAAAGAGTTACAATTTTGAAAAAAAAAACCAATATTTTTCACATTCTTTTCTCAAAAAAAATTTAAAAATCAAAATTTTTTAACATCTTAGGCCAATTTGTTTTCTGCTACATATTTTTGGTAAAAAAAATTGCAATAAATGTATTTTGATTGGTTTGCGCAAAAGTTATTGCGTCTAATAATTACGGGAAAGATTTATGTCATTTTTATTGTTTTTTTTTTTTACTACTAATGGCAGCGATCTGCGAATTTCTGCGGGACTGCATCGGAACCCTAACTGACATTTTTTACATCTTTGGGGGTACCAGTGACATTACTACAGTAATCAGGGCACTGTTACTGTAATAATGCCATTGGCAGGGAGGGGGTTAATATTATTGGTGATCAAGGGGTTAAATGTAAGCCTAGGGGAATGATTCTAACTGTGGGGGGGTTGGGCTTGTGAGATGACCATAGAGACATGCGATCCTATATAGCAGGATCGCATGGTCTCTGTGATCATCTGAGGGAGAAGGACGGATGGCTGTGTTTACATCAGCCGTCTGTCCTTCTCTGTCAGCGGGGAGAGATCGTCGGTGTCAGGTGGCAATCGGAGCCGCCTGACACCTGCACTGGCTTCCCCGCTGAGGAGCGGGGGCGGGAGTGCACCTCCTGTGGCACGCGCTCGCCCCCTAGCTCCTCCCAGGCGAGTGTCGTACATGTACGGGATTTGGCCTGGGAGAGCCAGCCTGCCGCAGTACATCTGTGGTGACTGGTCGTCAAGTTGTTAAATGGACTTTTGTCAAAAACAGCACCTAAATCCAATCAGATGCAGATACTGTTCGGTGATTCAGAACCAGCTGTCAGAATACAATATTCGGCAGGGGAGATTTGTATATACATACTGTTTAAATGGGCTCTGTCAATTGTTCCTTCATTGAATCAACAGCTCACACTGTTGAGATGCACTAATCCTGGCTATTGCCTCCTACTTTTGGCAACCTATGTTGTTCACGAAGAAAGACAGTAGCAGCCTTTTATAAGGCGCACACTATGGGGGAGATTTACTAAAACTGGTGCACACAGAACCACAGTGCATAGTAACCAATCAGCTTTTAGGTTTTATTGTCAAAGTTTAGTTGAACAAGCTGAAGTTAGGAGCTTATTGGTTACTATACACAGCCATACCAGTTTCTGTGTGCCCCAGTTTTAGAAAAGCGCCCCCTATATCTGCTTTAGAAAAAGTTGTCAGGCTCTGAGCATTTGGAGCTCCTTTTGGAGACTGTCAACTTCTCCATATCTTGGTAAGGGCAGGAGCCTAGCTGAAGGAATAGAAGAAATAAAAATATAACCCCCCATAATTGACAGTTGGAAGTAAAGATGATGGACTGAGACAAGATATGTTTGTAAAAACCCATTTAGAAAGGTGGGAGCTGCAGCATTCGGGATTGGCTGCAGGCTGTGTCAGTCAGGAGAGTAGAATGGCGGAATCCTAAATAGAGAGAGTGGGAACTGGAAGGGGACTTGTGGAGTTATGAAGTGGAAACTGATACCTTTTCCTAGACATCTTAGTGAAGCAAAACATCCAGACCATGTGAGTAAAGCTAGATATTTAGAAATTTACAGTATCTCACAAAAGTGAGTACACCCCTCACATTTTTGTAAATATTTTATTATATCTTTTCATGTGACAACACTGAAGAAATTACACTTTGCTACAATGTAAAGTATTTTATTATTATTATTAGCGTAGCCCCTGGTGGACGGACGCATGCGCAGTCGGGAAGTTCGGTAGCCATCTTTCTGGTTGGAAACACCACGCCGGCTCTAATACACTATGAGACGCTGCTGCCACTCTGCATTTGTGTAAGCCTTTTATCTTGATGTCTAAATATTAGAAGTTTGAAGCATAATGTGCTATGAAGGTTTCTTTTTTGTCTTTGAGAGATTTTAAGATTGGCAAGTGGTATTACAGTATCTGCTAAAGAGTGAGAAGATTGTGTCTCACATCCACGGTATTATCTGCTGTTTTGCTCCCCAAGACCTATCCAGGTCTATTGGTCTGGTAAGGGCATATCAGATTTTTTCAGGTGGTGGACTCACTTTTTCTCCTCACTATCAAGTTCGCTGGTATGATGTTTTAAATTTCACTTGGACTTTTTAAAAAAAATTCTCTCTTATAATTATTCTTTGATGGACTGATTATACAGGCTATTGTTATTAGCGCTACACCTCCACCTTTAATTTTATTATTGATTTCTTTTCAAAGATCATTTGTGTAGCTGCTTCATACACTTATTAAGTTTAATGTTGTTTTATTAATTTATATTCTTAAATTAGTGCAGCAATATTTAGACTTTTACAATGTAAAGTAGTGAGTGTACAGCTTGTATAACAGTGTAAATTTGCTGTCCCCTCAAAATAACTCAACATTAATGTCTAAACCACTGGCAACAAAAAAGAGTACACCCCTGAGTGAAAATGTCCAAATTGGGCCCAATTAGCCATTTTCCCTCCCCAGTGTCATGTGGCTTGTTAGTGTTACAAGGTTTCAGGTGTGAATGGGGAGCAGTTTAACATGGCCCCTCATGGCAAATAACTCTCTGAGGATCTGAAAAAAAGAATTGTTGCTCTAAATCAGGGATCCTCAAACTACGCCCCATCCAGCTGTTGCAGAACTGCATGTCCCATGAGGGATTGTAAAACTCTGACATTCAGTCATGACTAGGCATGATGGGAATTGTAGTTCCTGAACAACTGGAGGACCATAGTTTGAAGACCTCTGCTCTACATGAAGATTGCCTAGGCTATGAGAAGTTTGCCAAAACCCTGGAACTGAGCAGCAGCACTGTGGCCAAGACCATACAGTGGTTTAACAGGACAGGTTGCACTCAGAACAGACCTCACCATGGTCAACCAAAGAAGTTGAGTGCACCTGCTCAGTGTCATATTCAAAGATTGTCTTTGGGAAATAGACGTATGAGTGCTGCCAGCATTGCTGCAGAGGTTGAAGGGGTGGGGGTCAGCCTGTCAGTGCTCAGACCAGATGCCGCACACTGCATCAAATTGGTCTGTATGGCTGTCACCCCAGAAAGAAGCCTTTTCTAAAGATGATGCACAAGAAAACCCGCAAACAGTTTGCTGAAGACAAGCAGACTAAGAAGATGGATTACTGGAACCATGTCCTGTAGTCTGATGAAACCAAGATAAACTTTGGTTCAGATGGTGTCAAGCGTGTGTGGTGGCAACCAGGTGAGGAGTACAAGACAAGGGTGTCTTGCCTACAGTCAAGCATGGTGGTGGGAGTGTCATGGTTTGGGGCTGCATGAGTTCTGCCGGTACTGGGGAGCTACAGTTTATTGAGGGAACCATGAATGCCAACATGTACTGTAACATATTGAAGCAGAGCATGATCCCATCCCATCCCTTCAGAGACTGGGCCGCAGGGCAGTATTCCAACTTGATAACAACCCCAAACATACCTCCAAGACAACCACTGCCTTGCTAAAGAAGCTGAGGGTAAAGGTGATGGACTGACCAAGCATGTCTCTAGACCTAAACCCTATTGAGCATCTGTGGGACATCCTCAAACAGAAGGTCGGGGGAGTGCAAGGTCTCTAACATCCATCAGCTCCAAGATGTCATCATTGAAGAGTGGAAGAAGACTCCAGTGGCAACCCGTGAAGCTCTGGTGAACTCCATGCCCAAGATGGTTAAGGCAGTGCTGTAAAATAATGGTGGCCACACAAAATATTTCCACTTTGAGCCTAATTTAGACATTTTCACTTAGGGGTGTACTCTTTTTTGTTGCCAGTGGTTTAGACATTAATGGCTGCGTGTTGAGTTATTTTGAGGGAACAGCAAATTTACATTGTTATACAAGCTGTACGCTCACTACTTTACATTGTAGCAAAGTGTAATTTCTTCAGTGTTGTCACATGAAAATATATAATAAAATATCTACAAAAATGTGAGGTGTATACTCACTTTTGTGAGATACTGTATATAAAACCTTGCGCTTGGTTTAAATTAATCCTGCATCTGAAAAATCCTGAATACCGAACTCAAAGTAAAACCATATAAACAAAAAAGTGTGCTGTCCCTTTAAATCATAAATGTTATGTATCAGCAAATCCTTATGTAATAAAGTGAACAATCAATACATTTTAAAAATAAATAAATAACAAAAGTATGAAGGATCCTAAAAGTCCATAAAACATGTGAAAAGTCCAGATCCACACAAGGTCAACCGAGTGCCATGAAAGTGCTCAGTGCCCATATGTAAACAAACTTGTGCTCCAGTGTTCAAATTGTTAATTCTAAAGGCTGAGGCTCTTACCAAACTGGAATGATCTCAAATAAAAGAGATCATAGGCACTTTTTTCTAAAATAAGGACCTGATCACCATCAGACTTCCAAATATGTTTGTGACCCCACCAGAAAGATGCAGCAATGATGTCCCCACAGCAGGAATATGCAGCTAACTCTCAAACCACCAAGTAACTCCAACAAAGGCATCAGTTAAAAGCAAAAAAGAAGAAGCCTCATAGTGTAGTATTTATAAGCAACACTTTAACATGACGGTTATTGTACTTATACATTGAAGAAATAAGGCAAGCAGTATAACAATCCAGACTGCACAGCTGCGGGACCCGCCGTCATACCTATGCATGATTACATGTTTCTCAGTAATAAGTGTTCTTCTGCCTCACCGCTGTTTAAAAGTTAGATTGTCATATGCTAACCTTGAATTTTCCATAACTTTAAGGGAGTATATGAAGTCATTGCCAATATTGTTTTCTTTATTTAATAGGTTCAGAACTAAAATAGCTATAATCTGCTGATCGTAGGTGCAATGCTCTGCAGGCTCCTAAGAAAAAAATGCAATTTCTTTTACCTGCAAAAAAAACATGCATTTTTTTTTTTTTTTAAAGTAATCTTAGCCTTTAATGCGGTAACTGTATATGAGTAAGCCAGCATAGGGTACTGGAGTGGAAAGTAAGAAGAAAGAACATTTTGAGTAGGAAGGAAGAGCATTGAATGGTGATACGGGACTAAAAAGAGAAAAGAGTATTAGAGGGCTCTTAGGGTTTTACCCCTGCACGGTATAGGGACATCTTCCTAAATGTTTCTTGAGTTTGTGCATGTAATCTATTGGCAAATGTGCAGGGGACATTTTGGTAAACACCCTAGTGCTGTAAGCCTACCTTGACAGTCTTCTTTGGAAAGTTTGGTTAGGCAAGAAATGTAGGGAGCACAGTAAAGATGCAATGGGCAGGTTTGGACTTGCAGTGGGGCACTGGATCTGTGGGTGCCATTATAACATCCTTGAATATCTCTTATTTAGGAGTATTTTATACTGTCAATAACAAATACTCTCATTTAGGTTAACTATAGGTTAAATATATTGCCCCATAGTTGTAAGTCAAATAGTGCATACACTTTGTAGCAACCTAAAAGGTGAAACAACTGTTTGTATTGGTAAATTAAGGTTGTATTGATGATTTCATCAGTTTATGTAGCTTTCGTATTGATTTTGCTCATGGCACACAGGCTTAGCAAAGAACACTTCCTGTGTTTAACAAAAATCTATCCATGAGACAATCTGATGAATTCAGTATTCAAATCTGATCAAGCTGATTGCTTGTGCTTTGTGACAAAACATTCCTGACTATTGTGCATCCATGTGCTTACTGCATTACTGCATCAGGCAAGCACATGATCTCTCGCAAGAGATTATAGCCTTTACCAGGAGCCTAAGCAGCAGTCAATAAGCAGAAATTATGGGTTTTAAGACCCGTACACACGTGCAGATTGTCGGCCGAAAAGATTCGGCCGACGACCGATTGGCCGATTTTCGGCTTGTTAGTATGATGCTTCCGACAGCCGACAGCGCACTTTCGGCCGAACAGAATCTGTCGTGCAAGCATTAAAATTTTTGTATGCCGACACCAGAACGGCCGATTGTTCACCAGTCAGTACAGAATTCGGCCGACAGACAGCAGATTTGCAAGACTGGGCATGCTCAGAAAAGAAAAAACACAGGGAAAGTTAACCATCACATGACATCACTTCTGCAGTCGGCGGACAAAATTCGTGTGCAGTCTTTTGCACTTTTCAGCAGACACGACAGCCCGGGGACAAAAGACGGCCGATCGGTCGGCCGACGATCGGTACGTGTGTACGGGGCTTTAGGCACATCTTCATATAAAACCATAAGGAACCTCAGCTGACACCATTTTATGTATGTTGCAGGAAGAGAGAGGATTTGAACTGAACCAGTAAATGCATTATAGGCCTGCATGTTATTGGCCAACAGTACTGCATAGGGCTGTGGGTTTAGTTTTGGCAAAAGCTGGGGTCAACAACAGTGGACAATTTTACATTTTTATTTTACTGTGCCCTGCCAAACAGGGATTGTCAGGCAATAATTTTTTTTACAAACATAGAGGCTAGTAATAACATCAGGTGCAAAGATGTGTTAAGATGTGTTAGTGCCATCTCTCCTTTTTTCTTCTCTAAATGTGAAATTCAAGTTGCAATTGTGAAAAAAAAAAAAATGGAAATGGTGAAAAATCAAATAACTGCTTCCAAAAAATAGCCAAACAGTTTCCTATGCACTTCCTTCTGTTCATGTTCTGGGAGAACTAATTAACCCTTTGTGATTGTTGTGGAAACTGTATTCATTTAAATGAAAATAGCATTTAGAAGAAGGAAGACAGCTGCTCTAGGGTGAAAGGAATTGCCTCATCAGTACGTTTTTGAATTCTGGGATGATTCTGGGGTATCCATTACCCAAATGGGATCCTCTCAAACACAAGAAGGATTTACAATCTCCATGCAATTGCTATGGATTTTAAACCAGAACCCCAAGGAATACAGGATCACAATAGTACCTACAATGAGTGCGTACAATAAGTAAAATAATTCCTGTTGGAAAAAAATAATTTCAGGACTTTAGTAAAATAAAAAAAAAAATCTTTTAATGACTAGTCAAAGGTATTCACTTTTGTGACTACATTATATTTTATGAGCATTTTATTAAGGCAGGCCATACTCAGCTCAAATTCATACTGCGAGATTTACTTGTCCTATGCAGAGATACTGTAGATTTGAATATGTGCTCTTGGAAAATGATCAGTTTCATCAATACATCTGCCAAGGAGAAAGTCACAGAGTCCCAGAAATGTGGTGATCCAGAGGAAGGGAAGCTCCCTCACCAACATTTTCCTCAGTGACAGATCAAGTAGACTGTTTAATTGAAAATAAATGCAAAGAATTTAAAGCCAATTAAAAGAACATTTTTTATTTCAGAGCAGAAAAGTTTGTGTTTTTTTTCTTCTTCAAATATATTTACTCACCATGGTATCTAAGCACCATCACAAGTTGTGCCTAAGTTGTTCTCAATGCAAGCTTTCACAGCACAGAAATTTGGCAGCTGCATTTCTTGGCTGTAATACAGAGGAACATTTAATGTACTTCTATATACTCCTCTGTAATGAGTAGTTCTTTAAGGGCTTCAGGCCATCGGTAAACTTAAAGGGAATGTTTCTGGTTCAACTGCTCAAGTACAGGTAAAGGCTTGAACGAACAGCAATGTGCTGCAAGTTGTGACTAGGCTGTGCATTGGGATGAAATTGCAGGTCAGATATAACACTGTAGATCATATGATAATGTAGCAACTGTTTTAGCTGAAAGTTTTGTTATTATGTGCTGGCAAAGCTTTGCATTCCAGTGACTTTGTTACAAAGTACAGTCTTTAGTGGAATTGTATGTAGCATAACACTGTTGATTTAGGGTTCCCTTACAGGGACATAAATATTCAAGATCTTTATGACAACTGACCTGCACTGACTTTCACAGCTTTTGGATGTTTGTTCTTCTTTATCCATCTATGTGATTAATAAAAACTTACTGCAGGGCCACATTAGCATACCAAAAATGCTGTGCTATGCTAAAATGTGTTAGTGAGTAAAAATTGTTAGTCTTAAGGGCTTCCTTCCTTCAGGCTCCGAGTCTAGCAGTTTATATAGCAAAAAAGTCATAAACCATGGTTTCTCTCTAGTTGGGTCTACATAGCCTGGACAGTTTTAAAGCAAAACTAAATATTTTTTTATTATTATTAATATTAATAATACAATCTCTGCTACATATTAGGAAAAAAATTGTCATCTTTGCAAAATTGCAAATATCTTTCACATTTTCTTTTTTCAGCAGTTATTTTGTGGGTGCTGCAGGGGGACTGAGCCTGTTTATGGCTCTTCCCACTCCCCCCTAAAGCCTGTGTCTGTGCTCTTTGACCATGCCATACATTGTGGATGCAGTCTCTGAAGAAATCCCTGTAATTTTTACCCCCACCCCCATACAAAGCATCTCTGTGATGTGCCACTGAAAAAAAAAAAGAATAAAAAAAAGAAAGAAAAAAAAATACTGGCTTTATAGTTATCCAAAATTTATAGGTAAGGTGGCAAACAAGGGAGAAGGAGTAGAATGGTGGTAGAACCTTCATAATACATACCCAATTGCTGGTATTAAAAATGAAAGTAGTTGCTGGAGATTAATTCCTGCAAAGGAATAGGGTCCTTCTCATCAACTTAGCGGTGAATTAACAAGGACAAAAGTCTTTCAGGTATGCATGCATGCACAAATTTCCCTTTTTTACAGGAATTGCATAAACAAAATGAAAAGTTCAGTTCTGCTTTTAGATATGTGGGACCAGGGCAAAGACAACTGGTAAATTCCTCTGGCTTGGTAAAAATAAAAGTAAAGAGGAACTATAGTGTTTCATTTGCATTACTGCCAAAAAAATCTAGCTGTCAAAGCACGTGTTCACTCTAAATTAAACATTGCAGTAATAATTCACTGAGTACATTGAAAATACCAAATAGATTTATATCAATCTTTTGCTCACCCAGCCTGATCGCCCTACCCTTAACAATTTACTCATTGCTTACATCCCCTTTTCCAATTGGGTTCCATCTGCCCACCTGTCTTTCTCAGCTCTGCCCAATTTGCACCCGAACCAGCTTACTCTGTCTGCCAATGCTTTTAACCTTGACCCAATCTGCCTCGTACATTCTTTACCGTGGTTTAATCCCCTACTAATCCCCCACTCTCTTTACCTTGGCTTTGGCCTTTCCTTTTTATTCCCAATTTTTTTCCCATTCAGGCCCAATACTTCCTCCTGCCCATCATGCAATAAACTCTCACACCCTCCTACACAGCCAACCAATGCTAACAAGGTACTCTATGTCTGTAAGTGTAGGGATGGGTGAATGGTTCAGCCTGCATGTTTATCCTGGTATATTTCAATGCGTTAGTGCGCATTTAATGCAATATATTTCAGTGTGTTAGTGCACGTTTATCGCAGTAAATTTCAGTGCGTTAGTGCGCATTTAACCTAATATATTTCAGTGCGTTAGTGCACGTTTAACCACTTAAGCCCCGGAACCCCCCATTCCGACCAGGGGGTATTTTGCGATTCGGCACTGCGTGACTTTAACGGACAATTGCGCGGTCGTGCGAAGCTGTACCTAAACGAATTTGGCGTCCTTTTTTTCCCACAAACAGAGCTTTCTTTTGGTGGTATTTGATCACCTGTACGATTTTTTGATCACGCGCTATAAACAAAAAAAGAGCGTCAATTTTGCAAAAATAACAATATTTTTCACATTTTTTTATATGAAATTCCCCCCAAAAAAAATGTAAAAATCAAAATTTTTTAACATTTTCGGCCAATTTGTTTTATGCTACCTATGTTTGGTAAAAAAAATCGCAGAAAGCGTATTTTGATTGGTTTGCGCAAAAGTTATCGCGTTTACTAACAAAGGGAAAGATTTTTGTCATTTTTGTTGTTTTTTTTTTAAACGCGTAATGGCGGCGATCTGCGATTTTTTTTGCGGTACTGCTACATTGCGTCGGACAGATCGGACCCTTGACTGACATTTTTGACACTTTTGGGGTTACCAGTGACATTTCTACAGTAATCAGTGCTATATATATGCACTGTTACTGTAAAAATACACTGGTAGTGAAGGGGTTAACTTTATTTGGGAGGGAGGGGCTGTGTGTGTCCCTAGGGGCGTGCTTTCTACTGTGATTGGCTGTGGCTTCAGCTGTAAGGACACTGATCAACGGATCTACATAGTAGATCCATGTGATCAGTGTCTTTGCAGCGAGGAGAATGACAGGCAGCTTGTTTACACAAGCTGCCTGACATTCTCCCTCTCCCCCGCCGATCGCCGAGTGGCCGGCGGACATCGCGTCCGCTGGTCACACGCGCGGGGGGTCCGTCACCACGCGGGAGCGGGAGCGCGCCTCCGGGGGCGCGCGCTCGCTCCCTAGACCCTCACAAGCAAGCAACGTAGCCCTACGTTAGTTTGCCTGTGAGGGGCTGACCGCCGACATAGATAGTCGTGCGGCGGTCGGCAAGTGGTTAATGCAGTCAATTTCAATGCGTTAGTGCATATTTAACGCAGTATATTTCTGTGTGTTACTGCACATTTCACGGAGTATATTTGTGTGCGTTACTGCACATTTAATGCGGTACATTTTTGTACATTACTGCACGTTTAACGCAGTATATCTCTGTGCATTACTGCTCATTTAACGCAGTATATTTCTGTGCATTACTGCGCGTTTAACTCAGTATATTTCAGTACGTTACAGTATATTACATGCCATTTAACACAGTATTTTTCAGTGCATTACAACACGTTTAACGCAGTATATTTCTGTGAGTTACTGCACAATTTATGCAGTATATTTCTGTGAGTTGCTGCTCATTTAATGCAGTATATTTGTGTGCATTACTGTTTGTTTAACGCAGTATATTTCTGTGTGTACTGCGTGTTTAATGCAGTATATTTCTGTGCATTACATGCCATTTAACGCAGTATATTTCACTACCCTTAACAATTTACCCATTGCTTACATCCCCTTTTCCAATTGGGCTCCATCTGCCCAACTGTCTTTCTCAGCTCTGCCCAATTTGCACCCAAACCTGCTTACCTCTGCTCATACTGTCTGCCAATGCTTTTTACCTTGACCCAATCTGCCTCGTACATTCTTTACCCTGGTTTAAACCCCTACTAATCCCCCACTCTCTTTACCTTGGCTTTGACCTTACCTTTTTATTCCCAATCTCTTCTCATTCAGGCCCAATACTTCCTCCTGCCCATCATGCAATAAACTCTCACACCCTCCTACACAGCCAACCAATTCTAACAAGGTACTCTATGTCTTTAAGTGTAGGGATGGGCGAATGGTTCAGCCTGCATGTTTATCCTGGTATATTTCAATGCGTTAGTGCGCATTTAATGTAATATATTTCAGTGTGTTAGTGCACGTTTATCGCAGTAAATTTCAGCGCGTTATTGCGCATTTAACCCAATATATTTCAGTGCGTTAGTGCACGTTTAATGCAGTCAATTTCAATGCGTTAGTGCATATTTAACGCAGTATATTTCTGTGTGTTACTGCATATTTCACGGAGTATATTTCTGTGCGTTACTGCACATTTAATGCGGTACATTTTTGTACATTACTGCACGTTTAACGCAGTATATTTCTGTGCATTACTGCGCATTTAACGCAGTATATTTCTGTGCATTACTGCGCGTTTAACGCAGTATATTTCAGTACGTTACAGTATATTACATGCCATTTAACACAGTATTTTTCAGTGCATTACAACACGTTTAACGCAGTATATTTCTGTGCGTTACTGCACAATTTATGCAGTATATTTCTGTGAGTTGCTGCTCATTTAACGCAGTATATTTGTGTGCATTACTGTTTGTTTAACGCAGTTTTTTTCTGTGTGTACTGCGTTTTTAACGCAGTATATTTCTGTGCATTACATGCCATTTAACGCAGTATATTTAACTACCCTTAACAATTTACCCATTGCTTACATCCCCTTTTCCAATTGGGCTCCATCTGCCCAACTGTCTTTCTCAGCTCTGCCCAATTTGCACCCAAACCTGCTTACCTCTGCTCATACTGTCTGCCAATGCTTTTTACCTTGACCCAATCTGCCTCGTACATTCTTTACCCTGGTTTAATCCCCTACTAATCCCCCACTCTCTTTACCTTGGCTTTGACCTTACCTTTTTATTCCCAATCTCTTCTCATTCAGGCCCAATACTTCCTCCTGCCCATTACACAATGAACTCCCACACCCTCCTACATGGCTAACTAATGCTAGCAAAGTACTTTATGTCTGTAAGTGTAGGGATGGGCAAATGGTTCAGCCTGAGCGTGAGTTTGCAGTATATTTCTGTGCGTTACTGCATGTTTAACCCAGTATATTTCAGTGTGTTAGTGCTCATTTAAGACAATACATTTCAGTGCGTTAGTGCACGTTTAACGCAGTAAATTTCAGTGCGTTAGTGCATGATTAATGCAGTATATTTCTGTGCATTACTGCACATTTAATGCAGTATATTTCTGTGCATTACTGCACATTTAACGCAGTATGTTTCTGTGCGGGACTGCATGTTTAACACAGTATATTTCCGTGCATTACTGCACGTTTACCGCAGTAAATTTCTGTGTGTTACTGCGCATTTAACACAGTATATTTCAGTGCGTTACATGCCATTTAATGCAGTATATTTCAGTGCGTTGCTGCACGTTTAATGCAGTATATTTCAGTGTGTTACGTGCCATTTAACGCAGTATATTTCTGTGTGTTACTGCACATTTAACGCAGTATATTTCTGTGCGTTGCTGCATGTTTAATGTAGTATATTTCTGTGCATTACTACATGTGTAATGCAGTATATTTCTGTGCGTTACTGCACATTTAATGCTGTATATTTCTGTGCGTTACATGACATTCAACGTAATATATTTCAGTGCATCAGTGTAGTTTTAATGCAGTATATTGTAGTGTGTCAGTGGAGTGTGTCTGTGTAGTGGGTACTCAGGTTAACCACTTCAAGACCGGAAGGATTTGCGTTGCGCGGTCATGCGACACTGTACTCAAATAAAACTGACGTCCTTGTTTTCCAACAAATAAAGCTTTCTCTTGGTGGTATTTGATCACCTGTGCTATTTTTATTTTTTGCGCTAAAAAAAAAGCGACAATTTTGAAAAAAAAAAAAACAATATTTTTCACATTCTGCTATATAACATTCCCAAAAAAAATTAAAAATCTAAATTTTTTAACATTTTAGGCCAATTTGTTTTCTAAAATATATTTTTGGTAAAAAAAAAAAAGAAATCGCAAAAAGCGTATTTTGATAGGTTTGTGCCAAAGTTATCGTGTCTACTAACTTCACTAGTAATGGCGGCGATCTGCATTTTTTTTGCGGCACTGCGACATTGCGGCGGACAGATCGGACCCCTAACTTACATTTTTGACACTTTTTGGGGGTACCAGTGACATTGCTAAAAATATGCACTGTTACTGTAATAATGACACTGGCAGGGAAGGGGTTAACCCTGTGGGTGATCAAGGGGCTACATGTGAGCCTAGGGGAGTGACATGTGACATGTGATCCTATATACAAATCCGATTCCAAAAAAGTTGGGACACTGTAAAAATTGTGAGTAATAAAGGAATGGACTAATTTACAAATCTCATAAACTTATATTTGATATAGATAACATATCAAATTTTGAAAGTGAGACATTTTGAAATGTCATGCCAAATATTGGCTCATTTTGGATTTCATGAGAGCTACACATTCCAAAAAAGTTGGGACAGGTATCAATAAGAGGCCGAAAAAGTTAAATATACATATAAGGAACAATTTGGGAGGACCAATTTGCAACTTATTAGGTAAATTGACAACATGATTGGGTATAAAAAGAGCCTCTCAGAAGTCAAGATGGGCAGAGGATCACCAATTCCCCCAATGCTGCAGCGAAAAATAGTGGAGCAATATCAGAAAGGAGTATCTCAGAGAAAAAATGCAAAGAGTTTGAAGTTATCATCATCTACAGTGCATAATATCATCCAAAGATTCAGAGAATCTGGAACAATCTCTGTGCGTAAGGGTCAAGGCCGGAAAACCATACTGGATGCCCGTGATCTTCGGGCCCTTAGACGGCACTGCATCACATACAGGCAGGGGCGTAACTACAGGGGTTGCAGGGGTTGCAATTGCAACCGGGCCCCATGCTCCAGGGGGCCTGTGCGGCTCCCCTGTACACCTGGATAGGAGGGGCGGCGGGGGCAGCATGTAGAGAAATCACTGTCCTCCTTTTTCCTCCTGTAGCTGCAGGAGGAAAATGGAGGAGATTGGTTCCTCTGTATACTGCCTCTGCCACTCCTATCCAGTTCACTTGTATTCTCCTCCCCCCCCCGCCCTCACTGTGCTCCCTCCCCTTTCCTGCCAGCTGCTGCAGGGGATGTGTCACAATAGAGAACCAGGAAGGGGTCGGTAAATATATAAATTTACCAGCTCCTTCCTTTTATGAATGGACAGAGTCATAGTCAGTAACAATGTAAAAAAATTTGAAAAAATAAAATACAATAAAAATACCAAAAAATAAAAACGACTGACTCCAGTGGGTAAACTTCCAAGATTGCAAAGGTCACACTTGTAACCGGGCCCCAGGATTCCACCACCGTGGAGAGGCCCCAAGATGGCAGGAAGAGGGCCCACTGCAGAACTTGTGAAAGGGTCCCGCTGCAAGAATGTAATAAAGGGCCCCGCAATGAGAGTAAAGGGCCCCAGGATCAGTGGGAAGAGCCCCAGGCTTGAAGGGAAGGGCCTTGGCCAGGGGTTCAGGGGGCCCTTCATGGTTTCTTGCACAGGGGCCCTGAAGGTTCTAGTTACGCCTCTGCATACAGGAATGCTACTGTAATGGAAATCCCAACATGGGCTCATGAATACTTCCAGAAAACATTGTCGGTGAACACAATCCACCGTGCCATTCACCGATAAAACTCTATAGGCCAAAAAAGAAGCCATATCTAAAATTAAACCAGAAGCACATGCATTTTCTCTGGGCCAAGGCTCATTTAAAATGGACTGTGGTAAAGTGGAAAACTGTTCTGTAGTCAGACAAATCAAAATTTGAAGTTCTTTTTGGAAAACTGGGACGCCATGTCATCCGGACTAAAGAGGACAAGGACAACCCAAGTTGTTATCAGTGCTCAGTTCAGAAGCCTGCATCTCTGATGGTATGGGGTTGCATAAGTGCACGTGTCATGAGCAGCTTACACATCTGGAAAGGCACCATCAATGCTGAATGGTACTGTATATACACGTTTCCAGAACAACATATGCTCCCATCTAGATCTTTCTGGGAAGACCTTGCAATTTCCAACATGACAATGCCAGACCACATACTGCATCAATTACAACATCATGACTGCGAAGAAGAAGGTTCTGGGTACTGAAATGGCCAGCCTGCAGTCCAGATCTTTCACCCATAGAAAACATTTGGCGCATCATAAAAAGGAAGATGCTAAAAAAGACCTAAGACAGTTGAGCAACTAGAAGCCTGTATTAGACAGGAATGGGACAACATTCCTATTCCTAAACTTGAGCAACTTGTCTCCTCAGTCCCCAGACATTTGCAAACTGTTATAAAAAGAAGAGGGGATGCCACACAGTGGTAAACATGGACTTGTCCCAACTTTTTTGAGATGCGTTGATGCCATGAAATTTAAAATCAACATATGTTTCAAATGACTTTTTATTGATTAAAGTGCATCCACATACACATTTCCACATACATTTTATTAAAAAAGCACCCCCCCCCCCATCATGTCCTCAGACAGGGCATCATTTCCTCTGTTTAGTGATGTTGCCCATGCTATTTAGCCACAGCATGCAGAGGAGGTGGTGGACTGGCTTACTAGACCATCCTCATCCTCCGTCACCCAAACAGAGACTAGTGCACAGTTCACTGCAGCTGCCAGAGTGGCTTATTCTGCCTCCTTATCCACAGCTATTCCTGCCATAGCCCCAGCATCAGGGTTTAGGGGCCAGCTGAGTTATTTGAACACAGCATCAGCCACTTGCTCCTTGACAATGCACAGCTAATACTTGATTCAGATGTTGGTTCTGAGGTTGAGGAAGGTAGTAACATGAGCCTACAGAGAGGGGTGATCACTGCTACACAAATTGGCAGTCATATTCCCCCCACGGCAGTGTATTGCCAAGTTGTCTCCAGTGATAATGAGGATGGAGGAGATGATGTTGACATGGGTGGATAGAGCAGAGGAGGAAAGTGATGGTGAGGCACAACCCCAATGAGGCAGCCATCATGGAAGAGTAGAGAGCAGCCACCCTATTCCATCGCATTGTGGATCTATTATCTCCCGGCCTACTTCCCACAGCTCAGCTGTCTGAGTCTTTTTTAGCACATGTGCAGCCGATCGCACTGTTGCAATTTGCAAACTTTTTCTCAAGCACATAAAGCCTGGCAAAAACACCAGCCATTTAGGTACCACATTCTTGATGAGGCATTTAACCTCCCACCACTTAGCCCATTGGCAAGAGCACCTGAAAGCCCCACAAAAGAGACGCAATTTTGTTCCTCCTCCTTACTCACCTCAGTCTACCCCCCGCTATACCTCATGACCTCTCAGCAGCCTCCAATGACAGGGATGATAGTATAGTGCAGGGTGTCCCAGGTCCTTGTAGCACATCTGCCAGTAGTACACCACCAGCTGTAGACTATAGCCAATAAATTTCTTTGCCTCATCTGCTGCAGCAAAAAATAAAATACAGTCATTGCAACTCTCATGCCCAGCGTCTAAATGCAAGCCTGTCAAAGCTGCTGGGTTTACAATTTCTGCCTTTTCCCTCTGGTGGATTCTGCCCCCTTCTATGAATTTTCATAATGTGTTCTACCACAATGGCAGGTTCCCAGTCACTTTTTCTTTTCATGTAAAGCAATTCCAGCTCTGTACCATCACGTGGATGGCAATGTTGTGGCATTATTGGGCAAGGCAGTCAGCCAAAAAGTCCATTTTACTGCTGACACGTGGTCCAGCAAGCATGGTCAAGGATGATATATTGAGTTCACAGCATACTAAGTAACTCTGCTTGTAACTCAGAAGGATGCAGGACAGGGCTCAGTGCCGCAGCTTGTTGTGCTGCCATGTCTCCATACAGCTAGTGGTGATGATGCAAGATTTGTCAGCTTCACCCTACCCTCCTCCTCCTCTTTCATACCTTTGCTTAATTGTCCGATGATCCAAAAATATCCCCTAATCGTTCAAGGGGCTATTCGATGAGTTAGGCTAAAAGGTGCCATGCAGTGCTTTAGCTGGTATGTCTAGGGGACAGGACCCAAACTAGAGCAGAGAGCTGGAGCCAGGAATGGTGGGGTGCGATAATGGCACAAACTTCCTGCCCGCCCTTAGACAGGGAAAGTTGAAAAATGTGCCATGCCTGGCACATGTCCTCAATTTGGTGGTCCAGCATTTCTTAAATAGGTACCCAGGGTTATAAGATCTGCTATAGAAGGCCAGAAGAGTTTGTAGCCATTTCAGGTGGTCATACACAGGCAGAGCTCGGTTGGCTGAAATTCAGCGAGTATTCCACCTGCCCGTAAACTGCCTGATTTGTGACATGCCCACCAGGTGGAACTCAACTTTGGCAATGTTGCAGCAGCTGCACAGGCAACAGAGGGCGTTCAACGAGTACCTGTGTGAGAATGGCACAACGACACGCTCATGCTAATGGTTGCTAATAATGTACTGTCACCATTTGAGGAGGCAACAAGGATGGTGAGCCGTGACAATGCATGCATCAGTGACACAATCCCTGTTGTGTTTCTGCTGGAGCAGACTCTGTGTGGCATTATGAACAGGGCACTCGAGGCAGAGCAGTGGGAGGAAGAGGAGGACTTTCTTTTCTCTTAAGGCCCTCTTTATGCAGACACCAATCTTGCCACACCACAGAACACACAAGAGGAGAAGAAGGAGGAGAAGGAGGATTCTGGCAGTTTTTGAGGCATTGAAGCAGAGGAAGGCATACGTCAAAATTTGAGAGATGGTTTTCCTTCCCCAGAACCCTTTGAAGTAGTACGTGGCTGGGGGGAGGCAGTTCCAGATACTGTAATCCTCAGTGACCCAAGAAGTCTGCTTCTTATGCCTCCACAAACTTGCCGTGCATGGGTTCCCTCATGCTTCAAAGCCTGAAAAAGGACCCAAGAATACCTGGCATCAAGGAGGAGGATCACTATTGGTTGGCAACCCTCCTTGACTACTGTTACAAGAGGAAAGTCTCAGAACTCATTCCATCCCCCTGGAGGGAGCTGAAGATGAAATGTCTTGAGAACACCTTAAAGAGGAGTTTATCTAACGCTTTTTCTGACTCTGGTAGGTTACAGTGTCCTGGAAAACATAGTTTTGAGGCTTCTGTTGGTCAAGACAGGAGCGGTTAAGAAGGGTCTGCCTAAGTGATGTATTTCACAATTTGTTTAGCCCTTGGCACCCAGGGCTGTTAGCTTCAACATTCCATCTGCAGTGTCTGCATCGTATGGTGGACGATTATCTAAGAGCAAAAACAGAGATGAAGAGCTTTCCAGTTGACCATCCACTGTGTTACTGGGTCATGAGAATAGACCACTGGCCAGAACTTGCCCAGTATGCAATTGAGCTGCTGGGCTGCCCTGCATCCAGCATGCTTTCCAATTGGGCGTTCAGTGCTGGTGGAGGTTTGGTTACTGATAATAGAGCACGTCTGTCCACAGACTCCATGGACCGGCTGACATTTATCAAAATTAATTTCTTCTGTATTACCAGCAGCTATGAAGCCCCTGATGCCGATGCTGCTGATTAAGTATTTTTGGAATGTGGAATCTGCAAGACTTCTAGGCTCCCTAACGCTGTAGGTGTGTCAAGGTCTTACCTTGCCCTCCTGTTGGCAGCCATCTTGGACATGTGCAGAATGCTGCCCCTTATAAACTGCATCATCACTTATAAATTGCATCATCACTTGCCTGCTGCCTGGGTGTCACACAGTGATGATACGGATGATGCTGCACACCTGACTATATCTATCAGCTGATGAGTTACAGTCCTTGCCCTTGCGTTTGTGCTCCTAGTTGCATCTCTGCTAGCAGTCTTCTTTTCTCCATGTTTCTCCGTGTATGACCTGGCTTGGCTGATGACTCTCTTGGCTCTCGACCCCACATCGGCAGATGACCCCACATCGGCAGACTACCCGTTTCTGGACTCGACCCCGGCTTGGATGACTACCAGCTTCAGGACTTGTCCCCGGCTTGTTCCTAAGCTTGCTTCCTCACTCTTGCTGTGCATTTATTGTTGTTTGCTTCAATAAACTGCTCTATTTTACCTGCATTCCCATGTGGTCTGGTTTAGTGGCAACCTGACAAGGTGTTGATTTCATCTGGAAAAAATATTTTGGTGTAGGTTTTAATGGGCACAATTAACACTCAAAAAACACATTTTCTACACCTGTTTTACAGGTGCATATCATTTCAATTCCTGACAGCAAGGCCAATTCTTGCTTTCATCAAGAGTACCTCTATAGGGTTACGGTGTAAAGGCACCACAGATGCCCAGAGACCAATTTTTCCTGCACATGTTACTTCTAGAGTTGAGCAGACACCTGGATATCCGTGTTCGGCGGGTTCAGCCGAACTTAAAAAAAAAATCTGGGTCCGTGTCCCAGACTTTTTCCGAACTTTACCCGGACACCGAACCCCGTTGAAGTCAATGGGTACCTGAACTTTCAGGCACTAAAATGGCTCTAAAACACCAATGGAAAGGGCTAGAGTGCTGCAAATGGCAGCAAAATGTAGTTAAGAGCATGGCAAGTGCTCTGCAAACAAATGTGGATAGGAAAATAACTTAAAATAACAAAAAAACCCAGAAAAATAAAACAATTTTCTTCATCTGTGAAGGACGAGGCCCATATGGAGTAGGAGGGAGGTTGAGGTGGCGGTGGATGTGGCGGTGTAGGTGGAAGCGGCGGTGGAGGGTAACGAGGTAGCCAACACTGCTTTTTTTCAGTCATTTTAAATTAGGGTACACCCCAAAAGAGTGAGAAAGATCAAAAACATAACAATGGCTGGGTAAGGTCGGTATCCATCTCTATTCTGCACAAGGTACGGAAAAGTCCTGTTGGATCCATGCCTGGTTCATTTTAATGAATGTGAGCTTGTCCACATTGTCTCTGGACAGGCGGCTGCGCTTGTCTGTGATAACGCCCCCAGCCGTGCTAAATACACGTTCAGATAATACACTGGCTACAGGGCACGCCAGCACCTCCAAGGCGTAAAGGGCAAGCCCAGGCCATGTGCCCAATTTGGAGACCCAGAAGTTGAAGGGGGCAGACTTCACTACATGTAGGCGTGTGCACACATACTGCTCCACCATGTTGGTGAAATGCTGCCTCCTGCTAAGACGTTCCATATGAGCTGCTGGTGCTGCTGTTTGTTGTGGCGTGCTGACAAAGCTTTTCCACATTTTGGCCATGCTAACCCTGCCTTCTGAGGTGCTGGCGGTGCCCTGGTTGCGTTGACGACCTCTTCCTCCTCCTCCTCTGCCTTGGCCTTGTGCTTCCACTATGGCCCCGCTGTCAGGTGGGAATGCCAGCAGCATCGCATCTACCAGCGTGCGCTTGTACTCGCGCATCTTGCAATCACGCTCCAGTGAGTGAATTAAGGACAGTATGTTGTCCTTGTAATGGGGATCCAGCAGCGTGGCCACCCAGTAATCAGCACAGTTAGAATGTGGGCAACTCGGCGGTCATTGTGGAGACACTGCAGCATGTAATCGCTCATGTGTGCCAGGCTGCCCAGAGGCAACGAAAGGCTGTCCTCTGTGGGAGGTGTATCGTCTGTGTCCTCTGTATCCCCCCAGCCATGCACCAGTGATGGCCAGGAGCTGGCCTGGGTGCCACCCTGCTGTGAACATGGATCCATCTCCTCCTCCATCTCCTCCTCCTCATCCTCCAGAACTGCGTTTATGTGTGCAGGAACCCACCCTCGGTGCCGCTTGCAAATGACTGCCCTGAAAGCCTTGGAAATGTTACCTCTTCATCCTCCTCCTCCATCTCATCCTGTGCCACATCCTCTTCCATCATCACCCGAATCGTTTTTTGAAGGAGGCATAGAAGTGGGATAGTTAAGCTGACAACGGCGTCATCGGCACTGGCCATGTTGGTGGAGTACTCAAAACAGCGCAACAAGGCACACAGGTCTCGCATGGAGGCCCAGTTATTGGTGGTGAAGTGGTGCTGTTCCGCAGAGTGACTCACGCGTGTGTGCTGCAGCTGAAACTCCACTATGGCCTGCTGCTGCTCCCACAGTCTTTCCAGCATGTGCAAGGTGGAGTTCCACCTTGTGGGCACGTCACATATGAGGCGGTGAAGCGCTGACAGGCGAGCAGCAGGGTGAGAACGCCGAAAGTGTGCACAGACGGCCCGCACTTTCTGCAGCAGCTCTGACATATCGGGGTAATTTTTAAGGAACCTTTCAGGGTACTACCAATATCTTGGCTAATCAGCGAATTCGCGCATTGGCGCGAACACGCATGCGCGCCCAATCACGGGCGAACGCAGTCTGAAATGTGCGTGCGCCAGTGCGCACGCGCATACGCAAGTGCGTAATGGCGCTTGGCTCTAAACGGCCTATTTAAAGCCAGCAATCTCAACAACTAGTTGCTGGATGATCAACAGCCTCCCGTGTTCCCTGTGCCTTGTAAACCTGCTGATCGTGATTCCCTGTTGCCGACCCGGACTGTCTGACGTTGTTTCTCCTGGCTCCTGACCCCTTGGCTTACTCCTAGATTCCTGTTGTCTTCTCCTATACTTGACCTCGGCTTGGCTCTTGACTTCTCTACAGCATTCTCCCAGTCTGTTCCTGTTTGCATCCTGCTACTGCCTGGCTTGCCAAAGTGTTCCGGACCTGCTTGGAACTTCACAACAAGCTTTGTTCCTGCCTCCATCTGGTCATCCCAACCGGCAACCCGTGCAACTTCGGGCACAGCACTCCCTGTCCCACTTTCAGGGGTGCTCTGCACCTAGCCGCAAGGGGGAGCCCTCTCTACACTCCGGCTTCGGATCAGGTATGTGACAGTATCATCCAGCCATGACAGAAGCCGAGAGAGGTGTCTCCCCGTTGAAAGCTTTATGTCAACAAGTAACAGCATTAACCCAGGCGGTTAAGAACCTCCAAGATGGTTACTTCCAGATAGAAGGTCGCCTCCAGAACCTGTCAGCACCATCTTTGCCGGCAACCCCTGGTCCATCCGCTGCAGTCTCCGCCTCCGCTCCTTCAGCTTCAGGACACTCAGCACCTGCTGTGATGGCTCCTCCCCCTGAGCCGAGGGTACCCACTCCGGAACGTTTCTCTGGTGACCGCAAGAAATTCAAGTCGTTTAAAAACGCTTGCCTGCTATATCTGGCTCTACAGCCTAGAACTTTTGCCTCAGAGACAGTTAAAGTGGGGTTTGTTATTTCCTTATTATCCGATGAACCCCAATCATGGGCCCACCATCTGTTGGAACAGAAAGACCCTGCCTTGAACTCTATAGATGTTTTCTTTGCTTCTATGGGTCAATTGTATGATGACCCACAATGCACGGCCACTGCTGAGGCAACCCTCCACAAGTTACAGCAAGGCCGACGCCCCATGGAGGACTATACCGTGGACTTTCGTAGGTGGGCTGCAGACACGGGTTGGAATGAGGCCGCCCTCAAATATCAGTATCGGCTAGGCCTATCCGAGACCCTTAAGGATGAGCTAGCAAGAATAGAGACCCCCACCACATTGGAAGGTCTCATTCAGCTTTCTATTCAGTTGGACAGACGTTTACAAGAGCGTCGGTCGGAACGTGCACAATTATTTCAGCCATCTTGGATGCTGCCCAAAGTTCCGCCAACTCCGGCACCGCTGCCCACTGCTGCCAGTCCGATTCCCCCTGACAAACCGATGCAGATTCGGGTGGTCCGCGCAGCTTTAACTCCTGCTGAAGGACTTCGTCGCCGGCAAGCAAACCTGTGCCTTTACTGTGGAGGAGATGGACACTTCCTTTGCAACTGCCCGGTGAGACCAAGTAAGGCTCCTTCTCCCAGCTTCATGCATCTCCAGATTCCGGGACCTTCCCCAATTCACCTAGTCCTCTCTGTGTCTTTGCAGGTTTCGGAAGGGGAAGTCAAGCTGCCCGCCATCATTGACTCCGGAGCCTGCAGTTGCTTCCTGGATATCTCTCTAGCAAAGGCCCTTCATATCCCGCTTCAGACTAAAGGCCATAAACTAGAGATCCACCTTGCAGATGGCACCACGCCCAGATCAGGGCCCATTACTCAGGAAACCCTACCCATCCTTTCCACAACTGGCCCCAACCATCAGGAATTCCTTCACTTCGATGTTCTTCCTTCACCCATGTTTCCCATAATTTTGGGAATTCCTTGGTTACGGGCACATAACCCACAGATAGACTGGCTCAAGGGGGAGGTTTCCTTTAAATCAATGTACTGCCTCCAACACTGTATGCCATCTGGAATCCCGCAGTCTACAAGCTGTCTCTCCATTCAGCCTGTCTCTAATGCCAGCCAAGAGGTCCCTTTGGTTTATCACGACTTTCTGGATGTCTTTGACAAGAAAAAAGTGGACGCACTACCACCTCACCGTCCCTATGATTGCCCAATTGAACTGTTGCCCGGTGCAGAAATTCCCATTGGGCGTATCTTTCCACTTTCAGAAACAGAGCTTGAAGCCTTACGTCCCTCAAGAAGGGATTTATTCGTCCTTCTTCTTCCCCGGCAGGAGCTGGGATCTTTTTCGTGGAGAAGAAGGATCACACTCTCAGGCCATGTGTGGATTACAGGGACCTAAATAAAATTACCATTAAAAATCGGTACCCTCTTCCCCTCGTTCCCGAACTCTTTCAAAGGTTCCGTACCGCCCGAGTTTTCACTAAACTAGACTTGCGAGGGGCCTACAACCTGGTACGTATCCGCGAGGGTGACGAGTGGAAAACTGCCTTTCGAACCCGTTTCGGGCACTACGAATACCTTGTCATGCCCTTCGGGCTGTGCAACGCCCCGGCCACTTTTTAACACCTAGTGAATGATATCTTCAGAGAATTTTTGGACAATTTTCTCATTGTTTGTTTACTTGGATGATATCCTTATTTTTTCTGCCACCCTGGAATTGCACAGAATGCACGTAAGGAAGGTACTGGCTACTCTAAGGAAACACGGACTTTATGCAAAATCAGAAAAGTGCGAATTCGAAAAATTGTCTATACAATTCCTGGGCTTGATCATCTCAAAAGATGGAGTGGCAATGGATCCTCAAAAAGTATCTGCCATCCTGGAGTGGCCTGCCCCCACAGACAAGAAAGGCATCCAAAGGTTTGTGGGTTTTGCAAACTTCTACCGGAGGTTCATCAAATACTTTTCTCGCATTATTGCTCCCATTACCCAAATGACCCGGCAACACACCCGTTTTCAATGGTCCTCTGCAGCTCAGATGGCATTTGACAAGCTCAAAGCCCTATTTACCTGTGCCCCTGTGTTACAACATCCGGATCCAGCCTTGCCTTACGTCCTAGAGGTCGATGCTTCGGAAGTGGCCACAGGAGCAGTTCTCTCCCAACGCCAAGGACCCAAGGCGATGCTTCACCCAGTTGCCTTTTTCTCCCGGAAGCTCAGCCAACCTGAAAGGAATTACGATGTGGGTGATCGGGAACTGTTGGCCATTAAGGCTGCTTTTGAAGAATGGCGGTATCTGTTAGAAGGTGCAGCACATCCGATAATGATATTCACCGACCACAAAAATTTTGAATATCTCAGATCGGCCACCAAACGTTTGAGACCTCGACAAGCCAGATGGGCATTATTTTTCTCAAGATTCAATTTTCATCTCACGTACCGTCCGGGCTCCAAAAACGGGAAGGCGGACGCTCTCTCACGGATGTTCCCTGAAACCCCTGTGGATGCCACCCCCAGCACTATCCTGTCCTCCCAAAATTTTCTCCTAATGCAACCAGACCTTAGGTCTACCCTGGAATCAGCCTCTGCCCATTGTTTTGTTCCTGAGATCTCTTCACTCGAGAAACGAGGAAAACTTTTTTGGCACAAGGACAAGATCTTTGTACCTCAGGAAACCAGACTCGCAGTCTTTAAAGCATTCCATGATCACCAACTAGCTGGCCACTTCGGGGTCCGCAAAACTCTGGAACTAATCCAACGAGCCTATTGGTGGCCACAGCAGGACTGTCAAAATTACGTGAGCTCCTGTACAACCTACCCTCGTAACAAAGGCAGCCACGTCCAAGCCTGGGGTCTACTAAGACCACTTCCTGTCCCAAGTCGGCCATGGGAAATGTTGTCTATGGACTTCATAGTAGATCTACCTTCTTCAGACGGATTCTCCACAATCATGGTGGTGGTGGATCGCGTATCAAAAATGGCCCACTTCTTGCCCATGATAGGTACTCCTTCGGCCATGGACACGGCACACACTTTTGTGAAAGAGATCTTAAGGCTACATGGTCTACCCGGCAGCATCGAGTCCGATCGTGGGGTACAATTTACCTCCAGATTCTGGAGGGCGCTCTGTAAGGTCTTAAACATCCAGGTCTGCTTGTCTTCAGCTTACCACCCTCAAACTAACGGCCAAACTGAAAGAACTAACCAGACATTGGAGCAATACCTCCGCTGCTTTTCTACCTTTTCCCAGGACAACTGGGCAGTCTTACTGCCATGTGCGGAATTCGCATATAACAACTCCATCCATGCCTCCACTCGTCAGTCTCCATTCTGGGCGAACTACGGATTCCACCCATCTTCTCTGCCTACACCTATGCCCGAAGCTACTGTACCTGCCGTCCAAGACAGGGTAGCCCTTATACAAGAAAACTTCCTACTCTTACAGAAAACCTTGCAAAAAGCACAAATGGATTACAAGGAATTCTATGACAAAAGGAAGAAGGACAGTCCAGCTCTGAAGGTAGGAGACAAAGTGTGGCTCTCCACAGTGAACCTTAAGTTGTCCTGCCCATCCAGAAAGCTGGGTCCGAAGTTCATTGGCCCCTTTTCGATCAAAAGGATGATCAATCCCGTGGCCTTTGAACTTTGTCTTCCAAGCACATACAGGATTCACCCAGTCTTCCACGTCTCCTTGCTAAAGCCTGCAAATCCTGGCCCCTTTCCTGGAAGAGATGACTTGCCTCCACCTCCTGCTACGGTAGATGGAGAAACTGAGTACGAGGTCGAATCCATCATGGATTGCCGGAAAAGAGGAAGGCAGGTTCAGTACCTGATAAAATGGAAAGGCTATGCACCTGAGGAGAGTTCGTGGGAACCGGCGGAGAACATACACGCTCCCAGACTCCTGCGAGTATTCTTCAACAGATTCCCTGAAAAGCGATCTTACTTGGGCATCCGGAGGCTGCCCCTCGGGGGGGCACTGTCAGGGTACTACCAATATCTTGGCTAATTAGCGAATTTGCGCATTGGCGCGAACACGCATGCGCGCCCAATCATGGGCAAACGCAGTCCGAAATGTGCGTGCGCCAATGCGCACGCGCATACGCAAGTGCGTAATGGCGCTTGGCGCTAAACGGCCTATTTAAAGCCAGCAATCTCAACGACTAGTTGCTGGATGATCAACAGCCTCCCGTGTTCCCTGTGCCTTGTAAACCTGCTGATTGTGATTCCCTGTTGCCGACCCGGACTGTCTGACGTTGTTTCTCCTGGCTCCTGACCCCTTGGCTTACTCCTGGATTCCTGTTGTCTTCTCCTATACTTGACCTCGACTTGGCTCTTGACTTCTCTACAGCATTCTCCCAGTCTGTTCCTGTTTGCATCCTGCTACTGCCTGGCTTGCTAAAGTGTTCCGGACCTGCTTGGAACTTCACAACAAGCTTTGTTCCTGCCTCCATCTGGTCATCCCAACTGGCAACCCGTGCAACTTCGGGCACAGCACTCCCTGTCCCACTTTCAGGGGTGCTCTGCACCTAGCTGCAAGGGGGAGCCCTCTCTACACTCCGGCTTCGGATCAGGTACATGACAGAACCTCTGCACCACTAAATTCAGCACATGGGATGCACAGCACAAGGGATGTGCGTCAAACCGGCTAGGCCCAGAGCTGCTATGAGATTTCGCCTGTTATCGCACACCACCAGGCCGGGCTTGAGGCTCGCTGGCAGCAACCACTCATTTGTCTGCTGTTCCATGCTCCTCCACAACTCCTGCGCGGTGTGTGGTTTTTCCCCCAAACAGGCAAGTTTTAAAACTGCCTGCTGTCGTTTACCCCTGGCTGTGCTGAAGTTGGTGGTGAAGGTGTTACGCTGACCGGATGAGGAGGCGGTAGAGGATGAGGAAGCGGAGTAGGAGGAGTTAGGAACAGGAGGCAAACTGAAGCGCCCTGCAATCCTCGGTGGTGGAAGGACATGCGCCAAATTGCTATCCGCCTCAGGCCCATCCGCCACTGCATTTACCCAGTGTGCCGTTAGGGAGATATAACGCCCCTGACCATGCTTACTGGTCCGCGTATTGGTAGTTAGGTGGACTATGCCACAGATAGCATTGCGCAGTGCACACCTGATTTTTTCCCCCACTTGGTTGTGCAGGGAAGGGATGGCTTGCCTGGAAAAGTAGTGGCGGCTGTGCACAACGTACTGTGGGACAGCCACCGACATAAGGCTTTTAAAACTGTGCGTCTCCACCAGACGGAATGACAGCATTTCAAAGGCCAAGAATTTTGAAATGCTGGCATTCAGGGCCAGGGATCGCGGGTGGGTAGGGGGGTACTTCCTCTGAAGTGTTTGGGAGATGGAAAGCTGAACGCTTCCACGGGACATTGTGGAGATGGTTGGTGACCCAGGTGGTGGTGTTGCTGACAGATCGTCTGTTTGCAGGGTGGCAGGTGCCGGTATCACTACAAAGGTGGATGAAGAGGCCGAGACTGCAGCAGAAGAGGAAGCAGGAGGAGCCAGAGACGTTTCTTGGTTTTGAAGGTGTCTACTGCACTGCAGCTAGTGCTTTGCACTTAGATGCCTGATCATGCAGGTTGTGCTCAGGTTGAGAAGGTTTATGCCTCGCTTCAGGCTCTGATTGCACAGGGTGCAAACCACTCGTGTCCTGTCATCAGCACATTTTCTGAAGAACTTCCACACTAGAGAACTCCTTTGAGCTGGCTTTGGTGCGCTCGGTCCCTTGCTGCGTTGGGCAGTAGCAGGCGTAGTGTCTAGGGCACAGCCGCTCCGCTTCTGCACCCTGCTCCCTCTTCTGCTGTACTGGTGGCTCTGTGCGACCACCGCCTCTTCCTCCAAACTACACAGGTCACCCGCATGACCTTCATTCCATGTGGCGTCGAGGACCTCATCATCCTCCACATCATCTTCCACCCAGTCTTCACTCCTGCCCTCCTTGTTGGTCTCCACAATTCTGAGTGCCGCAGCAGTTGGCACCTGCGTTTCGTCATCATCGGAGACGTGCTGCGATGGTCCTTCCATGTACTCATCTTGAGAAATAAGTGGTTGGGCATCGCTGCACTCAATCTCTTCCACTTCTGGCGCAGGGCTAGGTGGATGGCCCTGGGAAACCCTGCTGACAGAGCATTCAAAAAGAAGAAGAGACTGCTGCATGACTTGGGGCTCAGACTGCTTGCCTGATTTGCAAGGGGGTGAGGTGAAAGATGGTTGGACATCGGCTGCAGGTGCCAACTCTGACCTTTCTGCAGTAGACTGGGTGGGAGACAATGTGAAGGAACTGGATGCACTGTCAGCAGCAACCCAATCTACTATCGCCTCTACTTGTTCTGGCCTCATCACTTCTAGAGGCGCATGATGCCCTACCAAATACTGCTGCAGGTTCTGTCGCCTACTCACAATTGAGGAAGGTGTTTCACTTGTGCGTGTAGCTGGCACAGATCGACCACGTCCTCTCCTTGCAACAGGAGCTCTACCAGCAGCACCACGACCCAGGCCACGGCCCCTATTTGACGGTCTCCTCATATTTCTGTAATTTATGATCTTGCCCTAGAAAGGTGTTTATTGAATAGCGGAACAAAACAACAACAGTATCGCACGGGTGTATCTCACAGTCAAATATGCAAACTATGCCGCAATTTAATTTTTTTCACCCCAAAAGGGTGTATATTGAATAGCGGAATAGAAAAAAGGATACAAAACGGTGTATCTCACACGTACAAACACAGACTAGGCCCCGATTACAATTTTTTGTACCCTAAAGGCAGGATGAGGAGTAGGAGGAGTTCGGAACAGGCAGGAGGCAAACTGAAGCACCCTGCAATCCTCGGCGGTGTAAGATGCGCCCCAAAAATTGGAAAGGTGTATCTCACACGTACCGATACAGACTATGCCGCAATTTAATTCTTTTTACCCCAAAGGGTGTAGATTGAATAGCGGAATAGAAAATATGATATCAAAAGGTGTATCTCACACGTACAGACCCAGACTAGGCCCCGATTACAATTTTTTGTACCCTAAAGGCAGGATGAGGATGAGGAGTAGGAGGAGTTCAGAACAGGTAGGAGGCAAACTGAAACACCCTGCAATCCTCGGCGGTGTAAGATGAGCCCAAAAAATTGGAAAGGTATATCTCACACGTACCAATACAGACTATGCCGCAATTTAATTATTTTTACCCCAAAGGGTGTAGATTGAATAGCGGAATATAAAATATGATATCAAAAAGTGTATCTCACATGTACAGACCCAGACTAGGCCCCGATTACAATTTTTTGTACCCTAAAGGCAGGATGAGGAGTAGGAGGAGTTCGGAACAGGAGGCAAACTGAAGCACCCTGCAATCCTCTGCGGTGGAAGATGCGCCCCAAAAATTTGGAAGGTGTATCCTAAAGGCAGGATGAGGAGTAGGAGGAGTTCGGAACAGGCAGGAGGCAAACTGAAGCACCCTGCAATCCTCGGCGGTGTAAGATGCGCCCCAAAAATTGGAAAGGTGTATCTCACACGTACCGATACAGATTATGCCGCACTTTAATTATTTTTACCCCAAAGGGTGTAGATTGAATAGCGGAATAGAAAATATGATATCAAAAGGTGTATCTATCTCACACGTACAGACCCAGACTAGGCCCCGATTACTATTTTTTGTACCCTAAAGGCAGGATGAGGAGTAGGAGGAGTTCGGAACAGGAGGCAAACTGAAGCACCCTGCAATTCTCGGCGGTGGAAGATGCGCCCCAAAAATTGGAAAGGTGTATCTCACACATACCGATACAGACTATGCCGCAATTTAATTCTTTTTACCCCAAAGGGTGTAGATTGAATAGCGGAATAGAAAATATGATATCAAAAGGTGTATCTATCTCACACGTACAGACCCAGACTAGGCCCCGATTACTATTTTTTGTACCCTAAAGGCAGGATGAGGAGTAGGAGGAGTTTGGAACAGGCAGGAGGCAAACTGAAGCACCCTGCAATCCTCGGCGGTGTAAGATGCCCCCCAAAAATTGGAAAGGTGTATCTCACACGTACCGATACAGATTATGCCGCACTTTAATTATTTTTACCCCAAAGGGTGTAGATTGAATAGCGGAATAGAAAATATGATATCAAAAGGTGTATCTATCTCACACGTACAGACCCAGACTAGGCCCCGATTACTATTTTTTGTACCCTAAAGGCAGGATGAGGAGTAGGAGGAGTTCGGAACAGGAGGCAAACTGAAGCACCCTGCAATTCTCGGCGGTGGAAGATGCGCCCCAAAAATTGGAAAGGTGTATCTCACACGTACCGATACAGACTATGCCGCAATTTAATTCTTTTTACCCCAAAGGGTGTAGATTGAATAGCGGAATAGAAAATATGATATCAAAAGGTGTATCTATCTCACACGTACAGACCCAGACTAGGCCCCGATTACTATTTTTTGTACCCTAAAGACAGGATGAGGAGTAGGAGGAGTACGGAACAGGCAGGAGGCAAACTGAAGCACCCTGCAATCCTCGGCGGTGGAAGATGCGCCCCAAAAATTGGAAAGGTGTATCTCACACGTACCGATACAGACTATGCCGCAATTTAATTCTTTTTACCCCAAGGGTGTAGATTGAATAGCGGAATAGAAAATATGATATCAAAAGGTGTATCTATCTCACATGTACAGACCCAGGCTAGGCCCCGATTACTATTTTTTGTACCCTAAAGGCAGGATGAGGAGTATGAGGAGTTTGGAACAGGCAGGAGGCAAACTGAAGCACCCTGCAATCCTCGGCGGTGTAAGATGCGCCCCAAAAATTGGAAAGGTGTATCTCACACTTACGGATACAGACTATGCCGCAATTTAATTATTTTTACCCCAAAGGGTGTAGATTGAATAGCGGAATAGAAAATATGATATCAAAAGGTGTATCTATCTCACACGTGCAGACCCAGACTAGGCCCCGATTACTATTTTTTGTACCCTAAAGGCAGGATGAGGAGTAGGAGGAGTTCGGAACAGGAGGCAAACTGAAGCACCCTGCAATCCTCGGCGGTGGAAGATGCGCCCCAAAAATTGGAAAGGTGTATCTCACACGTACCGATACAGACTATGCCGCAATTTAATTCTTTTTACCCCAAGGGTGTAGATTGAATAGCGGAATAGAAAATATGATATCAAAAGGTGTATCTATCTTACATGTACAGACCCAGACTAGGCCCCGATTACTATTTTTTGTACCCTAAAGGCAGGATGAGGAGTAGGAGGAGTTCGGAACAGGCAGGAGGCAAACTGAAGCACCCTGCAATCCTCAGCGGTGGAAGATGCGCCCCAAAAATTGGAAAGGTGTATCTCACACGTACCGATACAGACTATGCCGCAATTTAATTCTTTTTACCCCAAGGGTGTAGATTGAATAGCGGAATAGAAAATATGATATCAAAAGGTGTATCTATCTCACATGTACAGACCCAGGCTAGGCCCCGATTACTATTTTTTGTACCCTAAAGGCAGGATGAGGAGTATGAGTAGTTTGGAACAGGCAGGAGGCAAACTGAAGCACCCTGCAATCCTCGGCGGTGTAAGATGCGCCCCAAAAATTGGAAAGGTGTATCTCACACTTACGGATACAGACTATGCCGCAATTTAATTATTTTTACCCCAAAGGGTGTAGATTGAATAGCGGAATAGAAAATATGATATCAAAAGGTGTATCTATCTCACACGTGCAGACCCAGACTAGGCCCCGATTACTATTTTTTGTACCCTAAAGGCAGGATGAGGAGTAGGAGGAGTTCGGAACAGGAGGCAAACTGAAGCACCCTGCAATCCTCGGCGGTGGAATATGCGCCCCAAAAATTGGAAAGGTGTATCTCACACGTACCGATACAGACTATGCCGCAATTTAATTCTTTTTACCCCAAGGGTGTAGATTGAATAGCGGAATAGAAAATATGATATCAAAAGGTGTATCTATCTCACATGTACAGACCCAGGCTAGGCCCCTATTACTATTTTTTGTACCCTAAAGGCAGGATGAGGAGTAGGAGGAGTTCGGAACAGGCAGGAGGCAAACTGAAGCACCCTGCAATCCTCAGCGGTGGAAGATGCGCCCCAAAAATTGGAAAGGTGTATCTCACACGTACCGATACAGACTATGCCGCAATTTAATTCTTTTTACCCCAAGGGTGTAGATTGAATAGCGGAATAGAAAATATGATATCAAAAGGTGTATCTATCTTACATGTACAGACCCAGACTAGGCCCCGATTACTATTTTTTGTACCCTAAAGGCAGGATGAGGAGTAGGAGGAGTTCGGAACAGGCAGGAGGCAAACTGAAGCACCCTGCAATCCTCAGCGGTGGAAGATGCGCCCCAAAAATTGGAAAGGTGTATCTCACACGTACCGATACAGACTATGCCGCAATTTAATTCTTTTTACCCCAAGGGTGTAGATTGAATAGCGGAATAGAAAATATGATATCAAAAGGTGTATCTATCTCACATGTACAGACCCAGGCTAGGCCCCAATTACTATTTTTTGTACCCTAAAGGCAGGATGAGGAGTATGAGTAGTTTGGAACAGGCAGGAGGCAAACTGAAGCACCCTGCAATCCTCGGCGGTGTAAGATGCGCCCCAAAAATTGGAAAGGTGTATCTCACACTTACAGATACAGACTATGCCGCACTTTAATTATTTTTACCCCAAAGGGTGTAGATTGAATAGCGGAATAGAAAATATGATATCAAAAGGTGTATCTATCTCACACGTACAGACCCAGACTAGGCCCCGATTACTATTTTTTGTACCCTAAAGGCAGGATGAGGAGTAGGAGGAGTTCGGAACAGGAGGCAAACTGAAGCACCCTGCAATCCTCGGCGGTGGAAGATGCGCCCCAAAAATTGGAAAGGTGTATCTCACACGTACCGATACAGACTATGCCGCAATTTAATTATTTTTACCCCCAAAGGGGGTAGATTGAATAGCGGAATAGAAAATATGATATAAAATTGGTGATTTTTCAATAGCACATGTGAACACAGCAGTGTCTTATGTTTTATGTCACAGTCAGCTCTGCAGCAGGCTATGAAGGGAAAAAAAAGAAAATTCCCCTTTAAGTTTGTAATTTTTAAATAGATTAGTACAGACTATGCCACAATTTAATTTTTTTTAACCCAAGAGGGTGTATATTGAATAGTGGAATAGAAAAAAGTGTATAAAATTGAAAATCACTCAATAGCACATGTGAACACAGCAGTGTCTTATGTCACAGTCAGCTCAGAGTCAGCACTGCAGCAAACAGGCTATGAAAGGGGGAAAAAAAATCCCTTTTAACTTGTAGTAAAATATAGCTGATGAACGCTGCACACAACTGACTGATAAAAATAGATTTTTTTTCTCCCTCCTCCTCCTCCTCCTCAGTGGGCTCAAGTGAGGGCAAAAAGATTGTTCACTGCACCACCCCCCACACAGCAAAATTGATGTAGACTGTCCCTGCCTAATCTCCAGCCTGGCCCTAATATGCTCAATAAGATCGTTCACTGCACCACCCCCCACACAGCAAAATTGATGTAGACTGACCCTGCCTAATCTCCAGCCTGGCCCTAAAATGCTCTAATAACTTTCCCTGCCTGCACTCCGACCTGTCCCTGCATTCTTTTCGGACACAATTTTTCACAGAATCACTGTCTGTCCCTAATCAGCAGCCAGCACGTATGATGTGTGCTCTGTCCCTAAACTACAGCAGAATGACGCGGCGCGCTGGGGCTCTCGAACTTATAAAGACATGGTCACATGCTTCAGATGGCTAATCACAGCTACTAATACATTAGTAGGCATGGCTGGGATGGCTTAAGGCACACCAGTTAAACGCTTGTTGATTGGCTGTTGAAAGCCCGCCATTAAAAGCACGCCATTACATACAAAACAGGAAATAAAATGACCGAACGCGGATTTTAAACCCGAACATACAGTAAAGTTTTCGGGTCCATGTTCGGGTAACTAAAATCCAATTATTCGGTACGAACACGAATAATACAGTCCGTGTTCGCTCAACACAACTTACCAATAGTGATGTCGCGAACATAAAATTCGCTGTTCGCGAACGGCGAACGCGAACATCGGCGAATGTTCGCGAACCGGCGAACATTGCGAACCGCCATAGACTTTAATAGGCAGGCGAATTTTAAAACCCACAGGGACTCTTTCTGGCCACAATAGTAATGGAAAAGTTGTTTCAAGGGGACAAACACCTGGACTGTGGCATGCCGGAGAGGGATCACACAAAAAAAAGTTCTTAAAAATTGTAATTATTTGATAGAGAGCCAATTATTGGAAAAATTTTAAAAAAATAAAAATAAAAAATTTCTTTGGATTTAGCATCTGGGGGGTCTAAAAAAGTGTACCTGTGAAGTTTCAGCTCTGTAGCATGTCCGGAACCAGAAAAAAATACGAATTAGGGTTAGGGCTAGGGTTAGGGTTAGGGTTAGGGTTAGGTTTAGGGTTAGGGTTATTTTTATGGCTAGGCTTAGAGGGTTAGGGTTATTTTTATGGCTAGGCTTAGAGGGTTAGGGTTAAGGTTAGAGGGTTAGGGTTATGGTTAGAGGGTTAGGGTTAGGTTTAGTGTTAGGGGCTAGGGTTAGGGTTACGGTGAGATACTTAGGGTTAGAGTTAGTAGCCCTACCCCTACCCCTCTAACTCTAACCCTAAGCACTAAAAATAACCCTAACCTTAGCCCTGACCCTAACCCTAGCCCTAACCTTAGCCCTGACCCTAACCCTAGCCCTAACCCTAACCCTAACCCTAGCCCTAACCCTAATTCTATTTTTTTTCTGGTTCTGGACATGCTACAGAGCTGAAACTTCACAGGTACACTTTTTAGACCCCCCAGACAATAAATCCAAAGAAATTTTTTTTTTTTTAAGTTTTTTTTTTTTTTTTTCAATATTTGGCTCTCTATCAAAAATGACAATTTTTAAGAACTTTTTTTGTGTGAAGTTTCAGCTCTGTAGCATGTCCAGAACCAGAAAAAAAAGATAATTTTTCAGTAGAGCAGGGATACCTGGACTGTGGCATGCCGGAGGGGGATCCATGGCAAAACGCCCATGGAAAATTACGTAGTTGACGCAGAGTCGGGTTTTGATCCATAAAGGGCATAAATCACCTAACATTCCTAAATTGTTTGGAATAACGTGCTTTAAAACATCCAGTGTGTGAATACGATCAGGTATGATGTTTTATCGGTCAAGTAGTGTAAGGGTTACGCCCGCTTCACAGTGACAGACCAAACTCTGACAGACCAAACTCCCCGTTTAACAACAGTCAGTCAGTCCATTTGCACAACCGCAAACTCCCCATTTGCACAAGGTTGGATACCAAGCTAGCCATGTCCCGTTCCTTGTCCTCACTGACATCATTGAAGGTCTCTTCCTCCACCCAGCCACGTACAACACCAAGGGTCCCCGAAAGGTGACAACAAGCCCCCTGGGACGCCTGCTGTGGCTGGTATTCCACCTCCTCAAAGCCACCTTCCTCCTCTGACTTCTCTTCTTCAGACTCCTCTCTCTGCGTTGCCACAGGTCCAGCAATTGACAACGACAAGGCTGCTTCTGGTGGTGATGGGGACCACAACTCTTCCTCTTCATGCTCATCTACAGCCTGATCCAGTACTCTTCGCAGGGCACGCTCCAGAAAAAACCCATATGGGATGAGGTCGATGATGTTGCCTTGGGTTCGACTGACCACCAGGGTTGTCACCTCCGCAAAAGGACGCATGAGCCTACAGCCATTGTTCATGAGCATTCAGTAACGCGGCCAAAAAATACCCAGCTCCGCAGAAAGAATGAAAGAAAATGAATGTTTTTTCTATGAAAAATTATCCTGTGGATCGCTTTTGGTCTGTTCACAATGAAGCAACGACCTTATCATCTGGGGTATGCCAACACACTCCTAGAGGTGATCGCTTCATTGTGATACGCAAGCCCCTTCACCACGACAAGGTAACGATCACGAAGGGGAATTGACACATGTATGTGCCTTTTTTTTGTTTTTTGTTTTTTTTGCAGCCACAGTGTAGCACCAGAGGCCAGAAAAATTAGGCATGTACACATGCATGAAAAAGTAGGTATTGTTGCAGCCGCTGTAGCAGCGGCCTGAAAAATTGAGGTTTTCAAGGCAGAAAGTGCACTAAAACATTGCGGCTTGAACCGTAGTTGGTGGCGGAGACGTCACATAAGTCATCCGGCATGCAGAGAATGATTAAAGACAGCAGCGTGTGGACCATTTTTAGGCCAAGGCATCTCAGTCATCACCAGGCCTTTTTTAGTCAAATGCATCACCCACTGTCAGTCCCTTCGGGATCCATGCCTCATTCATCTTAATAAACGTGAGGTAATCAAGACTTTTTTGACCTAGGCGACTTCTCTTCTCAGTGACAATACCTCCTGCTGCGCGGAAGGTCCTTTCTGACAGCACACTTGAAGCGGGGCAGGCCAGAAGTTCAATGGCAAATTGGGATAGCTCAGGCCACAGGTCAAGCCTGCACACCCAGTAGTCAAGGGGTTCATCGCTCCTCACCAGCTATCAGTGGTCAGATGGACCCTTGCCCCAACACTGTGTGCCAGACGTGACATGATTTCCTTTTCCACAATAGAGTACAGGTTGGGGATTGCCTTTTGTGAAAAATAATTTCGGCCGGGTACCTTCCACTGCGGTGTCCCAATAGCAACAAATTTTTTGAAGGCCTCAGACTCCACCAGCTTGTATGGTAAAAGCTGGCGGGCTAAGAGTTCCAACAAGCCAGCTGTCAGACGCCGGGCAAGGGGGTGACTCTGTGAGATTGGCTTCTTACGCTCAAACATTTCCTTGACAGACACCTGACTGTGGGCAGGTGAGCAGGAACTGCTGAAGGTGAGAGGCGGAGGGGCGGGTTGTTGATAGGGGGCATGGAGGACAGCAGTGGTTGACGTGGCTGAAGATGCTGGACCAGGAGGAGGATGGTGGCTTTCAGTTTGTGTGCTGCTTTTACTCATGTGTTGATCCCATAGGCGTTTGTGATGTGAGATCATGTGCCTTCGCAAAGCAGTTGTACCTAGGTGGGTGTTGGACTTCCCACGACTCAGTTTCTTTTGGCACAGGTTACAAATGGCATCGCTGATATCAGAGGCAGACACACAAAAAAAATGCCACACTGCTGAGCTTTGCAAGGACGGCATTCTGGTGGTGGCAACAGCTTGCGTTGATTGGCGTGCTGTCTGGCTGACCCCGGGTGCCGAATCTACATGCTGTCTGACTGCGCCACTAGCTCCTTGCGATGACCTCCTCCCCCTGCTTCCAACTCGTCTCCTCCTCCTCTCTGTCTCCCCATCTGAACTTTCCCCCTCTTCTTCTGCTCTTCGAGCAGGCACCCAGGTGACATCCACAGACACATCGTCATCATCAGCCGCTTCACTTGACAACTCAGCAAAGGCAGCAGCAGCAGGTACAACATCATCATCATCATCATCACAATGTACGTCCATGTGTATAATGCTGCCTGACTGAGACATATCCCCGTTATCTACATCCTCTGGCACTAATAGTTGCGCATCACTTATTTCTTCCAACTCATGTGAAAATAACTCCTCTGACGGATCAAGTGAAGCGGCTGTGGTGCTAGTGTTGGTCGTGGTGCCGGCGGGCTGGCGAGTGGTAAATTGAGAGGTGCCCGAAGCTGAGCTGGAGGAGGATGGTGCATTAAGGTTCCGAGCGGAAGCTGTAGACGATTGGGTGTCCTGTGTAAGCCAGTCAACTATGGCCTCAGAATTTTTTGAGTTCAGGGTCTGTGGTGGCCTCTGAACACTGGGCATTATTCTAGGGCCTAAGGAAATCACAGCACCACGACCACGACGGCCCTTGCGGGGTGGCCTGCCTCTGCCTGTCATTTTTTTTTTAATGTGTTGTTACTGTTGTACTATGAGTGCAAGGTGCTGTGCCACCCCTATAGGAGTGTTGGGCAGTGGGTACAGTACACTCTGTGGACCTGACAGTCACTGGCAACCAGGCAACTGCAATTAAAAAATATATATATTTTTTTTTACTTTGCAAGCTGCTGTGCCACCTTATATATCAGTGGTGGGTGGGCAGTGGCACAGTACACTCTCTGTGGACCTGAAAGCAGTCACTGGCACCCAGGCAACTGCAATTAAAAAATATATATATTTTTTTTTTACTTTGCAAGCTGCTGTGCCACCTTATATATCAGTGGTGGGTGGGCAGTGGCACAGTACACTCTCTGTGGACCTGGCAGCAGTCACTTGCACCCAGGCAACTGCAATTAAAAAAAATATATATATTTTTTTACTTTGCAAGCTGCTGTGCCACCTTATATATCAGTGGTGGGTGGGCAGTGGCACAGTACACTCTCTGTGGACCTGACAGCAGTCACTGGCACCCAGGCAACTGCAATTAAAAAATATATATATATTTTTTTACTTTGCAAGCTGCTGTGCCACCTTATATATCAGTGGTGGGTGGGCAGTGGCACAGTACACTCTCTGTGGACCTGACAGCAGTCACTGGCACCCAGGCAACTGCAATTAAAAAATATATATATTTTTTTTTACTTTGCAAGCTGCTGTGCCACCTTATATATCAGTGGTGGGTGGGCAGTGGCACAGTACACTCTCTGTGGACCTGGCAGCAGTCACTTGCACCCAGGCAACTGCAATTAAAAAAAATATATATTTTTTTTTACTTTGCAAGCTGCTGTGCCACCTTATATATCAGTGGTGGGTGGGCAGTGGCACAGTACACTCTCTGTGGACCTGACAGCAGTCACTGGCACCCAGGCAACTGCAATTAAAAAATATATATATATTTTTTTACTTTGCAAGCTGCTGTGCCACCTTATATATCAGTGGTGGGTGGGCAGTGGCACAGTACACTCTCTGTGGACCTGACAGCAGTCACTGGCACCCAGGCAACTGCAATTAAAAAATATATATATTTTTTTTTACTTTGCAAGCTGCTGTGCCACCTTATATATCAGTGGTGGGTGGGCAGTGGCACAGTACACTCTCTGTGGACCTGACAGCAGTCACTGGCACCCAGGCAACTGCAATTAAAAATATATATATTTTTTTTACTTTGCAAGCTGCTGTGCCACCTTATATATCAGTGGTGGGTGGGCAGTGGCACAGTACACTCTCTGTGGACCTGACAGCAGTCACTGGCACCCAGGCAACTGCAATTAAAAAATATATATATTTTTTTTTACTTTGCAAGCTGCTGTGCCACCTTATATATCAGTGGTGGGTGGGCACACAGTGGCACTGCAGTGGGCACAGTACACTCTGTGGACCTGACAGTCACTGGCAGCCCAGGCAACTGCAATAATAAAAAATATTTTTTTTTTCAATTTATTGCAACAAGATGCTGTGCCACCGTATATATATCAGTGGTGGGCAGTGCACTGCAGTGGGTACAGTGCACTCTGTGGACCTGACACAGCACTCACTGCAATTATGACAGAGGAAAAAAAAATATTTTTTAAAATGCCAGGTACTGTGCCTGTGCCACCCAAAATGAGTGTGGTGTGCACACAGTACAGTCTGTGGTAGGTCTGTGGCCTCTCACACACAGCGGGCAGGCAACTGCAGTCACAGTGTACAATATATATATATATATATATAGAAAAAACTCTATTACCTTACCAGCCCTTAAAAGGGCTTTTGGGGACACTAGATATATATATATATATATGTATATAAATAAATAAAAAAAAAAACCTCAATTACCAGCCCTTAAAAGGGCTTTTGGGGACACTATAAGAAGAAACAACTCAATTACCAGCCCTTAAAAGGGCTTTTGGGGACGCTATATATATATATATATATATATATGTATATATATAAAAAAAATTACACAAATACCAGCCCTTAGAAGGGCTTTTTGGGGTGCTGTCCTTACAGCAGTAGTGGACCAAGAACACTGCAAGACCAGGAACACTGACTAACTGTCCCTAGCTTAACAGCAGCAGCAGCTGTCCCTACTCTCACTACACACACTGCTTCAGAATGATCTAAGATGGATGCTGCCCTTGCTTATTTATAGGAGGTGGGAGGGTGTGGGAGGGAGGTATGCTGATTGGCTGGAAATGTGCCTGCTGACTGTAAAGTTCAGGGTCAAAGTTTGCCTCAATGATGTATTATGGGGGGCGGACCTAACATCGCATATGTTCGCCCGCAGCGGCGAACGCGAACATGCGAAGTTCGCCGGGAACTGTTCGCCGGTGAACAGTTCTATACATCTCTACTTACCAATCCTCCATGTCAAAATCATTATCAACCTTCCTGTCACATGTAGGAAAACTGCACTTGCTTTGACTACAACTTAGATTAGCACAGATACACATCACCCTAGCTCACAATACATGTGAGAATCACATTCAATGTACTTACAGTCTGGTTCAGGGGAGTCGGACAAAAGTGTTGCAGAATTATCCTCCACCCCTGGAGTGGGGGACAATTGGGGAGACCCTGCATGGGGTGATGGTGTTGAAGATCCTAGAAACACAAAGAGAAGAATACAATCATTGAACAACAGCTATTTTCTAAAGGCACACAGAAAGTAGTTCCTAAACATTGAAGGTAGTAGTTACAGTGGACTGGATAAGCAGCGGCCCCTCTTCCCAAGTCCTCCACAACAAACATCCTCAATGTCAGCTGCTACATAGCCCCAAAGTCAAAAATATACATTACAGCCCTTATAATTTCCAGGACACATTGAACACACAAACACATGTAGAGTACTTACTTCCCATTTGAGGACAGCTGTTGTCCTCATCCTCATAACTGAGGGACAATTCTGCATTGTCCTGGCCACCCACTTCCTCATGGTCCCCATGGTCCTGGCCCTCCTGCCCCTGGGCCACGTGACTTGGGCCTGCCTGTTCCGGCTCCGCTATCGCTGAAGCTACATCAACCACAAAAGAGAACAAAACAAAAATTCATTCCTCAAAGTTAGACCAAACACACAACACACCAGCACATCCACATTACTTACAGTGGGCCTGAGAAGGCTGAGCCTCCAGCTCCTCGTCACTTGTTTCTAAAAAGAACAACAGAACAATTTACACACTATTTTAGGACACAAATACGCAGCAACCTCTTAACATGCTAGCACCATACTCAATGCCCCTACAATTCTGCACATATAAGAGCACTTACATCAATGAGATGCATTGACCATGTTTAGAAACAGGAGGCCAACATGTAGCTGGCCAGCTAGAACCTGTCCTAGGTTGCTAATATGACCTACATGCATATACAGCTAGACCTGTTAATAACCTCAATACAGTGCATATGTGTATATGTGAGAGACAAAAGCAGAGTTATTTACTGTGATTTCATGTTTGGATGTCACATAACAGTTGTATGTTGTGTTCACAGAAGCAAAAGGAAATTTGCCTGTAAGATTCATTTATATGCCTGTAAGGTAAGCTCAGACACAGCAGAATTTAAACCAGAAAGCACAGAGTTAAACTTTATTACCCATAAGGAGTTTGTGGCCAATCACAGCCAATCTCACACTCAGCAACAGTCTTGGCCAATCACAGCCAGCCTTACACCCATTTTTTCTCTGAAGCCTCATGCTTTCAGCCAACCTTCTCATTCCACTACAGAGCAAGAGAACTGAATAGACACACAGATCCACAGAGCAGTTTTACGGAAGCAAGTGGCCAAAAATAGGTAATTAACAGTTATACATGTTCCTATTGTTAGTAATGTGATTAGAGCTGTATACTGAACTAGTTATGTGTTCACTTGTAGTTCCACCAAACAAACAAACAAACAAAAAACAAACTATCAAACTTCAAAAGTTATATCGAATTCAAACTAACGAACAAACCCAAACAACTCTAACAACTCAAAACCAAACCCAAGCAAACAAACTCAAACAGCAAACAGCAATAGAGAGAGAAATATATCCACCATTTGTTATACTGTATTCAGCACATGTTGTACATGGACTGTCTGCTGCAAAAGTATCACTGTTATCTATGAAGAAAAGTTGAAGTTAATAAAGAAGATACCTTAAGCGTTTGGTGTGCTCTTTAAACCTACTGCTTTCCATAGAATGGTATTAGAGGAATTTATAGAGTAACAGACAGTCTGGTTAGACTGAAGTCAGAGAGATCCAATTCTTCTAATGCCACAGCGCATAAGGCACTTTGTAGTGCTGCGCCTGCCAGAGTGGAACTATTTAGCCCTTTAAGGGCAAAGTAATAGTGCTCCTCAACTTGCAGAGTAAAGAGCGCATTTGAGCAGCGGAGCTACATAGAGGCCATAACGTGTGGTTTTAGTCAAACTACAGCCGACTCTTAAAGTGGCAGAACGGCAAAGGCAAGATAGACACAGAAAGAGCGCCAACCCTCCTGCGATTCCTAGAGAGAGAAAGAGACGCATGGTGGGAGGCAAAAGTACAGAGCTAGAGTGCCTGCACCGCTACCCACGGAGAGACCACGTACTGCAGCCAGCTAGTTTCCCGCCACTAGGCCCAAAGCCTGCAGCACAAAGCATCGCAAGTCAGCGCAGAGCATCGCAAGTCAGAGCAGAGCATCGCAAGTCAGAGCAGAGCATCACAAGTCAGCGCAGAGCATCGCAAGTCAGCGCAAAGCATCGCAAGTCTGCATAGAGCATCAGATCAAGAAAAGACAAGTCTCCTTTAAGACTGATATTTGTTCCAGCAACCTACAGATCGCAGTATCCTGCTCTTCAGAATAATGTCAGAACTTTCCTTTATTACTTATCATTGCAATAGGCTTGACAAAAAAGAGACATTTTCGTGTTCAGGAATAAAAGGACTGTAAGTAAAAAATAAGGGGCAGTTGTAGTACACAGACTCTAAAGTATTTAAAGTGAATGTCATTTTTTACTGCCTGCACCTATTGCTATTGCATTTAAAGTGAAAGTCATTTTTATTGCCTGCACCTATTGCTATTGCATTTAAAGTGAATGTCATTTTTTACTGCCTGCACCTATTGCTATTGCATTTAAAGTGAACGTCATTTTTATTGCCTGTACCTATTGCTATTGCATTTAAAGTGAAAGTCTTCTTAATATTCTTATTGAGTGTTATAGCATTTAGAGTAAAAATGTCTAAGTCTAGTATTGCTATGCCACTGTTAGAGGATACAAGGATAGATAAGTTAGAAAGTGAAGAGCAAGGGAACCTGTCTGAGGTAAAAGAGTCAGATGCAGCATTAGTCTTGCCCCAAACTGATATATCCCAACCAGACGAACTAAGACGTTCAGAACGTATCAGAAAACCGACCGCAAAGATGCTGGAAAATTTGGAGCAAGAAGCAGCATTAAAAGGAAAAAAGTTCACCAGAATGTATGATAAGTGGAAATTATACATTAAAGATGTTTGTAGAAGGCTAAAGCAAGAAAGTATAAAAGGAAACTTGAGTGATATTGTAGAGACGATAGAAGAATCTGAATCAGAGCTCATGGCAGCATATGTCAATCTGCGGTCATCCACGACACCTTCCCAGGATATTTTAAGGAACATGGACACGTGTACTGCAGTCACTAAAGGTTTAGTAAAGCTCATGAGAGAACTATCATCTGAAGCTAACTATGATGAAGTTAAGGCAAGAAAGAGAATAAACAAGCTCTTTATGAGAGACTATGCTAGGTCCTTAGGGGGAACCACAATCTCAAGTGGGACTTCCTTCACTAGCAGAAGTGCCAGTAACATATCAGAGTCCTCAAGTACCTTAATAGCCAAAAGAAAGGAACTGGTCGAACAACTTGCTGTCAAGAAAACAGAAATTGAGATGGAATCTGCCATTGAGGCGCAGCGCCTACGAAAAGTTGAAATGGAAGCTAAAATGGAAAGTCTGGAAAGGCTGAAAGAAGTCAAGATTATAGAAGCCAGACTGAGAGTACACGAAGAGGACCTGAATAGTAATCATAAGTCAAGAACAATATAAAGGTGCTAGAAAGGAGTGACATTACGGATGGGATGAGCATGGATTTAGAATCTGTGTGGGTTGAACTCGATAGGGAAGAAGATAAGGGAAAAGTAGTTGTGGGGGTTTGCTATAGGCCACCTAACCAAGGGGAGGAGGTAGAGCTGGAATTTTTAGCACTAATAGGTAAAGCGGCAAAACTAGGATCAGTCATCATATTGGGGGACTTCAATTATCCCGACATTGACTGGGAAGAGGGGACTGCACACTCGCATAAGGCCCGGCTATTCAGGGAAACCTTACAGGATAACTACATGTCGCAGTTGGTGGATTCCCCTACTAGAGAGAATGCTATCCTGGATCTATTGATCACTAATGACCCAGACATAATCTCGGAGGTAGGAGTCCAGGACAACCTGGGCTCTAGCGATCACAGGATGATCACATTTAGTATAAATAACAATATAAAAAGGCAAGTGGGGAACATAAGAACCCTAAACTTCAGAAGGGCAGACTTTCCAAAATTGTACTCATTGATGGAAAGGGTAAACTGGGACCAAACCCTGGGATCACTGACCACAGAGGAAAAATGGGAATGCTTTAGAACAATATTAAGCAAAGGCATCTTGCAGTGCATTCCTATGGGGAATAAATTTAGAAGAGACAAAGCCAAACCTGGCTGGCTAAACCGTAGCGTTAAAAAACTTATTAGGGGAAAAAAATTGGCCTTCAAGAAATATAAATCAGAGGGCACCGTATCGGCCTTCCAGCAATACAAGGAGGAAAATAAGAAGTGTAAACACGAAATCAAGATGGCTAAAATCAACTTTGAGAGACAAATAGCGGAGGATAGTAAAAAAAACCCAAAGAAATTCTTTAAATATATCAACAGCAAAAAAACTAGGGCAGAGCATATTGCACACATAATTAGCGATGATGGGAGGATGGTTACAGAGGACACTGAAAAAGCAACCGTGCTGAATTCTTTTTTCTCGTCAGTCTTTACGCAGGAAAAGGAAGGGTACACTGACCATGACTGTATGGTTAGTAGTAATACACAGGACTTGCCACTATGGCTAACAGAGGGGGAAATCAGGGAAAGACTGGATAAACTTAACACAAACAAATCACCAGGCCCGGATGGCGTACATCCGAGAGTGCTCAAGGAACTCAGTATGGTTATATCTAGACCACTGTTCCTGATCTTTGCTGACAGTATTAGGACAGGAGATGTACCAGGGGATTGGAGGAAGGCTAACGTGATTCCGATATTCAAAAAGGGCCAGAGACATATCCTGGGAAATTATAGGCCTGTCAGTCTGACATCAATAATATGTAAACTTTTGGAGGGGATGATAAGGGACAATATATCGTAGAGTATGCTAAAGACAACAACATCATCAGTAGTAACCAGCACGGGTTTACAAATGGGCGATCTTGTCAAACCAATCTCTTAGCATTCTACGAGGAGGTGAGCTGTGAGCTAGATAGGGGCAGACCAGTGGATGTGGTGTACTTGGATTTCGCTAAGGCGTTTGATACAGTTCCCCACAAGCGCTTAATTTATAAAATAAGGTCTGCAGGTATCGACAGCAGGGTTTGCTCTTGGATACGGAATTGGCTAAAAGGCCGTGTCCAAAGGGTAGTAATAAACAGCGCATACTCAGACTGGTCTGAGGTAGTAAGCGGGGTGCCCCAGGGCTCAGTCCTGGGACCAACCTTGTTCAATTTATTCATAAACAGCATTGAGGACGGGATCAGTAGTTCGTTATCAGTTTTTGCAGATGACACAAAATTGGCCAGGGCAATAACTGCACAGCATGAAGCAGATATCCTACAGAATGACCTGGACAAAATTACGGAGTGGGCAACGACATGGCAAATGAGGTTTAATGTGGAGAAGTGTAAGGTTTTGCACTTGGGGACCAAAAACATAAAAACACAATACACGTTAGGAGGGGAACCCTTGGGGGAATCAAAAATGGAGAAGGATCTGGGAGTCTTAGTTGATGATAGATTAGGCAACAGCATGCAATGCCAAGCGGCAGCTTCCAAAGCCAACAGAATATTAGCATGCATAAAGAAAGGGATGTATTCCAGAGATAAGACTATAATCCTTCCACTTTATAAAACTCTGGTCCGACCGCATCTGGAGTATTCTGTCCAGTTCTGGTCGCCAGTCCTCAGGAGGGATGTGTTGGAGCTGGAGAAAGTCCAGAGAAGGGCAACTAAACTAATTAGGGGGTTGGAGGACCTTACCTATGAAGAGCGGCTGCAATCGCTCGATTTATTTTCCCTGGAGAAAAGACGTCTGAGAGGGGACATGATAGCAATTTATAAATATCTTAATGGGGATCTCAGCTTAGAAGAAAAGCTTTTCATTCGAAGGAATTGCATGAGGACTCGAGGACATACAATGCGATTAGAGGAGAAGCGTTTTAACCTCAGGCAACGTGGGGGGTTCTTTACTGTTAGGGCTACAAGATTGTGGAATTGTCTACCACAAGAGGTGGTTTCTGCGGGTAGTATGGTGACTTTCAAAAGACTCTTAGACTTACATCTCAAGGATCAGGAGATTGAGGGCTATGTTAGATGATTACAGTCACACACACCTACACAGGTTGAACTGGATGGACTATTGTCTTTATTCAACCTCACCTACTATGTAACTATGTAATGTAACTATAAGTCCAAATCTGTACTAAGTGAAGATGCAGACTCCTACTTCCTTTCATACGCCCAGGAGAATGAAAGGAAATCACCTGTATGTAGTGAAGAAAAAAGTCTGTGCCCTTCTATCCCTGCTCAGAAAGACAAAGAGAGAGACTTACCTAATTCAGAACTAGGTGAGAAAATAAAACTAGATGATCCCATTCCTAGATGTCACTGCAATGATCAGGAAAATGTTGCAACTATTGTCCCAGCAAGACGACAGAGAACAGTCCCAGCAAGACTGCCCGTTCCAGAACCTGCTGTATTTTCAGGAGACATACTGAAGTTCATAGAGTGGAAGGTGAGTTTTGAAATGATCATTGAGCACTATTGCTCCAGGCCAGTTGACAAGTTATTCTACCTTCAGAAATATGTTGGTGGAGAAGCAAAGAAAGCTCTTGAAGGTAACTTCTATAGAACAGACGAAGAAGCCTACAAGCAAGCTTGGGAAAAGTTAAATGCAAGATATGGTCATCCTTTCTTAGTACAAAGAGCCTTTAGGGAGAAATTGAATAACTGGCCTAAGATAGGTCCTAAAGAACATTTCAAACTCCAAGACTATGGTGACTTCCTGCAAGCATGCAGCAATGCCATCCCACATGTACGAGGACTAGAAGTACTGAACGACTATCTGGAAAACCACAGGATGCTAGCTAAACTACCTGAAGGAGTGGCTTCTAGGTGGAATCGCTATGTGACTGAACAGTTAGATCTAAATAAGGACTTCCCAAGTTTTGAAAAGTTCTCTGAGTTTGTAAATAAGGAAGCACGAATAGCATGTAACCCAGTAACAGCATCTTATGCCTTAAAATCCTTAGAAGAAAGGCCTGCGAGAGATATAAGACGTTCAAGAGCAGCTAGCTTTGCAACCAACACAGCAGCTAAAGGTCTAGATACCTACGAGAGCAAGTTCAAAGTCACTACTGGGATCAGTAGAGAGACAGAACTGACAAATCCTCAGACTACCTTTAAGTGTATGTTCTGTGGAGAGAACAACTCCATACACAAGTGCCAACAATTGAAAGAGAAGTCCTCAAATGAAAAGAAAAAATTTGTACTTGATAATCAACTGTGTTTTGGATGCCTAAGAAAAGGACATATTACTAAGGAGTGTAAGAAAAGGGCCACATGTAGTGTTTGCAAAGGACGCCATCCTACACCACTACATGAAGAACGTCCAAAGAAGGATGAATCCTCAATACCTAAAGATGCTGAGGAAGAAAAGAAAGTATCAGTATTCTCTTGCAGAGTAAGGGAAGGAGAAAGCAACGGCACATCAATGGTCGTACCAGTGTGCATTTCAAATCCTAAAAGGAGGAATAAGAAGGTATATGCCTATGCACTATTGGATGCCCAAAGCGATGTTACCTTCATTGATCAAGAAATCTGCAAGAAATTACAAGTGGCTACAGAACCAGTGAAGCTCAAACTCACCACAATGACGGGGAGAGATACATTAGTGAACAGTCAAAGAGTCAAAGGATTGAGAGTTAGAAGACTTCATTCAAACCTCACATTAAATCTACCTCCAGCCTATACGAAAGACGATATACCTCTAGATCGAGATCGCATACCTACCTGTGAAACAGCCAATAAATGGGAACACCTATCTGTCATATCACATGAAATGTCCCCGCTGAAGGAGTTTGGTGTTGGACTGTTGATAGGCTACAATTGTCCCGAAGCTTTGGTACCACGAGAGGTAATCACAGGAGGAAAAGGTGAACCCTACGCTGTTCGAACTGATCTAGGAAGGGGTGTTGTTGGAGGAAAACAGCAGATAGCAAACTCAAGACAGGTGACAGGATTGTGTCATCGAATATCCGTCCAAGAGTTACCAACTGTAAGTTCAACAAAAGTAATCAAGATCCTTGAGTCTGACTTTGCAGACATAAGTTCTGAAGAAAAGAGTGTATCTCAAGAAGACATAAAGTTCGTACACACTCTAGAAGAAAGTATTCAGCAGAATCAACAAGGTTATCTTGGAATGCCCTTACCCTTTAGAGAACGACCTTGTATGCCAAATAACAGAAATCTTGCCCTAGCAAGATTGAAATGCCTGAAGAAAAAGATGGGAAGAGATCCCAAATTCAAGCAAGATTATTTTAAATTCATGGAAGGCATCCTTGAAGAAGGACATGCAGAGAAGGTGAATAACCAACCTAAAGAAGGAGAAGTGTGGTACATCCCACATCAAGGTGTTTACCACCCAAAGAAACCAGATAAGATTAGAGTAGTATTTAATTGCTCAGCAAAGTATGATGGTGTTGCATTGAACGATCATCTACTAAAAGGACCAGACCTTACAAACACTCTGCCTGGAGTACTCTGTAGATTCAGAAAGTATCCCGTAGCGGTCATGTGTGACGTTGAAAAGATGTTCCACCAGTTTCATGTGAAGAATGAAGATAGAGACTTCCTGAGGTTTCTATGGTGGGAGGACGGAGATACAGATACAGAGCCAGCAGAATACAGAATGAAAGTACACTTGTTTGGAGCAGCATCGTCTCCAGGTTGCGCCAATTATGGTATGAAGTACCTGGCCAACAAAAATGAAGAGTATTGCCCATCAGCAGCAAATTTTCTTAAGAAAAACTTCTATGTAGATGATGGTCTTATAAGTCTAGAGTCCACAGAATCTGCAATCAAACTAGTAAAAGAAAGCCAAGAGTTATGCGCAAGAGGAAATCTGCGCCTTCATAAATTCATCTCAAACAACAGAGAGGTACTGGAATCCATCAGTGACTCTGAACGTGCATCAAAAATGAAGGATGTAGATCTCAATTATGATCATCTTCCAGTTCAGAATGTACTTGGATTGGGATGGAATGTAGAGAATGATGAGTTCTTCTTTGAAGTATCCTTTGAAGAGAAAGTTGCAACTAGACGTACCATTCTTTCCGCAGTGGCTATTATATATGATCCATTGGGATTCTTGGCCCCAGTGATCCTCAAAGCAAAAGAAATACTACAAGAATTATGCAGACGGAAGTTGGGATGGGATGAACCCATACCTGAAGATTTGAGGCCAAGGTGGGAGGCTTGGATAAGAGACTTGCAAAATTTAAGAGAAGTTCGGATACCCAGATGTTTTGTACCTCATGATTTCGGAGAGTACAAGAAACTAGAACTTCATCACTTTTCAGACGCCAGTAGTTATGGTTATGGTCAGTGCTCCTACATCAGAGTGATAGGAGAAGGAAAAATACACTGTGCCCTGGTTATGGGAAAGACCAGAGTTGCACCTACCAGTATTCAGACAGTACCAAGACTTGAACTGACAGCAGCTGTTGTTTCAGCATCAGTAAGCAAGTTTCTGAGAGAAGAATTAGAGTTAAAAATAGATGAAGAATACTTTTGGACAGACTCACGAGTTGTCCTAGGATACATAAATAACGAAGCTCGAAGATTCCATGTCTTTGTCGCCAACAAAGTTCAATATCTATCAGAACAGTTTTGGAATAGATGGAGGAAAGAGTACTTAGCCAATTTTACGCTAAGAAGTAAATGGCAAACACCCAGAAGAAATGTCCAAGTTGGTGACATAGTATTAGTGAAAGAAGAAGATTTACCTAGAAGTCAATGGAAATTGGCTAAAGTTCTAGAAGTTCAAAAGGATAAAGACAGACTAGTAAGAAGAGCGTTGTTACAAATAGGAGACTCAAAACTTGACAAAAAGGGAAAACGTCTCACTACTCCACTCAAGTTGGAACGTCCTATACAGCAGTTAGTTGTTCTACTTGAAAGTGATAAAAGACACTTGGAAGTTGAGAACCTGATAGAAAATTCCCCAAATTCATGTTCAAATCCTACCATAGAGAACATAGAATTATAGGTAATTTTGGTGGGAGTGTAGCTGGCCAGCTAGAACCTGTCCTAGGTTGCTAATATGACCTACATGCATATACAGCTAGACCTGTAAATAACCTCAATACAGTGCATAAGTGTATATGTGAGAGACAAAAGCAGAGTTATTTACTGTGATTTCATGTTTGGATGTCACATAACAGTTGTATGTTGTGTTCACAGAAGCAAAAGGAAATTTGCCTGTAAGATTCATTTATATGCCTGTAAGGTAACTCAGATACAGCAGAATTTAAACCAGAAAGCACAGAGTTAAACTTTATTACCCATAAGGAGTTTGTGGCCAATCACAGCCAATCTCACACTCAGCAACAGTCTTGGCCAATCACAGCCAGCCTTACACCCATTTTTTCTCTGAAGCCTCATACTTTCAGCCAACCTTCTCATTCCACTACAGAGCAAGAGAACTAAATAGACACACAGATCCACAGAGCAGTTTTATGGAAGCAAGTGGCCAAAAATAGGTAATTAACAGTTATACATGTTCCTATTGTTAGTAATGTGATTAGAGCTGTATACTGAACTAGTTATGTGTTCACTTGTAGTTCCACCAAACAAACAAACAAACAAACAAAAAACAAACTATCAAACTTCAAAAGTTATATCGAATTCAAACTAACGAACAAACCCAAACGACTCTAACAACTCAAAACCAAACCCAAGCAAACAAACTCAAACAGCAAACAGCAATAGAGAGAGAAATATATCCACCATTTGTTATACTGTATTCAGCACATGTTGTACATGGACTGTCTGCTGCAAAAGTGTCACTGTTATCTATGAAGAAAAGTTGAAGTTAATAAAGAAGATACCTTAAGCGTTTGGTGTGCTCTTTAAACCTACTGCATTCCATAGAACGGTATTAGAGGAATTTATAGAGTAACAGACAGTCTGGTTAGACTGAAGTCAGAGAAATCCAATTCTTCTAATGCCACAGCGCATAAGGCACTTTGTAGTGCTGCGCCTGCCACACAACATCCATTCACAATGGGTCACACACCCCCCCCCCAATATCATGTGTTCACTCTGCAGTCACATTAGTCAGAGTTCCAGAAAGAGGATGATAACGTTTGTTAATCTGCCCTTGATTTTACACATTGACCATGTAAAGGTTATTTTAGCAAAAAATAACCAATGAACCATGGACACATCTACACACTTTTCGAGTATTATACAATGACTATAATTTGTCGACATTGCTAATACTCCTCCACTCCTGAGTAGTTTGCTGTTACCATGTTGCTCTAACACAGTTCAGCATAAGTTGAAATAAATGCACCGACATTATTAGTCCTGATCACTAACCCCCAAAAGCTTTCTAATTTAAATTTCTACAATTAAAATGTTTCTGCTTACGATCAACAATTCTGAGACGGTCTAGCGGCTCGCTCCCAGGGACCACGTACTCCAGTGTGGCAGTCCTCCTCGTCCCCTTCTTTACCAAACACACCACCGGTTTGCGTCCGTCCGCTGTGGCTAGAACCAGAAGATAAAGAAGAAAAATTTCAAAGACCAATGTTTATAGTAGTAAAAAAGGTTGTGAAGAGACACTTGATGGAGGTGGCAAAGGTAGGGGGCAAAGGGAGGGGGGAGGGAATTGTTGCATACCTAAACACAGGCCCGCCTACCCTAAAAATAATCACAGATCTGGGCACATGTAATGTATATCTTTACTTACCACAGATTTGGTCCGCAGCTTTTCGCAGCAGTCTTGGAGAACTACGCTTGGCATCACTCCAAGCCTCCAAGCAGGTCCACAAACAGGGCACGGAACCGAAATCTCCGCCGCAGCCTCATCCGGACACGACACAGTATGGTGTGTTTGGTATGAAGGTGGGTGTTGATGTTATCATAATCCCGGAGGAGGAGGAGCTGTGGAAAGAGCAATGTATGTTTGAGTCAAACTATGTTCAAAAATGTAAATTCTTGCAAAAACATGCTAGATCCTCTTTTAGATATTGTAGAACAAAGAATCCCATTTCTGGTGATACATATACATCTATGTCCAAATCTAGCTCCATGACATAGGTCGACCCACACTGGTGATTACCTCAACATGATGTTGGCATTGTGTCAATTGTCCATTCAATACCCACCTCAAAGTATCATAACAACATGTGGAGGCTTATACACATCACCATGGCTAGTGTTTGGGGAGGGGGGCGGCTGTTTTTTTTTTCACATAGGCTGAAGCCCCATTACAAATCTGACAAGCAGATCCTGTCCCCACCCCCCACAAACAAAAGTCTACTAAGTACTTTAGTTATGTGTTACTTAACACAATCCATACTCATTCACAGGAGGGAGGGGCATTTGAAATGGTGATATGATAGGTGAACACACTTTTTTAAGGAGAAATTACGACATCTCAAAGTCTCATAGACACTGAGATGAGTAAACCCTTTAGGGGCCTTCCCTGGAAGAATGCCCATGTCCAAGATATGGACACGCTTATTTAGGTTATTGGTGACAGGGCGCCTAGAGATGTTAGTTTAGAGGGGAGCTCTGACATTCCCTGAGCACAACTTTTAGCCTATTTATTACTTCCCAAAAGCTAGACAAGCAAGAAAGGGCACAATATCTATTGTTGGTGCCTTTTAAGATGTTTTATTTTTGAGGTGTTTTATCATGTACATGCTAAAGTGACTCTTTACCCATCTTGGAATCTGTACCAATGGAATTTTTGGGATCACATGTTAGAGCTAACATTGAAGTCTCAACACAAACATACATTATTGATCAAGCTAATGATGTGTTGACGCCCTTTTCACACTGGGATGACTTGTGTGATGACTTAGGCTGGCCATACACAATACTATTTTATTATAATTTGCTGAACAATTTTGGAAAAAATGTAACTTCAAATATGTAGTACAAAGGCCTGCGTAATTAGATACAAGTGAAAGTGTTGTTTATCTTTGACCTCATATTATGTGGTTTGTGGTAAATCTAACAGAAAGTGTACAACAAAAGTTGAACATGTATGGGCAGCCTTAGTCGCCTGACAGGTCACACTCCATTGTGTGCAATGTAACCCTTCTAAGCAGAGTGACTCAAGTTGCTGCACCGTCTTAAAAAATTACTCCACTACTTGTGTGCGACTTTGGAGCAGCTCTTACTGCCGGCTCACACTCTTGCTATGACAGACATCAGATGTGATTTGGAGCACAATGCTCCTAAAATCACATGCGATGTGTGTGTGTGTTGCAAATTCAGCCATACAGTTTGTGTGGCTGAATTATCAACACAATCACAGTCAAATCACACAGAATCCTTTTTTGTGGTCCACAGCAGAATTGGATTGCATAGTGGTTCATAGCAGTGCCATCCGATTCATGTGCGACCTGTAAAATCCCAATGCGATCTGATCTGGGGGTGTTGTTAACTTGCAATGGACACCCCCATGGATTCACATATGCCAGTGTGAGATGCCTGTGCTGTGAATGCGATCCATGAACACGCAGGCAACTCGCAGTGTTATCACATCAGTATCAAGTGAACACACATTCATGTCTTGCCTTTTTTGCTTCTTTATCCAATGCAATCCTTTGGAGACATGACCAGGCCATATTTTCGTGCTCACTCATTCCATCTCTGGTGAACAAATTAGCTGCTGTCTGCACATCCATCTTATGATGGTGACTCTCAGCCAACCGTGTTGACCACCAGAGCTTGCAGTGTGTATGTATGTATGTATTTATACCTAAAATTGTGTTTCAAATTTATTTAGGGAATATCATGTTTCAAATCATGCATCTATGAAAAGGGGCAATCCATTTGTGTTTATATAGACAGATTCTAAAATGTATTAGCAATATGTAACTTTTTTGTTGTTTTATATTTGTACAAAACTTAAATATTATCATATATAATACATATATATATATATATATATATATAAAAAGATTTTATATATATATGTATATATATATATATATATATATATATATATATATATATATATATATATATATATATATATATATAAAAATATATTTATAAATATATATATATATATATATATATATATATATATATATATATATATATATATATGTATATATATAAATATATTTATAAATACAATTTTTATATATTGTATATAAAATTTTAATATATTGTATATAAATAAATATATATATATAATGATTTTAGATATATTAAAAAAATATTTTATTTATATATATATATATATATATATATATATATAATTTTTGTAGATATATCAAAATATGTTTATATATATATATATATATATATATATATATATATATATATATATATATATATATATATATTTTTTTTTTTTTTTTTTTTTTTTAAATATATCAAAATATGTTTAGATATATATATATATATATATATATATATATTTTTATCATATATATTTAATTACTATTAAATAAATGGAAAATTTTAATTCTATTTCTTTTTGGATTTCGGAAATCAGAAAAAAATTTAAAACAAATTATTAATTATATATAAGATCTTAAATAATTTTGTTGTTACATATATATATACACACACACACACACTCACACACACATATATGCGCATATATACACATACACGCAACATAGAGAAAAATATAATGTAACTATAGATATAGGAACAGGTTCACATACAGGAAGTTTATAGAATAGGGGAACTGACGTATACTAGGCAGGAAGTGCACGCGTGGGAAACTACACTAAAGAAGACTCAACTTGGACACCCGCTAGATAGGCGACAGACCCCCACTAGCTAACTGAGAGATCTCGCACATTCAAATGTGTACATTTTCACACACACACACACAAACACACATCTTACCTTGCAGATAAACACCACAACTGCTGGAGTGTATAGTGATGGCGCCATGTTGCTCAGAATTGCGAGAGGAACTGTACACATTCCGGAAACGTGTGCACCCAATAATAGTGTCGTTTCCGGTTGATTTTGGAAATGTGATTACGCATATTAAAACGTTAGCGAATTCGCGCACACGAGTAAACATTGCCTATACACAATCAGCATGTCTAACAAACATTGCAAATAATAATATAACAAACATTTGTGGAGACCAAAAGACATTTTTATTTATACACATAATCAATGTTTTGAGAAGACATTTGAAACATGCCCGCCCACCACCATCAATGTTTATTAAAAACAGAATACACAGCTCAAACATTTCACATCACGTTTTTTTTCCCAGTATCAAAGCCTGAAGCCACACAAATTTTAGATATTTTATAACATTAACTTCTTACAAAATTTACAGCACATACATCAACAAAGATCCAAGACAATTAAGATACATGTGCAGATTGAGTAACCAATACACAATTATGTTAAAACAAACAAATACTTACAGAGAGTCAAATATTCATTCCCACAAATACTGGCCTGGGCTATGTGTCATTAGACATAACAGACAACACAGCCAAATCCCACCTCCCACCTAAAAATAACAAAGGCCTCCAAATTTTTAACATAAAGCATGTCCCACGCACAATATATTGGACCTGTTGCCAGGCCAAATCTTCTCTCATGTCTGAGTGTTTTTTATAAGATAATGTAAGCCACACACCCAGTAATGGTAACGCCCAGGAGAAAATTTAACTGTCTGTGTCCTGGAAGCAAAACAACATAAGTGCAAATGCTATTTCGAGGAGGATGTAAGAGGGATAATTTGCCAAGCTTTGGAGCATGCGTGGTTTATTCAAAAACACAATAAATCATCTAAATGTTCGAGCATGCCCAGTTGAAATAAAATGGGAAATAGAAATCGAGAGAGAGATATATAAAAAATATATATATATATGTATGTATGTATGTATGTCTGTGTATATATGCGAAATTACAAATGTATTTTAGGGATTACAAAACACTATTTCTAATGTTTATATAGAGGTATACATACATATATATATATATATATATATATATATATATATATATATATATATATATATACAAGTACATGATATATACATATATGTAGGTATATATATATATAGATATATATATGTATATATATACATATAGTGTGATGTGAATCTAGCGCTATCCAGAGGACTAGTAAATATGAATAAAACACTCCTTAAAGCTGCGTATACCCGTTCTGTGGACCAGACAGTAGTAAACAGTTAATGGAGGGGGGAGGTACCGCGCTTCAGGGAGAATAAATCTCTTAAAATAGTGAAACTGTATTATAGTGGTGTTAAACTCAAAATTATCTCTGTAATGTGTATACAATCAATACAAAATAATAAAGTTAGAATATGAAATGACCTACAATCAATACAAAAAATAAAGGTGTATATACTTCCAGTATATCATACAATATGCGTAAAGTGCTCTCGTGCTAATACCATAAAATTTATAAATCTATATACTAAGCTTGCAATACATCAAATGAAGGTGAATAAAGTGACAGGTGCTTATTCAATCCGCTTAAAAACAAAGCAGATACATAAAGTGCTTATAAGTGAATAAAAGTGCTTAGAGTGCCCAAAAAATGTCCAAATCAATTCAATTAGCCCGTATAGGCGAAATTCCTTCTTATTTCTTCACTGTTTAACCTCCACCTTTCACCAAGTGATAAAGGGGGTGCTCTTTAGTCTTTAGACCCCCTAGGGGTGCACTAGCCGCTCACCTCAATATATAAGGAAATGCGCCTTATAATTATATGGTTCTCCTTTTCCACATCTCCTCTTAGCCACTCCACAGACAGGGGATGAAAATGGTCTTTTATCTGAGTCGGGGTGAATTCTCACAAGATGATCCACGGTATCTCAAAGAAAAGTGCTTATATAGTGCAGTATTTCCATAAAATCATTTATTGAAATAAAGATATATTACACTCACATATAAGCGAAGGTTTAAAAGCCTTAAAACCGAGCTTCACTGCGGACTCTTTCTCCGCGTCTGACATCACTTCTGGTATACCGCCCTACGCGTTAAGCCACTTCCGGTCACGTGGCTTCTTCTATAAATATATATATATATATATAGAGAGAGAGAGAGACAGAGACAAAAAAAATATATATATATATATGTATGTGTATATATGTGAAATTACAAATGTATTTTAGGGATTACAAAACACTATTTCTAATGTTTATATAGAGGTATACATACATATATATATATATATATATATATATATATATATATATATATATATACAAATACATGATATATACATATATATATATATTTAGGTATATATATATATATATATATATAGAGAGAGAGAGAGAGAGAGAGACATATATATATATATATATATATATATATATATATATATATATATATATATATATGTGTATATATTTATATATTTTTTGTTTAAAGTTCAAAACCAAATTTGGGCTTTGAAATTATTTTTGGGGGGGGGGAGCATTTCTTTTGGGGTTCAGGTTGTTGTTTCAATGATTGAACATGTAGCTAAGACAATAATCATGCTCATCACTCATAAACATCCTTAATAAGTTTGGAGTTGTAAGGACTGAGGAATAGCACAATGATTAGGGAGTCTGCCTTCCTGCTCTAGGTTTGTGAGTTTGAATCCAGAATGAGCCCTTTGTATGGGCAACAATTGAAGGTCTCTAACCCTCAAAATGTTAGCATCAATACTTTTGCTATTGTTTGACATAGGCATGTGTATCACCAAACTCTTAATATAAAGACGTTACCTAAATAAAAAATATGCCACATAAATTTGGGCCTGCCCATGCAATGGTGACAAACTGCATACATTTTTTAAAGTCTTTAAAAGCATTTAAAAGCCTTTACAGGTTACCACTTTAGAGTTACACAAGTGATCTAGTGCTAGAATTACTGCCCTTGTTCTGGCATTCGCAGTGATACCTCACATGCATGGTGCAATTGCTGTTTACATACCACAAGAGACCTTCACCTTTGTGTACGAGCATGGGGGGACAGGAGTGCTATTTATTTTTGATTTTATTGTTCTCACAGGGAAATTAAATATCCCCGGTGATAGCAATAGGCAGTGATCGGTACTCTTTTCTGAAAAATCTGGGGTCTATTAGACTCCAGATCTCTCCTCTACCCTTAAAGCATCTGGCCACACCAAGATCGGTGTGATCAGATGCTTTCCCAAATTTAAAAATGGCACTGTTTATATCTGGTGAAACTGAAGTGATGAAATGCTCATAGCTTCTGGTTTCTTAGGCGATAAAGATGATTGGAGCCATTCCAGTCTCCAAACAGCTCTATGGTCAGCTGGCAGAACCGCCGGCTGCATTTTTCGGGTTCCCTGGTGGGATAGGAGAGCCTGAGAAAACCGTGGAAGATGGGGGGAGGGGAGGGATGGGGGGGGGGCTAATTAGCCGCTAGAATTTCTTTTAGCTGAAAGAAAACAATACCAAGACGATGCCTACTCCTGCAGGCATCATCCTGGTATGACCACGCAAAGTTCAGTAACATACCAGTACTCTGATGGTCCTTGTTGGGCATATATGTAATGTTCTTTTCATGCAAACTGTGGGCTGAATGAAAAAAGAGAACCTAACAGATTCCTCTATTCCTCTATTCACATCGAACAATGAGGATAAAGAAATCTCTGCAAGAAAAATTGTGTGGTATGCCCACCATTAGAATATACCAAGCTGCATCCACCCACTTCTAATGATGGACATGCATGCAATTTTTTCAACCCATGACCCACTGACCACCCCAGGCCCCAATGCTTCGGCATATACACTCTTTTTTTAATTGCGAAGGAGAAATCTCCTCCTACTTCGATGCAACCACTGATGTATGTATGCTGAAAGCACACCCTGCTTCTGTCAGAATAGATAGATCAGTGCTGCAGCTGATTGGCATTCCTGCAAAGCAAACAATGGTTACCAAAAAACACAGCAAGAAACGAACATTAACTCAATAAAAGGACCTTTTTTTTTACTGAAATCTGTGCCAAAAAAATGAAAAATATATATATGCCGAAGCATTGGGGCAATTCGCCCACTGACTACCCCAGGCCCCTCATGCTTGGGAATATGCATTCGTTTTTTTAACTGCAGAGGAGAAATCTCTTGCTAAAGTGCTGCAATCATTCACGTATTCATGTATGTATTCTGAAAGCACACCCTGCTACTGTCAGAATGAACAGGCCAGTGATGCAGCTGAACGGTGTTTCTGCAAATAAAACAATAGTTAACAATAAGACACAGTAAGAAGTAAACATTAACTCAATAAAACTTTATTTTATTTTTTTTTTTACTTTTTATATTTTTTGTTTTAACTTTTTTTTTACTTTTTTGTAACTTGCAAACTGCAAACTGTAAACTTTCCAGGCTAGGGTCTCTTAAATTGCAATAGCCAGTTTTCTGACGATCTAACATCTTTTAAGACCCTGTGTAAATGTGTGCCTTAGACTGTGCCCTGCTGTACCCTATACTAATACTCCACTAGTGTGTGGTAGAGACAGAAGCCGTCTTTGAGGCAGAGACCAGGTTGGCCAGGACAGGAGGAACAAAAAAAGTGGGTGTCTCTCTCCGTGTCTGCTACAGAGGCAACATTTTTTGGGGTGACTTTTGGGTCAGGGTACCAGGAATGGCATAGGAAAAATGCCTCCCATGCAGCTGGCTCACTGCATCTGAATTGGGAATTTGGACCACAGCCCCTTCTGGATACAAAAGGGCCATGATAATCTCTTCCTGAAAGTTTAGGAAGGATCTGCTTCTTCCTGACGCTTTGTATAGTACAAAAGCGCTAAACAGAGCCAATTGAAATAACTATACTGTCACCATCTTGTACCAGTGCTTGGCTTTTAGGGAAACTAAGTACAGCTTCATCATCTGGTCGTTGAAGTCCACCAATCCCATGTTAAGGTTGTAGTTATAGCCACAGAGGGGTTTCTTAACAGCACCAGTCGTCGTTGTGATTTGGACTGTTGTGTCTGCGTGAATGGAAGACATGGCAAAAATATCCTGTTGTCCTTCCACTTCACTGCAAGCAATTCATAATTTCTCAAGCAGGCTTTCTTTCCCATCTAAGTTGGATATTTACAAGCCGTTGTGGGAAGCCCCAGCAATTCGGTCGCACAATTCCACATGAGCCAATTTCCAATTAAAAAAGGTGTCTAAAAAGTGTATAAAAATGCCTACATACAAGTGCTACCCTTCATAAAACAAGGGAGACACCAAGTTCCAAACAATCTTGCTATTGCTCCCCATGTAGTCTGGACATCTGGTGGTCTTTACACGGCTATCTTTTCCCTCGTAAATCCAGAAACTACATGTATAGCCTGTTACCCTCTCCCAGAGCTTATGCATTTTGATCCCATATCTGGCACAGTTGCTGGGAAGAAACTGTTTGAATGGAATGCAGCCAGAAAAGTTAATATGGGACTCATCTATGCAGACATTTTGTTGGGGCGTACACAAGTCTGCAAATTTTTGGTTAAAGTGATTTACGAGGGGCCAAATTTTGTGGAGAAAATCATATTCAGGGTTACCCCAAGGATGACAGAGTTCATTGTCTATGAAGTGCATAAATTGCATTATATTTTCGTATCTCTGCCTGGCCATGGTAGGAGAGAACAAAGGCATATGATGAATCGGGTCTGTGGACCAATATGATTCTTTTTAGTAATGCCCATGTTGAGGCTTAGGCCCAAAAAAGTGTTACTGCATGTCTGGTGTGTTTGTTGACCTTAGCAGGAACCTCTTCTCCATCATCTGAGCTATCAGTCAGGGTGCTGCTGCTCTCTACAGGTTCATATTCTCTGCCTGATTCTTTCAGTGAGGCTTCCCGATCGCTCTCATCTGCATCTGACATGCTCACTAATGTAGTCTTCATTGGACATTTTAGCCACTAAATTTACAGGTACCTAGTGGGACTCATGGGTAAAAGAGCACCTGGCTGCCAGACACTGCTTGAACCGCTACAAAAAAAAGGACTTGCTAGTGCTAGCAGACATCAGGTCTGATCTTGCTAACGCTGCGGTTTTGTATGTATCGGAAGTGACAGTGATCTACTGACACTGCACTTGTTGGGGGGAGGGGATGCTGAATGCAGGTGTTGGCAGGTTTCAGGGCTGATCCCGCTAACGCTGCATTTTTAGGGACACTATACTATTGGGGACGCTAGTATAGTTCTGATCTGACCAAAGATATTGATACATTCAGATATTATACTAGTAATGTATAGTGTATCTGTGAAGGTGCTACTAAAAAAAAAAAAAAAAAAAAGAAGAAAAATCCACATTTGATATAAAATTAAAGTAAATGAATAACAATCAAGTGTAGAAAAAAAACAGCTGCTTTACCAAAACTATAAATAAAAGAATAAGTGCAGCACTAGTGAAATGATACAAAATGACAAAAATGTAATTAATTGTGAAAATAAAAGTGTCTATGAAAGAAGAGTGAAAATGATATATTCCAGTGTTAAAAAAGAGCATTCTCCATAGAAAAGGCATCACAAACCCCAGCATGCATGAGAGAGCCAGTCTTCCCAGGTCCTTTGTGTATAAGCACCAACACTGAAAAGTAAAGGAATGTCCGCTTTCCAGAATCAAATGGCTTCCAAATTAATTGAAAAGCATGTGACGCTTTTAGGGAATAGAATCCCAAAATGCATGAAAACATTAATTCCGTTCATTCCTGTAGTAGTGTTACTGGCAATCAAAGGATTAAAATGTATTAGAGTGAATATGTGGCGGGCAAACTGATGCTATCTGGGATTGACGCTAATACTATCTGGATTCACCTGTGACACTAATACAGTGATCAGGAAAAAAAATCTGTGCCCTGTAATAATGACAACGTGACAGAGTAGTGAAAAGGTTAACTGGGGGCAATCAATGGGTTAAAATGTATTCAGGAATATGTGGTGGGCAAACTGACGCTATCTGGGATGGACGCTAATGTTATCTGGCGTCACCAATGCCACTAATACAGTGATCAGCTGATCAGCAAAAAATCTGTACACTGTACCTAATGACACTGTGACAGGGGAGTGAAGGGGTAATTGGGGGTGGGGGGGACGATCAGGGGGCTATATGTGCCTAACTTTGTGTCTTACTGGTGTGACTGTGTGCTGCTTAAACTCACCTCTTCTCTCACAGAACAGAAAAGGGCTCCAGGAGGGAAGACCTCGTCATTTCCTGTGACTGTGTTTTGTAAACAGAGGCACATGCTGATCACTGAATCGCCAGATACAATTAGCAGGTCCTGGGCAAAAATCATTGACCTGGAGCTGTTAAATGATCGGTGCTGCAGCCAATCACAGCAACGCCAGGACCGGCGAGCACGCAAGTGCTTGCCGCGGCTCAGGAACCTGCAGGGAGCGTGGATTATGTATAGATACGTGATCCAGCACAGAGCTGTCACTCTGTAGCAGTAAAACTGCTGTAGGGCAGTGAGCAACTGGTTAATGCATGAAAAAAATATGAATTATAATTCCTGCAAAAATGCAATGCACTAAAACGAACAGGTCTAAACAGCTTTTAAGGTAATATTCACACTTCCACATTCCGGTAGTACTCATAACATGCATAGTATTTTTAATGAATACATATCTTGCTTTAACCGCTTTCGGACCGCCCGCCGCAGAAATACTGTGGCAGGCTGGCCCTCCTGCACAAACCGCCGTAGGTATTCGTCGGTCGCGTGCCTGCAGCTAGGGGGCGAGCGTGCACCGCCGCCAATGAGGAGGAGAGTCCCAGGCAGCTTAAAAATCCCTTCAACATTGCTGGATAAAGAAAGGCTCAGATACATATTAGAGAGGCTGAGGGGGGTTGCTGCAAGTAGAAGTTTTTTATCCTAATGCATAGAATGCATTAAGATTAAAAAAAACTGCTGCCTTTACAATCCCTTTAATTAGTGACAAAAATAAAAGAATCATGTAATCAAAAGTCCATCGTATATCTCAAAACAAAAAGTCCCATCAAAAGATCCACACTACTATGTGATAAGTGAATGACAGTTCATACAGTATCTCACAAAAGTGAGTACAACCCTCACATTTTTGTAAATATTTTATTATATCTTTTCATGTGACAACACTGAAGAAATGACACTTTGCTACAATGTAAAGTAGTGAGTGTACAGCTTGTATAACAGTGTCCTCTTCCACTCCTCCATGACAACATCACGGCGCTGGTGGATGTTAGAGACCTTGCGGTCCTCCACCTACCTTTTTGAGAATGCCCACAGATGCTCAATAAGGTTTAGGTCTGGAGACATGCATGGCCAGTCCACCTTTACCCTCAGCTTCTTTAGCAAGGCAGTGGTTGTCTTGCAGGTGTGTTTGGGGTCGTTATCATGTTGGAATACTGCCCTGTGGCCCAGTCTCTGAAGGGAGAGGATCATGCTCTGCTTAAGTATGTCACAGCACATGTTGGCATTCATAGTTCCCTCAATGAACTGTAGCTCCCCAGTTTCGGCAGCACTCATGCAGCCCCAAACCATGACAATCTCACCACCATTCTTGACTGTAGGCAGGACACACTTGTCTTTGTACTCCTCACCTGGTTGCCGCCACACAAGATTGACGCCATCTGAACCAAATATGTTTATCTTGATCTCATCAGACCACAGGACAGGGTTCCAGTAATCCATGTCCTTAGTCTGCTTGTCTTCAGCAAACTGTTTGCGGGCTTTCTTGTGCATCATCTTTAGAAGAGGCTTCCATCTGGGATGACAGCCATGCAGACCAAGTTGATGCAGTGTGTGGCTTATAGTCTGAGCACTGACAGGCTGACCCCCCCCCCCCCACCCCTTTAACCTTTGCAGCAATGCATACCTCTATTTTCCAAAGACAACCTCTGGATATGACACTGAGCACGTTAAACCGCTGTATGGTCTTGGCCACCGTGCTGCAGCTCAATTTAAGGGTCTCGGCAATCTTTTTATAGCCTAGGCCATCTTTATGTAGAGCAACAATTCTTTTTTCAGATCCTCTGAGTTATTTGCCATGAGGTGCCATGTTGAACTTCCAGTGACCAGTATGAAAGAGTGAGACCAATAACACCAAATTTAACACACCTGCTCCCCATTCACACTCTGCCCTTGTAACACTGAGTCATATGACACTGGGGTGGGAAAATGGCTAATTGGGCCCCATTTGGACATTTTAACTTAGGGGTGTACTCACATTTGTTTCCAGCGGTTTAGACATTATTGGCTGTGTGTTGAGCTATTTAGAGGGGGCAACAAATATATACACTATTATACAAGCTGTACCCTCACTACTCACTACTACTACTCACTCAATGTGTCTTGTGAACCACCACCTCAAGGTGAAATGCCTGTCATACACAATGAATCTTAGCTTACTGATGCATACAACATGAAATACTGCATGTGGTGGTGTTACCACAGTACAGTGGTGTGAATGGGCCCTAAAAGTACTTACTAAGTGCAGGAATCAAAATGTACCAGACAGTTAAGGCTCCAGATTACCTCTCAATACCTGTGTAGCTCCATATATTGAAATCACAGTGTGATGTTTTTGCTGTCATACAGCTGCACCTTCATAATGAGCCAAAACAAATGATAGTGCTGCTATAGACAGTTGAGATGCTCACCAGGAACATTACTGCTCTGGTGATTATGACTAGCTAATCACAAGTGCTATGGGGCGAAATTTGACTACCCAGCAACTGTTTTTTGCATATAGGCAACAGGAGGCATGGTCCTCTTAGATCCTTTAAAAGATGTTTTAAGATTTTTTTTTTTTTTTTATGTATATCAATATTATTAGGTTATTTTAAGAAGCTATGTTAAGGGTTGAGGGAATAGGACACAACCATTTAAAAGGTAACTTCACTTATGTGGGACAAAGAAATAGCAAATTGCGACAAATCAAATCATATTGTAATTGAATGTTATTAAAAATAACCTTTCCTTTTCAATCTGCAGCCGCTGTCATTTTCTGTAAAATGCAATGCAATATGGCTACCTGGAGGTGTTCTGCACACAGAATGTGCATAAAACGCCCCCCAGAAACATAATTTCCTGCTTGTGTGATTGGCTCACTGATTTTCCCAGAAGTCTGCACTAATATACAAGTCATATTTCAGGCATCCCCTGCCACATTTGTGGTGAGATACTCCCAATGGGAAATCACATCTAAAAAGGATGTGTACCCTGCAGTTTTCCTCATAAGAGCCCTGCAAATGCAGCAGCTGGTTGATAATTATGAAAGCACTCCAATTAGATTCACTTTCCCACATGGACACAGACTAACAAACAGGGGTTTCTTCAGAATAACAAAAGGTAGGAATCTGCAACAAAGTTTGCTAAAATCCTTGCAATGTAGAAAGATCGCCCAGAGGGGAATGTTTTTACTGAACAAAAGAGGAGTTACTCTTTAACTGTTTTTAGCATTTATTAAGTGTAACTCCAGCTTGTGCAATTTTTAACCACTTTACGTCTGCCTGCAGTAATATTACTGTGGCAAAGTGGCTCGTTATCGTCTGACGACGTAGTACTACGTCGTCAGGCACTCCCCATTCTCGGCGGCGCGCGCGCACCGCCGGAGGCTCGCTCCCGCTGTGTTCAGTCACAGCGGGAGTCGGGCCAGGGGAGGAGCAGCAGCGATTGCCGCTGCTCTTCCCCGATCGTTGGGGATCTAGTGTGGAGATCCGCCTGCTTGTGTAAACACAAGCAGGCGGATCTCCTAAGTGACAGGCAGGGTCTGATTGCAGGGTTCAGCATAGCTTAACCCTGGATCTGTCCTTGTGTCACATAGTCCCCTCCCCCCACACACGTCAGTAAGCACCAGGCATACATTAACCCCTCCCTCTCCAATAAAATTAACCCCTTCCCTGCCAGTGTCATTTTTACAGTAACAGTGCATATATATAGCACTGATTACTGCAGTAATGTCACTGGTACCCCCAAAAGTGTCAAAAATGTCAGTCAAGGGTCCAATCTGTCCGCCGCAATGTCGCAGTCCCGCAAAAAAAAATCGCAGATCGCCGCCATTACACGTTAAAAAAAAACACCAAAAATGACAGAAATCTTTCCCTTTGTTAGTAAACGCAATAACTTTTGCGCAAACCAATCAAAATACGCTTATTGTGAATTTGTTTTACCAAACATAGGTAGCAGAAAACAAATTGGCCAAAAATTTAAAAAAATTTAGATTTTTACATTTTTTTGGGGGAATTTCATATAAAAAAATGTGAAAAATATTGTTGTTTTTTCAAAATTTACGCTCTTTTTTTGTTTATAGCGCAAAAAGTAAAAATCGCACAGGTGATTAAATACCACCAAAAGAAAGCTCTGTTTGTGGGAAAAAAAGGACATAAATTTCGTTTGGGTATGGCGTCGCACGACCGCGCAATTGTCAGTTAAAGTCGCACAGCGCCGAATCGCAAAAAGTGGCCCAGACGTAAGACAGCAAAATCCTCTAGTGGTAAAGTGGTTAAAAAATACATAGCCTGTCACAGGTTGAAAGACAAGCAGCTTTCTTCAATCCACTTTCTTTGAACCCAGGTTGTCATAGACAAACTCATGAAAAAATAACATCAACAACCAAGGTTTAAAGACATCCTGTCCTTGTGACAAAAGTATTGCAGTTGTTATCTCCGGATCAGGAAGGCAAAGACAGCTATAAAAACATTATCAGAAATGCTATCCATCCTGAATAGCCACGGTCCAATATTCCCACGGCTGGTGAGGTCTACGCCATTTGTGGGGATAAGCTGGTCATTGTGGCTTACCTATGGCCTGGCGGAATGCTTTGGATTGGCTAACTGCATATATATACATGTTAAAAGATCACGTATGTCTATGGAGCTAATGTAGCCATATTTATGGTTCCTGATGAAGCAGCTGTTGGTTATCACCAATTTGCAAAATGCATTGAACCAGCATATCATGTCCTTGCCTACAGTCTATGCAGTCTGTATATACAATCTGTCTTTCTAAATATTATTGGATGTAACAGTTTTTTTTTATATGTTTGTATTTCTAATAAAATTATATATTTTTTTATTTTTTGGTGCTTATTTGTCTTTTGACAACTCCATACCCTTTAAAGTCCTAGTGTATTGAGAAACAACATGACTAGGTCCCACTGGCCATGCTATGGTTCTTGTTTCCCTCTCTCTATTCTTGTTGTATTATCAGAACTTTAACCTTTTCTCCGTGTATTTAAAATGTTTTTATGTTTTAGTTGCCCACAGGGTTAGTGCCTTTGTCAGTTATTTTGCCATATGCAACACAATTTAAAAGAGAAAGTTCTCAGGTCCTTTCAAATTTACAAGTGGCCCTGCCTTTTTGTTAAAGTGTTTTTCAGATGATCTACCTGATTCATTGTCCAATTAACATAACTCAATTACCTAACTTGTGCAGAAGTTTGCAAAAGGGTACCACAATTGATGCTCCTTTATTCAATAAAATTAACTAAATATCTTTTATGGTTATGGGGTTTTGCATTATTTTATAAAACATTTGGAAGAGTTATAAAGAATACATTCATTGCAGCATAACCTAGTTCTAGAAATCACATGGATAATCACCCAGCCACAAAAGCCATACTTGTATATTAGAAATTTTAAATCTATATTTTTGACAATACACTGATGACACAAAGGACATTTGCATTTGTGTGCTGTAATCTAAAAATCTAATTTTAAAAATCTATTTACAGTATATAGCACACATATAAAAATAGGAATCCATTTACAAAATAATATGTTGAGATAATTGAAAGTGGTAATTCTATGAGGAATATATGAAGGCAATAAATAGATTTTGTTATGTTCTTTTGCAATGTCATTGAAACCTGTTCTGTATATATTTATATTAGTCCCAGGATGCTGATTAGTATTTGACAACTTTTTTTTTTTTTTTTAAGTAGAACAGGGGAAATCAGCTTTTATTCACTTGGGAAACTAGTACTACTTCATGTCTGTACAATGTAGCCCACTTAAACAAATATCTCATACAATATAAACTGGTTTACCCTTGCTGTAATTGCTTGTTGTACTGACCTACTAATGAAATTATACTTTGTTGATCATAGAAAAAAAAGGATTGAACTAAAATGTGTGAACATTTTGGATGTTAGAAATGTTGTGGATACTCATTGCAATAATCACAAATTGATAGAGCAAAGTGCAGTACCTATAGCACAACAAGGAAAAAAGGGGAAAGGTATGTAAAAAAAAAGAATCTTTGTTCTTTACAGGTACCTTTTTCACATACGTTCAGTAGGCAAGTTTTACTTAAAGGAGGATGCCTGGATATTACCGGGTGACTTTGCATTGTACTTGCATTGTACCGCATTGTACTGTAAGGTCCACATTAAATTAGAGGTGTACATTCCCCTACCTCTATACCATACTCTAAAATAGAGGGACATCTGTGCAGGTTTTTGGGGATTCTTGGAATGTGTTTTGTAGAAATCAGGTGCAATGATATTATTTGTCTGGATTCAATTCTATTGGAGTATTTGAAGAGTTTTTTTTATTTCTACTGGCTCTTGCACTGTGTGACCTTCCTCTGACTAGCAGGCTTTCTGTTTATTGCTTACCTTTCCGTGTGACCATTTTCCTAGCATTTATGTGTACCTAGTGTTCCTTGTTCCTGTTTTGGCTTATCTATTTTGATCCTGCTCCATCATTTATTGGTGTAATCAACCATGCATCTGAACCATTGATGCACTTATTGACCTGATTATATCTTTTCCTTTCATGACAACTTTGATTCCATTATCTTTATTACTCTTTATTACCGATTACTCCTTATTGTTAATGACTTGGATCTACTTATCGTTTCTGAATACTGAACACTTCCAATACCCCCATACGTTACTGTCCTCAAAAAAAAAAAAAGCATGGAGCAAGAAATGTCCATCCTTTCTACTAGTTTGAGCATTTTGGCTTCCTCCGATAGTATTTTGTTTTTATAAAAATATTTCACATAAATTAAGGTCACACATACTTTTCTCTATGTTAGACCCTACTCTCTCTTCTCTTTTAGAGAATAGTATCTTCTCTTGAAGTTTATTTATCTTTAAAAAATTGTTAAAACATAAAAAAATAGTTATTGGAGCGTTATGTGGGAAGTGTTTTTTTCCCTTGCATATAATAATTGACTCAGCCACGTGAATTCCAGCCTGTAATACCCTTTAAAGTGTTACTAAACCCAGGAGCCTGCATTCACTATATATGGTCTCCCACAGCACACAGAACACAGAAATTAAATTATTTTAGTAAATAGAAACTGCTAAATACCTTTTCTCATTAGCAGTAAATAGCAGTTTTGTGACTTCTATCAGTGTCTGGTTGAGCACGGGTTAAAGCTTGTAGGAGGAGTTTTATTCTCCTCTGACTGTCCTATTAGGCTGCATGGCCGCTGACCCTCTGTCTGGACAGTGCAGTTTGGCCCTGTACTAATCACATGCACCCTCCCAAAAAAAATAAAATAGCAATACACACCAAACTGAGCATTTGTAGAGTGCCTCCAAGGCTCTGTACTATCAGGAGATAGATTGAGGACAGTAAAAGAAGGGGGGGGGGATCAGAGAAGACCGGATCAAACTGTTTTTTTTACACAAGGCGGAGGATTAACCCCTAGGTTCCACAGTGAGTATAACAAGCATGCTTTACTGCATTTACTGATTTTACTGTTGTGGGTTTATTAACACTTTAATTAACAGGCCATTTTTCAGTTTACAGTGTTGTAATACTTAAACTTGCAATCAGTTAGTCATGCAACATTGTACCCAAATATATTTTAGATAATTATTTTGCAACATCCATCTTTTCGTGGTATTTAATGACCACTGTTTTTTTTTTATTTTTTATTGTTTGGAAAAAAAGTTTTGCTTATATTTTGTTAAAATAGAAATGCCACTAAAAATTATGAACACCCCCAAAAGGACCCCTCTTTAGAAAGTAGACAATTCAAGCTGAACTCTGAATTTTACCACAGTTATTTGGAAATAAAATAAAACATGCTGGTATTGAGGGAGATAAAACATGGCGCTTGATAATAATGCACTAGATACAACACATACAGGCCATACACAGAGGGAGGTGGATGAGAGTGGGGTAAAAATACTGGTCTCATACCCCAGAAGGGTGAAGATAATAGGGTTAATATCCAGATGTGCAGGTAAAGGGGTAATACAAATAATATGGAGAGACAACCTGGAATTTAGATGAGAAATGGTGTAAGATATAAACACAAGCCTGTATGCATCAGTAACATTTTTCTGATTTTTATGTTTATCACATTGCAATGGAAAAAACGTGTCGTATCAAGATCTCCATTCACATTTTAAAGGGTAACTCCACTTTTGTGGGAATAAAATAGCAAATAAAAAAATAATATAGTAAATACAATTGTGGCTCAAATCGTATTGTAATGGAATGTTATGGAAAATGTCCTTTCATTTTCATTCGGCAGCTCTGTAATTGTCTGTAAAGTGCAATGCAATATGGTTACTTGGAGGTTTTCTTTACACAGAATGTGTACAGAACGCCCCCCCCCCCCCCAAAACATAATTCCCTGCTTGTGTGATTGGCTCACTAATTTTTCCAGAAGTCTGCACTCAGATACAAGTCAGATTTCCAGCATCCCCTGCAACAAAAATTTTATTTTTGGTGAGATACTCCCAATAGGAAATCCCATCTAAAGTGATGCAGACCCTGCAATTTTCCTCATTAGAGCCATGCAGGTGCAGCAGCTGACTTGTAATTATGAAACCACTCCCATTAGATATACTTTCCACATGGAAAAACGTACATGGATTTCTTTAGAAAAATAAAAGGTAGGAATCTGCAACAAAGTTTGTTAAAATCCTTGTAATGCACAAAGATCATTTAGTGTGGAATTTTTTTTCTCAACAAAAGTGGGGTTACTCTTTAACCACTTGCCGAGCGCTCACATGGAGCGTACTGTGGCAAAGTGGCTCGTTATCATCCAGCAACGTAGAACTCGTGTATCGAGTGAGGAGATCTGCCCGCTTATGTAAAAAAAGCGGGCGGATCTCCTATGTGACAGGCAGGGACAGATTACAGGATTCAGCATAGCTGAACCTGCGATCTGTGCCTGTGTCACACAGTCCCCTCCCCCCACACACCTCAGTAAGCACCAGGCATATATTTAACCCCTTGATCACCAATAAAGTTAACCCCTTCCCTGCCAGTGTCATTATTACAGTAACAGTGCATATTTATAGCACTGATTACTGTAGTAATGTCACTGGTACCCCCAAAAGTGTAAAAAATGTCAGTAATGGGTCCGATCTGTCCGTCGCAATGTCGCAGTCCCGCAAAAGAAATCACAGATCTCCACCAGATCGCCACCATTACTAGTTAAAAAAAAAACAATAAAAATGATTAAATTTCCCGTAGTTAGTAGCTGCGATAACTTTTGCGCAAACCAATCAAAATACTTATTGTGATTTTATTTACCAAACATATGTAGCAGAAAACAAATTGGCCTAAAATGTTAAAAAATTTTCATTTTTACATTTTTTGTTTGGGGAATTTCATATAAAAAAATGTGAATAATATTGTTATTTTTTCAAAATTGTCGCTCTTTTTTTGTTTATAGCGCAAAAAGTAAAAATCGCACAGGTGATCAAATACCACCAAAAGAAAGATTTATTTGTGGGGAAAAAAAGGAAATAAATTTAAATTGGGTACAGTGTCGCACAACCATGCAATTGTCCGTTAAAATAACGCAGTGCCAAATCGCAAAATATGGCCTGGTCAGGAATGGGGTAAAATCTTTCGGTCTTAAATCGGTTAAAAATACGCTCATTGAGAATTTTTTTGTCAAAGACATGTAGCTAAATACATTTTGGCCAAGATATATGACACAAATTGAATATATTGGATATTTTGTTACTGTCAAAGTAGAAAAATATTGTTATTTTTTCAAAATTGTCGCTCTTTTTTTATTAATATCGCAAAAAATGAAAAGCGCAGAGGTGATCAAATACCACCAAAAGAAAGCTCTGTTTGTAGGAAAAAAAGGACGTAAATTGCGTTTGGGTACGGCGTTGCATGTCCGCGTAATTGTCAGTTAAAGTCGCACAGTGCCAAGTTGCAAAAAGTGGCCTGGACGTAAAGCAGGAAAATCCTCCGGTCCTAAAGTGGTTAAATCTGTGTTTTTAACCACCTCTGTACTAAAACAATAGAGAGTATTTAGACATCTGTTTCTAGAGTAATGTTTTTAAATGCCACTCCAGAAAAAGCCCTTCAGGAGGCTGCTCCACTTGTTATTGTCAGCGAACCGAGCCATCCTTGGCAAGCACTATTCGCAGGCACAGTGTGCAGAACCAATCTAATCAGTTCTGATCACTATGATTGGTCATAGAAGAGGACATCATATATGGAAATGAAAATCAATGAAGGTCAACATGTACAGTATTTGTTTTTTCTGTTCTATTACAGGTTGGTGATAGGGTCTCCTTTAATCAGTATTGTCTCAGGCAAAAATAATTCTGAATCCTATTAGACTATATGCTAAACAGATCTGTATAAAAGCTTTTATTTTCACTGGATTGCTTTTGTAAAGCTTAAACGAGTAAAAAGAATGGACATTTCTTGCTCCGTGCTTTTTTTTAGGCAGGTAGATGCTGGAAATATATTTCTGCATCTACTTTTCACAAATACCCTTCGTAAATAAATCTCACTTGAGTAAATGATGAGTTTTGAGAATATTAGAACATAATCTCTGTAACGGGTCCCTTATATAGATTGTAAAATGCTTGCTTTTATTTTGCCCACACTTTGTCCTTTTTTACAGCTAAAATAAACAATAGACAATGATCCAATTGAAAATATAAGATTGTGCCTGGTTTAGTGTACCTTAAGCTTTCAGCATTTTACTTCCAATGTTGCAGAAATTCTTTATAAATTGTAAAAATTACCTACAAGCACAGCCTGAGGAATTCATTTGACTATATTTACCGTAATATTGTTAAAAACAAGTTTGCATAATTTAGAAGGTGTAAGAAAAATGAGCAGCTTTGCGTACACAAAAATGTTACAAAATGGCAAAAAAACAATGTCATCTTTACAAACAGACTCCATAGAGTAAAAAGCCCAGAATGAAAAAAAGAAAATCTCATGGTAAAGATTCTAAGCAGGAAAATGTTGGCACTGAATCTGGCAAACATTAAGTACCGAGGTGCCCATTTCCTGAATCTTGTATACTGCCAAGATGCTTTAAAGGCTAAGTTCATCTTTTCAGGAAGAATTTCACTTTTCACAATAAACAACAGCCTTTACTAATGTCTTGTCTGCCCAAACCATCCCAATGTGCTTATTTCTTTCTTACCTAGTCCATGGCAGCTTTAAATTTTCACCTCTCAGTTCAACATTTTAAAAAATGCTTTCTGAGTCGTGACTTCCTGTATTGCACTACCTTACTGCATCACAGAATAGGGTGTTTAACTCTCTGGACCACACCATCCTCATTACTATACCACCTCTTTTTTATTTCCACCCATTTTCCTACTACTACTCCCTTTAGGGAGCCATACACCATACAATCTAATTGTATAATCTCCTTTAGATCTATCATCGACTATTTAGTGTAAGTGCCTGCCTGATTTGATACAATATGTATAGATTGTTCAGGTGGGTCCTCTGTTTCCAAAGTTTTGGTAAATCTAAAGGAAATTGTAAAGATTGTACTATCAGATGACACATTTTATGGCCAGCTTTATACAAGTACATGGGTGGGAGACATTCAGGAGTCAATGTTCTTGTAATCCAGGTCTGCCTCAGGGAGGGGAAGGGTGTAAACACCCCATTTTCAATTTCAGGCCCCATTCATACAGAATAGTGGGAGCACACTTTTTTGGGGCTTCTTTCCACATAGGTCAGTCCATTGATTTCAGTGGGCTTCCCAGCAGTTGACAAATGCAGCAAAGTAGCTCATGGGACATGGTGGCACCTTGTGATTTGCACATTTTTATTGCGTGTTTTTTGCACATTTTTGCACCAGACAAAATGTACTGGTGCCGTTTACAGTTAGTGGCACCAAAAACACAACTAGTTCATTTGAAGTGTATAAAGGTGGCCATACACTTTGCAATATGATTGTACAATCTCTGTACAATTTCCTTTTAGATTTATAGAAACTTTATTAAAGGAGGACACGCCTATCCAATCACTCTGTAGCCAATCAGGCAGACCCTTACATTACATAGTTAATGTTAGATCTAAAGAAGATTGTACAATCAATTTGTATAGAGCACAGTGAGCTTTAATGACTTACAGGGACACACTTCCCCTGTTTCAACTACTGCAGCTCTGCTCCACATAGGCTGTTATGTGATCGCTCAGGTCACCCCTGTTTTGACGCAAACTGTTAGACAGGTCAATTTGGTTGGTAAGCAAACTGGTTAGCAAAGTGAACTGGGAAATTTTTATCTGTATTTGTCTCATCTGCGTTGCCTTCCATGTGTTCTTTGCTATGAAGGCCAGTTATAGGTGGGGGCAGAGGCCATTTTCTTTGTTGTTCCTGTATACTGATGAGTGGACACACTAGATGCCTTTGCTGTTTTGCCATAGGCTGGGCGTCTATTGTGCCCCCAAGTACCTTTAGGAGGGTTGGGCTACCTCCAGGCTCACCTGCCCCTTATCTATCCATTAGCTAACATGTGCTTCCACTGTGGAGACTCTCATAAATTTACAAGTGTTAGGACTGCAGGTAATACAGGGTGCCATGGAGTGGCCCTGCAGCTTACACATGCGTTTGCAAATGTGTGCTTAATAAACCCCTGTTTTGACGCAAACTGTTAGACAGGTCAATTTGGTCGGTAAGCAAACTGGTTAGCAAATTGAACTGGGAAATTTGTATCTGTATTTGTCTCATGTGTAGTAATAAGGCCAGCTGCCAAAGTACTTCCTTAGTTTATTAACAGTTTTCCCATTCCAAATACCAAATACCAGGATAGGTAAGGGTGGAGTTTTCTATAGGAGACTGGAAGGTCAGGTAAGATCTTTCCTAGAATTTAAAGAAAGCTTTACTTTTCTGCAACTGAGTTACATTAAGGGTATATGAATACACAGGGAAGTTGGTATTTAGAAAAAAAGGTGAACTTAGCCCTAAAGCTGCAAGTCCATTCTAGTTTTATTTAATCTTTTTGTATTACTGGACTGGATAATGTGGGATGCAAAAAATACAACATATTTTAAACATTACATTCACCAGTGCAGTGTCACATACCTGATCCGAGGCCAAGGTGCTAAGAGGACTCCCTTTGTGGCTAAGTGTGGTACACCCCTGAAGGTGGTACAGGAGGTCTAGCACCTAAAGAAGCACAGGTTACCAACAGGGTACCAAAGAGCTGGGCCAGAGATCACCTGGTGAATGTTGGAGATGGCTGGATACACCGCAAAACGGATGTCTCTCGGGGAACTCCAGATGTACAGTACTTGACAAACAGTGCACAAAGGAAATAGAAGTAGAAGCAAGGCTGATGGTCAACACAGATGATCAGTCAGGAGGCAAAGGCAGGTAGCAGAAACAGGAACTTGGCTGAGGTCACAACAGGAATGCAGGCAGGTAGTAGTAGCAGAAACCTTAATGTAAGCCGGAGTCATACACAGGAAGGCAATCAGGTAAGTAATAGAAAAAGTCTGTAAAGCAAGCCAGGGTCATACACAGGTGATCAAACAGGAGCAAGGATGGTAGAGCAAGCCAGGGGGTCAACGCCAGGAGAAGAAACCAGACTGGTCTGAAACAAGCCAGATCACAACAGGAAATCAAAGGAATATACACACACAGAAGCTCAGGAACACAGGAAGGCTGATGACAATCCAGCAATTTGGTGGAATCCGCAGTAGTCCTAAGTGGGGTACGCACTATAAGAAAATCAGGCGAAAGATCCAATTTTCCTCATTTCACAGCAAATCGGAACCAATGAATGAAATTTCGTGAGATAATCTCGTATGAAAAAGGCCTATTTTTTTGTTGCTTATTGTTTCTGATCATGCAAAGTCTTCCTTTTCTGATTTTTCTTGAAAATCGTACGAAAACAGTACACATTAAGCAAAAATCGTTTGTTCTGTTCCCGTACGAGAGAAATTTTAGAGTTTGTCCCTTTGGGAATTTTCATACGAAAAGTCGGAATCGGCTGTCGAAAGTTGTGTACACACTATATAAAAATCGTGCGAAAATTCTTTAAACTAAAATGTTCGCCCGATTTTCTTATAGTGTGTACAAGCCTTAATATAGGCCAGCAAGTGGCACATGTGTCACGTTGTGCGTGCGCACGCTCTTTCGCAGATTTGCACTATCGCACACCTGCGCACGCCAGTTTGCCATTCTTTTGCCCATGCGCATGCGCATGGGAGTGTGCTGGATGCTCCCACCTCTAGTATTGGCAGTATTGCCAGTTCTTCCACGGCCATTTCCCGGACATGCAGTCACCTATAACTACGTTATATACCAGTGGAAAAACACACCTGACGTTTACATACAAGAGACATTAGAATACAGTTAAGGGTTTAATGGCTCTCAGTGGGTATTCACTTTTTTATGTTCATTAACCTGTTTACTTAATGTGGGATTTATTATTTGCTTTTAAAATGGATATTCAAATGTAGATCATCAACCATTCATAGTTATCTATTCAAGATTTTCAAGGTTACAAGACCTTGGTGTTAATTAGGTATATGTCTCGGAAATGAAACAAAAAAAAAATAAGTCTCTCTGTATGTATACATGTTGATATTCCCAAATGCAAAAACAATGTATTGCCAATGGACAATAAATATTCCAGAACTTATAAGTCGTTTTCCTAATTATACACCCTTCAGAAATCCCTTAGCAATAAGGGGAGTGATGAAAATGACACATTTTTCTCTTCTGTTCTGTGCCCAGATGATTCAGATGATTCAGCTGTAGAAAAGCTTACACACTATTTGCAAATGTGGTGATCTCTTCTGAAAGACAGAGTGCATACTCTAAAGTGGGATACGCACTATAAGAAAATCGGGCTAACGATTGTCTGATTTTCCTCGTTTTTTCACAGCAAATCAAAACCGATGAACAAAAATTTGTACAAAAATTCTCGTACGACAAAGGCTTTTTTTTTTCTTGTTTATTGTTTCTGATCATGCGCCTTTCTTTTCTGATTTTTTTTGTACAAAAAATTGTACGAAAACGCTACATATTAAAGGAAAATCATTAGTTTTTTCCCACACAAAAAACATTTTGGGTTTGTCCCTTTGAGAATTTTTGTACAAAAATTCAGAATCGACTGTAGAAAGTTCTGTACACACTAAACGAAAATCGTCCAAAAATTCTTTAGACAAAAATGTTTGCAGGATTTCCATATAGTGTGTATGAGCGTTGAGTGCCGGTTCACACTTGTGCGATGCAGGAACGCTGCGAATATGCAGCGTTATCCCGCATCGCATCCGCACATCTGGCAGTTCACACTGCCATATGCGATACGCAGGGGGTGTCAATTAAATGTTAACGACACCCCCAGTTTGATCCCATATCGCAGTGCAATCTGACAGTTCGCACAGTATCGGATCGCACAAGTGTGAACCACTGTGCGATCCGATTCTGATGCGGCTGAAAAAATACCTCATGTGCGTGTTTGGTGCGGGTACAGTGCGAATTCAGCCATACAAAGTGTATGGCTGAATTCGCATCCGCACTTTAGATCGCATGTAATGAAGGAGCAGTGCGCTCCGAATTACATGTGATCTCCCAAGCCGCACACATGTGAACCGGCACTTAGTGTCTCACACTGCTGTGTTGGCTGATCTTTCTCGCAAATCATCTTAACCACTTAAGGACTGGGCCTATTTCTGACACTTGTTTACAAGTTAAGCTCAGTATTTTTTGCTAGAAAATTACTTAGAACTCCCAAACATTATAAATATATATATATATATATATATATATATATATATTAGCAGAAACCCTAGAGAATAAAATGGAGATCGTTGCAATACTTTATGTCACACCGTATTTGCGCAGCGGTCTTACAAACTCAATTTTTGGGGAAAAAAATACACTTTTTTTAATTAAAAAATAAGCAAACAGTAAAGTTAGCCTAAATTTTTTTATAATGGGAAAGATAATATTACGCCGAGTAAATTGAACTAAGTAACAAAGTAAACATGTCATGCTTTAAAATTGCGCATGCTCGTGGAATGGCGACAAACTTTAATACTTAAAAATCTCCATAGACGACACTTTAAAAATTTCTACAGGTTACCAGTTTAGAATTAAAGAGGAGGTCTAGTGCTAAAATTACTGCTCTCGCTCTAAAAATAACAGTGATACCTCACATGTGTGGTTTAACCACTTCCATACAGAGCAGCTTCACCCCCTCCTTGCCCAGACCAATTTTCAGCTTTCAGCGCTCTCACACTTTGAATGATAATTACTCAGTCATGCAACGCTGTACCCAATCAAACTTTTTATCATTTTTTTCACACAAATAGAGCTTTCTTTTGGTAGTATTTAATCACCACTTGGTTTTTTATTTTTTTGCAATATATGTGAAAAAAGAACGAAAATTTTGAAAAAAAAAAACATTTTGCTTTAGTTTCTATTATAAGTATTTTTTTTTTTCATAAATTTGGGCCAACATTTTTTACTACTACATATCTTTGGTAAAAAAATAACCCAAATTAGTTGTTATTATTTAGTCTGTGTGAAAGTTATAGAGTCTACAAGCTATGGTGCCAATCATTGAAAATTGATCACACCTAATCACACCTGATGTATCTCATTTCTTGAGGCCCTGAAATGTCAGGACAGTACAAATACCCCCAAATGACCCCTTTTTGGAAATTAGACATTCTAGGGTATTTAGTAAGAGGTATGGTGAGTTTTTATAAAGTTGTAATTTTTTCCCAGAATTCCTGGGAAAATGAAGAAATATTTTTTTTATTCTTTTACACAAAATTGTCATAATAACAAGTTATTTCTCACACACAGTATATGCATACTTGCAATTACACCCCAAAATACATTCAGCTACTCCTCCTGAGTATGGCAATACCACATGTGTGAGACTTTTACACAGCCTGGCCTTCAGGTGTTCTAGGAGCATAAATTACACATATAATTTCCTAACGACCTATCACACTTTTGAAGGCCCTGGAGCACCAGGACAATGGAATTACCCACAAAATGACCCAATATTGGAAAGCAAACACCCCAACGTATAAATTATGAGGGATAATGAGTCTATTGAACATGTTGTTTTTTCCACAAGTTTTTGGGAAAATGTGGAAAGAAAATGAAAACATTTTTTTTTTTTACACAAAGTTGTCAATTTATAAGATATTTCTAACACATAGCACGTACGTAGGGTACTCCGATGACAGGTACTCGGGTACCCTGATGACAGGTACTCGGGTACTCAGGTACTCTGATGACAGGTACTCAAATTACTCAGAGTACCTGTCACCAGAGTACCCGAGTACCTGTCACCAGCCCATCAGAGTACCCGAGTACCTGTCATCAGAGTGCCCAAGTGCCTGTCATCAGAGTACCCGAATACCTGTCACCAGCCCATCAGAGTACCCGAGTACCTGTCAACAGCCCATCAGAGTACCCGAGTACCTGTCATCAGAGTACCTGATGGGCTGGTGGCAGGTACTTGGGTACTCTGATGGGCTGGTGACAGGTACTTTGATGGGCTAGTGACAGGTACTCTTTATTGGGGGGCAATCAGTGTGTGTTTTGGGTATACTGTAATTGGTAACTAGCTGTTACCACAATCTCCTCCTCACACAGGATCAGTGTGTGAGGATGAAAACACGGTGACAGCTAGTTACCGTGTTCTTTGTTGACATTCTGTGACCTGCTGTGATTGGACACAGCCGGTCATGTGGTAAAGAGCAAATTTCATTGGCTCTTTACCCTGATCAGGGATGGACTGTGTCAGAGTGACACTCTCCATCCCCGATCGCTGCTCTGCGCGCCCCTGTGGGCGCGCGCGAGCGGTGTGCACGAGGGAAGTGCATGTGGCCGGCTGTGATTGGACACAGCTGGTCACATGGTAGAGAGCCATTTTTTTATGGCTCTTTACACCGATCGGGGATGGGCTGTGTCCCGACAGACACGCCGCATCCCCGATCGCCGCGCTGCGCCCACCCGGATCGAGGGAGTGTTCCTGCCGGCATCATTTGTCTATGGCCCTGTAAGGAAGTGGTTAAACACCGTTTACATATGTGGGCATGACTTGCATATGCTTTCTCTTCTGCGTGCGACCTTGGAGGGACAGGGCGCTTTAAATTTTTTTTCTCTTATTTATTTTACTTTTTATTTTTTTGTTTACACTGTTCCTTTAAAGACACATGTTTTGATTACTTTTATTCTTATTACAAGGATTGTAAACATCCCTCGTAATAGAAATAAGCAGGACAGGTCCTCTTTAATTTGAGATCTGGGGTCAAAAAGACCTCAGATCTCACATTTACAATTAAAAGCAATTAAAATAAATAAATTGGTCCTTAAAGGCCGTTGGGCAGAAGTGAAGTTTGACGTTGCTCCAGTCCTCCAAGGGCATAGATTCGAGTGGGGGCCATCTTGCCGTCACTCAACTTCCTGCCCATCAGCACAGGGGATCAGATGATCGTTTCCCCCGATACTGACCGCTTCGGGAATCGTCAGGAGGGGGCTGGGCACCTCTCCCGCTGCCCATGCAAGTGATCCTGTGGCAAATCCTCCACTGGGACCACTTTTACATGAAAGCGGACCGCCTGTCGTTTAAAAAAAATACTGAGGTTATGGCAGCTATCTGCTGCCATAACCCCGGTATTTAACGTCAAAGTAGCAATATAAATACAAGGTGGGCGGTCCGGAAGTGTTTAAATACAACAACAATGCATGCATATAGTAAATAGTGCTCACACATAGCACATCCTTAAATAAGGAATTTTATGAACCACTTCATTCTTAGCTCCCTTTTAAAGTAGCACTGGGATCAGGGGCTTTTTAACATACATCTGGCTGCTAAAGCAGCCTCCCTGCAAGTGTCCCTACCATGTATGCCATATTTCCCATGCCACTGGCAGACTTGGGACTGGCATTGGGGGTGCTACAAGGTAGAGGGGAGGTACATCAGTGAGCATCCCATTACTGGTCTCCCTTACCTGTTACTGACCTGGAAGTGATGTGAAAAATGTCACTTTCAGGTCCCCATGTCACTTTCCTCAGCCAGTGTGACTGAGGAAGAAACTAACGGAATGCGAGCTCCTTTCCATTAGCTTCACTGGAAGAAAAGTGAGACATCAGGGGTCTTTTACACCCCTGGTGTCTCATTAAAGAGAACTTGTCACACAAAAAAAGTTTAGAAAAACAAAAAACAAAAAAAAGCGTACACCCAAGTACCTAAACTTTTAGAGCCCCTCACATACATGCATGCATGAACCTAAATGCATGTGTTGGGGGCGCCCACGCACAGGAACGTCTATTGCGCTACACATCTGCAGAGTGAGGGCAATAATTCTGGGCTTTTCTAGGAGCTTTTTAACCATTACCTATGAAAAAATACAAGGTACCAAAAATTGTTGCTGTTTCACAGGTGCACACAATTTTAAGTTTGGCATGCTGGATATCTATTTACTCAGAGCAACCTCATATTTTAAATTTGACCACAAATTGTTAACTAAAATATACTTTAGAGTATTTTTTACTGAAGATTTGTGTTTCATAAACCATCGCACTAATATCATGTCACATAAAAATTGGAGCTACCGCTATTTTTTCTCTAGGGTGTCTGCTTTCTTAACATTTTTATTGCATTGGGGTTTTAACTAATCTTCAGGCCTGAAATCATTTTTTAAACATGAAAACAAAAAAAAAAATAAAGAATGGCTTTGGGACTGAAGTGGTAAATAAATAGTAACAGTCTTTGCTTTTTGACCCCCTTTTCATTCTATGAATGTTGGATTTGGAGACAGGCAAGGCTGTGGTGTCTGCAGCACACCAACATTGGATGTGGGCTAAATCTCCTAGCGGTGGCAGAGTTTTTTTTCCTCTTGTTTATATTGGAACAAACTTGGAGTCTGAGAGCAAGATGCCATATTTGTACACCGAGTATGCAAATTTCCAAACATCCCCTGAGTAAAGGCAATGGGGCACTGAAAATCATTGTGCTTTGCTCAATGTGTTTCAAATATAAAAATTATGAATATCATTTACTTAAAATCAAGAGCCAGACCAAGAGAAAAAGTACACTTGCTGTGTATTATCTAAAACGGAACAAAATTCAAAGGACATGCAAGTTGTGCACATAGAATTAGTCATGCTAACCAATTAGAACACTTCTTCGTCATATGATTTCATATATGATTTCATATACGCTTTTGCTAACTGAAGTCTCTCCATGCATATTAACATTCTCCTCCAAAATGTTATTTCAAGCTTTAAACATTGTAAATGTTTCATAACTGCCATAATATTCATCCATACACATACAACCAAACTCCATAAAATACAGCAATGCATTAAAGTGCTTTTAACAGGCCACCGATACCTTTTGAGAGCACTTAGAGAATATATGAGGTATAAGCAGATATATTTGCTAAGTTGCCTCAGGATTCAGTAATGATTTGCCAACTCATTTGAATCCTGATACTTTCAAACTGATTGCCTGAGAGGGTATTTGTCAGCTTGAATGGCTTTAAATGGGTCAATTACAGTCAATAAAGGATGATACTATTATAGAAATACTTGCTTCAATAGCATCCCAAGCTAAGAATGGGTTTATCAGTAGTACCTGTTCTTAGTATTGCAGCCAGTCAGTTCAAAATGAAGATGTGGGGACATTTTGTAGCCAAATTTAACCCTGTTTTTTTTGCACGGCAAATAGCTGATTATTTTTAAAGCTTAATCACCTTTTAACTTTATTGAAAAATGTAATGATCAAATAAGAAATATAAAGGAACTTCTGAGCTATTTACCGGGTAAGCTGGATCAGCAAATGCACACAAGCGTAATAGAGCACAGTGCATCTTCAGCATGGCTTGGTAGCTTTTAAAGAGCTTGTAAAGGCTGTGTTTTTTGACTCCCTTCCTCTTGAAAATCTTGAGAAACAGCCCAATGCCCACACACACACATATGGGTGGCTCCCAGGATAGAGAAGATACTTCAAATACTTCATACTTCAATTAGTACTGATTAAAAGGTGCAAAAGCAATACAGTAATACCTTGGATTGCGAGCACAATTCGTTACGGAAACATGCTTGTAATCCAAAGCACTCTTATATCTATGCAAAAAGCCCCATAAGAAATAATGGAAACTTAGATTATTTGTATGCAGGCATCCGGGGAAAAGCTGTTCACATAGACCATCCTCCACACCGCCAGCTCTCACAGCTGTCAGTCTGCAATCAAGACTGGGAAGACTACCCTGCCGTAGAGCGCTCTGAAAGCGAGGCTTGAAGCACTCGTGGAGTGCAGTGTGGAAGGGATGACGTTGATGACGGTGCAGAGGACGATCTATGTGGACAGGTTTCCCCGGATGCTTGTATACTTAGATGTGCCTGTTTTAATCAACCACGTGAGTTGCTAAATATTGTACCTTCATTAAATGTAACCATATTGCTACACTTAGAGGCACAGTAAACATTACCATGCATTTTCTTTAAAAAAATACATTTGCCCTAAAAATATATTGTCACAAGATCTCTTTCTTTAATTTTGAATAAAGAGGACACAGTTTCTGCTTTGAAAACTTATTGTCTTCATTAAGTGAGCTACATCTCTGACCTTTGGAATGGTATCATGAAAAACTCAACATTTGTAATTACAAATTACTTAGAGTTAATGATAATAATAATGTGATTCAGCCTACATTTTCAACAAATGGTAGCCAATGAAACCAAAGTTAGAAGCATGCACTATAGATTTTGTCATGCTTGGGGCCTAAGAATATGCATGCATCATACATATTAGGTGGAGTAAAACTGGAGGAATCCATAGCGGAGAAGGATCTGGGTGTTCATAAGCTTAATAATAGCATGCAATGCCAAGCTGCTGTTTCCAAAGCAAGCAAAATCCTTTCTTATATTAACCACTTAAGCCCCGGAGGATTTGGCTGCTAAAAGACCAGGGGGTTTTTTGCGATTTTTTACTGCATGATTTTGACGGACAATTGCGCGGTCGTGCGACGCTGTACCTAAACTAATTTCACGTCCTTTTTTTCCCCACAAACAGAGCTTTCTTTTGGTGGTATTTGATCACCTGTGCGATTTTTTGATCATGCGCTATAAACAAAAAAAGAGCGTAATTTTTGCAAAAATAACAATATTTTTCACTTTTTTTTATATGAAATTCCCCCCCAAAAAAATGTAAAAATCTAAATTTTTTAACATTTTCGGCCAAATTGTTTTACGCTACATATGTTTGGTAAAAAAAATCGCAAAAAGCGTATTTTGATTGGTTTGCGCAAAAGTTATCGCGTTTACTAACAAAGGGATAGATTTTTGTCATTTTTGGTGTTTTTTTTTTAAACGAGTAATGGCGGCGATCTGCGATTTTTTTTTGCGGTACTGCGACATTGCGGCGGACAGATCGGACCCTTGACTGACATTTTTGACACTTTTGGGGGTACCAGTGACATTACTGCAGTAATCAGTGCTATATATATGCACTGTTACTGCAAAAATGACACTGGCAGGGAAGGGGTTAACTTTATTGGACAGGGAGGGGTTAAGTGTGTCCTAGGGGCGTGTTTCTAACTGTGCAGGGACATGGCTATTGGTGTAAAAGCAAAGATCAACGGTTCTACATAGTAGAACTGTCAGATCTTCATTTTTACACCAGGGAGAATGACGGGTGGCTTGTTTACATAAGCCGCTCTGCATTTCTCCCTTCACAGGAGCGATCGTAGTGTGACCGGCGGACATCGAGTCCGCCGGACACACGCACTGACTTGTCTGTGAATGAGCCGCGGCGGGCGCGAGCCGCGGCGGGCGCGCGCCCGCCCGCAATAGGCTCGCAAGTCAGTGACAGGCGAGTGACGTATCGATACGTCACTCTGCCTGGCCGGGGCTGACCGCCGCAGTATATAGTCGTTCGGCGGTCGGCAACCGGTTAACAGAGGCATGGACTCCAGAGAGAGAGATATCATTTTGCCCCTGTACAGATCATTAGTAAGACCTCATCTGGAATATACAGTTCAGTTTTGGGCACCAGTTCTTAAAAAAGATATTGGGGAACTGGAGAAAGTGCAGAGAAGGGCAACCAAACTGATAAGAGGCATGGAGGACTTCAGCTATGAGAAAAGATTAGGACTGAATTTATTCTCTCTTGACAAGAGGAGATTAAGGGGGATATGATCAACATGTATAAATAAATAAGGGGTCCATATAGTGAACTTGGTGTTGAGGAGTTGTTCACTTTGAGGTCAACACAGAAGACAAGGGGGCATTCTTTACACCTAGAGGAAAACAGATTTCGTCTCCAAATACGGAAAGGTTTCTTCACCATCAGAGCTGTGAAAATGTTGAATAGACTCCCTCCAGAGGTGGTTCTGGCTAGCTCACTAGATTGCTTTAAAAAAGGCCTGGATTCTTTGTTTGTACATAATATAAATAGGTACTAAAGATTTTTTTTAGGTAAAGTTGATCCAGGGAATATCCGATTGCCTCTCGGGGGATCAGGAAGGAATTTTTTCCCGTGCTGTAGCAAATTGGATCATGCTTTGCTGGGGGTTTTTTTTTTGCCTTCCTCTGGATCAACAGCGGGTATAGGATTGTGTATATGGGATTGTATGGTTGGGTTTTCAATACTGTTTTTTTTTTTTTTTTTTTGGTTGAACCAGATGGACTTGTGTCTTTTTTCAACCTGACTAACTATGTAACTATGCTATAAAGTCTTTATTTTAATGAATGCTTATTAACTAATTATTTTATGATTAAATTGTGTTTATGTATTATTGTGCAGTCCTTAATTCTACCCTCAGCTTCAGATATAGAGTCACATTTCCTACACTGGTTCAGAAATGTAATCTGCAATAATTAATGTGAAGAACAGGTGAAGATTTAGATCATGAACTAAAGACCACCATGCGATTTACAAATCGTACCCGAAGTAGCATCTAATATATTTGTGTCTATATCAGCACTACTTGAGCCTCAAAGAAGTGCTACTTTGCTAGTTAAATTTTTGTTAATAACATGACTTCAAAATCAGATCCCTGCATAGCCTTACCATCACTGTTCCTTCCTGTGACATGGACAGCCCCTCCCCTCCAACCTTTACACATCCACATGTAGCTACGTGTCACATGGTCAGCAGTCAGTGGTGTGTGAGGAAGAGGACAGCAGCAGGGCTAAAAAAAAATTGAGTGGTGCTTTCTTTTTTTTTTTTAATTTATTTATTGTTTTCAAAATACAGAAAAATTGCAAATTCTTATCAAATATAAAACAATATATCAGAGTGGTGCTTTCTAATGAGGAACTAATTAACTTGATTCATGAAAAGCCATCTCTGTATGATTCTTCAACTGCAGACTACAAGGACTGCAGAAAAAGGATGCAACATGGCTTGAAGTTGTCACAATCTATTTCCACCACTGGAATACCACTGCTGTCTGAAGATAAACAGCCCTAAAAAAGTAAGTTCTCATCATTTTACAGTGCCTTGCAAAAGTATTCGGCCTATTTGCGACCTTTTGCCACATTTCAGGCTTCAAACATAAAGATATAAATCTGTAATTTTTTGTGAAGAATCAACAATAAGTGGGACACAATCATGAAGTGGAACAAAATTTATTGGATATTTCAAACTTTGTTTTAACAAATAAAAAACTGAAAAATTGGGCGTGCAAAATGATTTAGCCCCTTTACTTTCAGTGCAGCAAACTCTCTCCAGAAGTTCAGTGAGGATCTCTGAATGATCCAATGTTGACCTAAATGACTAATGATGATAAATAGAATCCACCTGTGTGTAATCAAGTCTCTGTATAAATGCACCTGCACTGTGATAGTCTCAGAGGTCCGTTTAAAGCGCAGAGAGCATCATGAAGAACAAGGAACACACCAGGTAGGTCCGAGATACTGTTGTGGAGAAGCTTAAAGCCAGATTTGGATGCAAAAAGATTTCCCAAGCTTTAAACATCCCAAGGAGCACTATGCAAGCGACAATATTGAAATGGAAGGAGTATCAGACAACTGCAAATCTACAAAGACCTGGCCGTCCCTCTAAACTTTCAGCTCATACAAGGAGAAGACTGATCAGAGATGCAGCCAAGAGGCCCATGATCACTCTGGATGAACTGCAGAGATCTACAGCTGAGGTGGGAGACTCTGTCCATAGGACAACAATCAGTCGTATACTGCACAAATCTGGCCTTTATGGAAGATTGGCAAGAAGAAAGCCATTTCTTAAAGATATCCATAAAAAGTGTAGTTTAAAGTTTGCCACAAGCCACCTGGGAGATACACCAAACATGTGGAAGAAGGTGCTCTGGTCAGATAAAACCAAAATCGAACTTTTTGGCAACAATGCAAAATGTTATGTTTGGCGTAAAAGCAACACAGCTCATCACCCTGAACACACCATCCCCACTGTCAAACATGGTGGTGGCAGCATCATGGTTTGGGCCTGCTTTTCTTCAGCAGGGACAGGGAAGATGGTTAAAATTGATGGGAAGATGGATGGAGCCAAATACAGGACCATTCTGGAAGAAAACCTGATGGAGTCTGCAAAAGACCTGAGACTGGGACAGAGATTTGTCTTCCAACAAGACAATGACCCAAAACTTAAAGCAAAATCTACAATGGAATGGTTCACAAATAAACATATCCAGGTGTTAGAATGGCCAAGTCAAAGTCCAGACCTGAATCCAATCGAGAATCTGTGGAAAGAACTGAAAACTGCTGTTCACAAACACTCTCCGTCCAACTTCACGGAGCTCGAGCTGTTTTGCAAGGAGGAAGGGGAAAAAATTTCAGTCTCTCGATGTGCAAAACTGATAGAGACATACCCCAAGCGACTTATAGCTGTAATCGCAGCAAAAGGTGGCGTTACAAAGTATTAACTTAAGGGGGCTGAATAATTTTACACGCCCAATTTTTCAGTTTTTTATTTGTTAAAAAAGTTTGAAATATCCAATAAATTTCGTTCCACTTCATGATTGTGTCCCACTTGTTGTTGATTCTTCACAAAAAATTACAGTTTTATATCTTTATGGAGAAACGAGGGAAATATGCAGTCAGACAGCAGAAATCTGAGCATATGGGGAAACCAATAAATAGTGCCACATCCCTATTTTAATTAGAATATGGAAGGATTGGGAAGGCAAGGACTTTAATGGCACGGAGGTATTAAAAAGTCAATTTTTATTGATAAATTCTTACAAAAACAAGGAAGGGTTTCTTTGTACAATAAAATATGAACATTAGCCTTAAATAAGGCACACACTGATTTGCTGTAACAGTGGAGTTAATAAATGTTTGATACAGAATATCCAACTATATACGGACAAAAATTCTTAATAATAAAGTAAAAAATAATACTTCACATCAAGGGGATCTTAATGAAGAGTGACAGAAGATGAGACTGCCGTCCAACAAGATCAGTTGATGCTGTATTCAATTGTTCACATTGTTAGTATTCACATTGCTCGACATGTTTCGCTACAATTAGCTTAGTCTGGAGCGTTATAATAAGGTATTCTGTATACAGTAATCCCCCGCTCCATCGCGGTTCAGTTTTTGCGGTCCCGGTAATTCGCGTTTTTTTTTGTAATGTTATTTTACTATATAAATCATTAAAAATGAAATATTTTTGTGTTTTCCATAGCTCTTGCTATGTCTCTTAGTATCTTTTATGTGTTTAAATGAGTTTCTATTGTTTTAAAAGTGTGTTTAAAGGCCTTAAAATGCTTCTACACGTACAGTGACAGTAAAATAAACATGCCTACAATGCATTTTAATAGGGTTTTTCTATTTCGCGGAATTTCACTTTTCGCGGCTGGGTCCGGAACGTAACCCCCGCAATGGAGGGGGGTTTACTGTAATGCTGTGGAGGAAAATAACGCAATAGTGCCAAATGTAACTAACGAGGAGTGTGTCGTAGATCAGAACAGGAGTAGGTGGAACATGTAGCAAAATGAGATCTTAGCCGCATAGGAAATAGCATCCAGGGGTTAATGGATACTTAGCTGACATCGATCAGCCACAATGGAAATAGATAATGGGGCACAAATCCAAACTATAGATCCAAAAAGTGGGTACATGTATACGCTCCTGTCTGGACAAATGAACAACCTCCCCAGATGGGGATCCGCCACCATTAAGAATTACAGAAGTAAGTAGCATTGTAACACAACAAACAAAAAAATTGTTGATAAGGAGATCATAAAGGGCATGTAAAAAATTAGGTAATTTTGTCAACCTGTCATGACAGCTCACCAGCTAGGGACATTAAAAATGTAGAAATATTGTCTCCAACATGGGCACCACTGCATGGGCCCCTACTAGCAGACAAATGAGAACCCTCAAGAGTAAGAATTTGGGACTCATCATAAAGGTAGCAGTTACGTTGGCCTACCAAATTATGGAGGACACATGCAGTTTCCACAACACATACAGCATTCTCCAGATTCATACTGATAGCAGTGTGAAGCACGCACCACTTGTTAGCCAGAATTCCAAAAGCGCACTCCACCATTCTACGTGCCCTGGTAGGACTTTAGTTTGACACCCTCTTCTCTACATGGTTGGCGGTTGGAGTATGGCCTTAGTAGGTGTTCACCCAAAGTGAACACCTCATCTGCTATGAAATTATAGGGTAGAAGATGATCATCAGTTCCTGGGAGGGCACAGTTCTCCGGAAGGTCAAGTTTATTTTACCTTAACATTTGACCAAAGGAACAGCGACTGAAGATAAGTGAATTTGAGCTTCTCCCATATGATCCAATGTCTAATGTAGGTGAAACAATAGTTTACGTCTGCAACTGCTAACAGCACGAATGAGAAAAAATGTTTTGTTATTAAAAAATGTGCTTCCACTGGCAACTGTTTTTTTGACGCGTATATGCTTTCCGTTGATTGCTCCCACAAAATTGGGGAAGTTACATTGCTCCCAGAACACTTTGGCTATTTTGACCCATCCCTTTACTACCCTACTACTAAACGATTACTGACCAACCCACAAGACCTTGCAAATGCTTTCAGTGACTACTATTTATCCCTCTATAATTTAGCAACTGACCCCATCACCCCCCCAATCAACAGACTCTCTTATCCAAAAATGTATGTCGTCAGTTGATCTGACATCCATCACCCAGGACCAACTTCATCAATTGTCCCAGCCCTTCACAAGTGTTTACATCCTTAGTGCGATTAAAACCCTTCCTCACAATAAATCCCCTGGAGAAGAGGGCTTGGTCAATGAATACTATAAGCAATTTGCCAATATCCTCTCCCCCACATCTCACTAAGCTCTTAAACTCTGTGGCCTCCTCAAACTAGATATGTTACGTTCGATTGTCACAACTATCCCTAAGCCAGATGAGGACCCTACCACTACAACTAACTACAGACCTATCTCTCTCCTTCACATAGATGTTACGCTACTCACCAAAGTTGTTGGCATCCAGACTGATGCCCCTCCTCACAACACTAGTTCATACAGACCAAGTCAGATTTGTGCCTGATAGACAAGCACCTGATGCAAGTAGGCGAGTCATCGGTCTGATCCAATAGGCTAACCAATCCCAAACGCCTTCTCTGCTTCTATCCCTGGATGCAGAGAATGCGTGTCTGGTTCCAATCAACTCTCCTTATACAGTATTCCAAACCCTCAGCTAGAGTGCTGACTGAAGGATCACTCTCCAAACCCTTTGGGACCTCCAATGGAACCTGACAAGGCTGTCCTCTCTCCCCCATTATATTTGCCCTCCTGATGGAAACCCTAGCATCTAAAATTAGAAATGACCAACGTATCTCTGGAATTTCTTGTAATAGTACTGTCCATAAGATTTGTTTCTTTGCAGATGATATCATCCTCATGATCTCCAACCCAAATTGCTCCCTGCTGGCAATTTAGGAAATTCCCTGCCAAGTTAGTATAGTATCCCTCTACAGACTTAACTCCTATAAGTACCTAATTCTTGCACTGAACCTCTCAGATGGACAAGAATCTGTGCTAAAATGAAAACTTCCCTACACATGGGCTAATCAAGCTATCCCATACCCAGGGATTCAATTATCCTAGTCCCTATGCCAACTCTACAATTTAAATTACAGAACCTTCCAAAAACAACTGCCCCAAATACTTAATCAACTACGAGTTTCTGGTCTGTCAAAATTGGGGAGAATAGCTTCCTTCAAGATGATTATTCTGCACAAACTTATATACCTTTTCTATACTACATTGATGCCGGTCCCTCAACCCATTTTGGGTAGAAGATCTGTGGAGTCGCTTTGTGGTTGTTTTAGCTGGATATTCTGCAGAGCTGAGGGATCAGGCAGCCATCCATCGTGCCATCAAGCCACGCCCCCTGCTGTTTGTTTTTTTAACAGATGCAGGTTTTCATACAGATAACATGTGCTGACATTTGGATGGATGCACGCAGCAGTCAAGTGGGCTTTACATAAGCTAATTTGATAAACAAAAAATGCATCTACATGTTGAGAATGAGCATACAAACTCACCTAGTTATTGACATTCGTGTGTAATTGTAGAATTTGTCAGGATATGCACGTAGGTACTCGTAAATGACCTGGAACTGTTTTCTTGTTTGACGATTGGTAATGACTGGATGGATACAGTAGTGACGCCTTTGTCTCATCCTTCTCTTACATTCCTCCTCTTTTTCATCAAGTACTACAGCGACAGCAGCCCTAACGACTGCTGCTGCAATGTAATGCATAGCAAAAACTGCTGCTTAGCACAGAATGAATAATAAAGAAGTAACAGGAAAGGGAAATTGTGCTAGAAGGAACCAGAATTCTGTCACACACTGTCCTTTTTTGATTGGACAAGGCCAAGTAGCAGTACATTAAAATCACAACAAATCGCACTGAAGTCATTATCAAATCATTACATATTTCACAGTAGTGCTGAAATAGTGTTGAAGTAGTATTAAATCATAGTTGAAGTCAGGCTTTAAATCACACCACTTTAAATTGTACCTGGCGTGACCACAGCCTTAACATAGGAAAATGTAAATAAATAGGAATTAAAATAAATTTAAATTAAATAATATGATTTATATATATTTATATAACAAATGCAGTGAATATAAACTTCAGTTATATATACTTTTATTTCTTTTCTAAGAACATTTTTTATAGTAGCATACATTCTCACTAATATGACAGTAACTGTGTGTGAATAAATCTCCTGCCTTTTATCTGCTTACTATTTAGAGCGACATCTCTTCTTGTAATCCTCAGTTTACATCATTGTCTGAATAAATTGGACAATTATTTTTAAATATTGCAGCACATGAAAATAAATATAGTTTGGTGAGAAGCACAGCTTTAAGCTTTTAAAATGAAGTCTGATTTACATGTGTTGGATAACTGCCAGCCAGACGTGGTCATTCATTAAATGTAAGTGTGTTTTACATTTGGCTTACAGTGTGAAAGATACCAGATACTAAAGTTATATATCAGTAACGATAGTCTTTTCTTTGTAATAATATTACTAAAAGAAATTAGCTGTGACTGCTTTCCTTTCAACCTAATTCTTCTTCTTTTTTTAATTAACATAATACTTTGTAAAACAGAAGTTTTGTTTTACCCAGTAAACAGCACATAAAGAGGAGGCCCTACTGCAGACCAAAGAAGACATAAAACCATTCAATTTATGTTAGGTTCCACTAAATAAATTATAGTAAACAGTGGGTATTGAGGTTCCTTATTTAAACATTCCTAGCTCTAAATTAATATCAAACAAATTGATCCAAAAGCTCTCTATGCAAGTTCTCTGAGCAGAGGGCATCAATATCTACATGTCCCCAGGAAAGCTATACTATATCCTCTACACACATTTACATTGGTGATGAGGGCCTGAGTTCATTTTCCTATGGAAATATCATGTCTGGGGTGTTTGGCATATTTTCTTTTCTGGGGCAAGGAGATCAGCACAAAGTAATATGTTCTATCTTTATTTTTCTAATAGTTAAAAGAGAAGTGTAGAATTTAAAAAAAAAAACAAAAAAAAAAAAAATTCCCTTGTCGCCTCAAAGGCCGAGAACCTTAAGAGCCGGTTCACACTTGTGCGGATGCGCTGATCGCATGTAATTCGGAGCGCACTGCTCCTTCATTACGTGCGATCTCCTGTGCGGATTTGTATGGCTGAATTCGCAGCGCATCAGCAGCAAACTCACACATGAGGCATTTTTTGAGCCGCCTTAGAATCGGATCGCACAGTGGTTCACACTTGTGCGATCCGATTCTGTGCGAACTTGCAGATTGCACTGCGATATGCGCTCGCAACTGGGGGTGTCGTTAACTTTTAATTGACACCCCCTGCGTATCGCATATGGCAGTGTGAACTGCCAGATGTGCGGATGCTATGACGGAACACGCTGAATATTCGCAGCATTCCCGCATCGCACAAGTGTGAACAGAGCCTTAGAGCCCATTCACACTAGCTTTACTTGTGAGGCGACTTGTGTAGCCCCAAGGCACTTGACATAACAAAAGCAATGTTAATCAATCAGTGCCGTCTTAATTGGCACTACTGAAGTCGCTCCGACTTCAGAAAAGGGTCCTGTACTACTTTGAGGCGACCTGTGATCCGATGGTCCCATGTACTTCAATGGGAGTCGCCTCCTTATCTTAATTGACACGACTTGTTATCAGACTTTCCAGGAAGAAGAAAGAGATTAGCCAGGCATTCCCCACAGACAAAGTCGCCTGTCTCTTCAAAGTAGTGCACAAGTCTCTTCCTAGTCTCCTCCAAGTCTCTAAACAAGTCTCTTCAAGTCACGGGGCGACTTTCTGGTCCTGATAGTGTGAACCGGCTCTAAAAGACCACTAAAAATACACTGAAATTATTATTGGTAAATACATGCATGGCAAAATTTACAAAATTGCTAACTTCTTACTAAATATAAAAGCTAAAACTGTTTTGAATTAATGAATGAATTACAATTATTTGTATAATTTTAAATTGCACCTTTTTGTGAAATGGTGCAAACTGAAGGTGTGCAAAACTGTAAATAAAAACAATTTATTCAAAAAATCTGGAGGTTATCATGTTTCAATTACAGCTTTCATAGTTTGTAAAAGACCCCCCAAAACCATACATTTTCTGAAAATACATGACCTGTAGAATAAAAAAAAAGCTGCACAAATGTTTATCAAATCGCTATTTTCACTAAAAATACACTAAAATCATTATTAATGGACAAGGTGTCCTGGGCATTCCTGTGCAGGCATTCCCTTTGATATCCCTTGGAATGCAGAGGTCTGCATGGGCACAGCCTCTGCTAGCAACCTTACATCTGTGTGGGTGTGGGTGCACAGCTAAAAACAGAGACAGCTTGAGCTCAGGGACATGTACCCAGACCCACATGGACTGTGAGCAGCGGCTGTGTCCATGCAGTTGCTACATCCCAATTGACATCAATGAGACTGCCAGCACCAGGATGCACAGAACACCTGTATATCCCTGTATGGGTAAACACAGCCTCACATATTTTTAATATTTAGTACATTTTTTAGGGGGTGTGGGGGGGGAGGGATTGGTGAGATATCAGGGGTCTAAACATATCCCTGATGTCTCTTTTTTTGAGACAGAGAAAGGGACAGAATACATAAAGTCCTCAGTCCTTTCTTTGCAGCTTTTGTTCCACTGCAGATGAATGAATAGACATTTCTGCATAGAGACTCCTATTTATTTACAAACTGTATTTTTTTTTTTTTTTTTTTTGCAGGCTAGCTGATATATGTGCTGGGGAATCTTTGTTTGTTATGTGTGTTGCCCTTCCATGTGCACCTTACTGTTAAGTCAGGCCATAGATGATGTGATTTTCTTTCCTGCAACCACGGTTATACTGTATGTGCTCCAACTTTAAAGATTCCAAAAATGATAGAGCTAGGACCCCAGTACACAGAGGAGCGTTAATGTGGGCACTGTGGGTCAGTCACCACTCTTTACTCTGTCCCTCCAGTGCTCACTGGAGAGCCGGGCTGGAGAGGGGTGGGCACAGCTGGTTCCACCTCTCAGCTATCCGCTGAGAGGCAGAACTAGCTGTCAATTAGGCAGCTGGATGGATCCTGACAATATGATTGGGATCTTTCCAGAGTCTGTGACATCAGCTGAGAGTGGACTGTGACCTAGAAGAGAAGCTTGGCCCAAAAAAATGTGGCTATAATTCTCTTTTAAAATGGATGCTCTTTGCCTTTAAAGTGGTTATAAAGCCTAAACATGTTTTACCTTAAAGAAGGAGTAAAGTATTCTTGCTTAATTGTACCTACAGATAGGCCTTTAATAAGGTTTACCTGTAGGTACTGTGAATATCTCCTAAACTTGTTTAAACACAGTTTAGGAGATATTCAGAGTGCATGCAGCCGATAACATCATCAGCGCATGTGCTCTGAAGGTCCGGCTTACCGTGCCGGAACCTTCTGGGCCTGTGTCGCAAACAGCAGCTCCGGCACACATGCGTGGGAGTGACATCATTGTGGTTCCAGCCACTCACAGCCCACAAACCCGGAAGAAACACCAGGGAAGACGTCAGTCATCTCAGCGGTGTGCGGGCACCGCTGGAGGGCTTCATTCTAAGGTAAGTATTTCATAATGCCTCTGTCTTACAGGGTTTATTTTCCCTTTTTCCTCAAGGTTTACAACCTCTTTAATGCATTCCTTGCATTAAGGTAAAAAATGTTTACGCTTCAGTATCCCCCCTCACCCCATCTTCCTTTTACTTACCTTCCTTTAACTTACTGAGCCCTCATTTAATCCAGCACTGTGCACGTCTGCATCTCTTCTCTCTCCCCACTTCTTGGTCTCTTGTGCTTTGCAGAGTCAGCAGGAACCATTGGGGAGTACATAGTTACATAGTTACATAGTTACATAGTTAGGTTGAAAAAAGACACCAGTCCATCCAGTTCAACCTATGATGTGTGTGTGTGTTTGCTGTTAACCGTACATTGTATACCCCTGTATGTTGTGGTCTTTAAGGTGTCCATCTTATAGTTTTTTGAAACTATCAATGCTCCCTGCTGATACCACTGTTTGCGGAAGAGAATTCCACATCCTTACTGCTCTCACAGTGAAGAACCCCCTGCGTATTTTAAGGTTAAACCGCCTTTCCTCTAGTTTTAGTGAGTGGCCACATGTCTTATTGTATTTCCTTTCTCTGAATTGGTTTTTCCATATGCTAGGGTTGCCAGTTCAATATTTGTACATTGATATCATATCCCCCCTCAATTGTCTCTTCTCCAGAGAGAATAAGTTCAGTGCTTGTAGTCTTTCCTCATAGCTGATGTCCTCCATTCCCCTAATTATTTTTGTTGCCCTTCTTTGGACTTTCTCCAGTTCCAGCACATCCTTCCTGAGGACCGGTGCCCAGAACTGAACAGCATACTCCAGACGTGGCCGGACCAGAGTCTTGTAGAGTGGGAGAATAATCTCTTTATTTCTGGAGTGAATCCCCTTTTTTATACATCCCAGTATTCTGTTGGCTTTGCTTGCAGCGGCTTGGCATTGCATGCCACTGCCAAGCCTGTTGTCTACCAGTACCCCCAATAGAAGGTTAATAGATTGGTTTGGCAAGAACGATTTTTCATGAATCCATGCTGATTACTACTAATAATACAGTTTTCATTACTAAAGTCTTGTATGTGGTCCCTTAACATCCCCTCCAAAATCTTGCAGATTACTGATGTTAGGCTGACCGGCCTATAGTTACCCGGGATATATCTCAGCCCCTTTTTAAATATTGGTACCACGTTGGCTTTTTTTCCAATCAGCTGGCACCATACCCGTCTGTAAACTATCCTTAAAGATCAACAATAATGGTCTGGCAATCACCTGGCTGAGCTCTTTAAGAACCCTTGGGTGCAAGCCATCCGGTCCCGGTGATTTATTTATGTTAAGTTTCTCTAGTTTAGTTCTAAGTCTATCTTCTGTTAGCCATGGCGGTATTTCCTGAGGTGTGTTGTTTAGTTTGCCCTTACAAGCTGGGTTAGTGTAGCCCCCCAATTCTTTTGTGAAGACTGAAGAGAAGTAATTATTTAACACTACCGCCTTTTCCCTGTCCTCTGTGGCCAAAACTCCCTTATCATCTTTTATGGGACCAATGTGTTCTGGCCTCACTTTCTTACTGTTTATATACTTAAAGAATTTCTTGGGGTTCTTTTTACTCTCTTCCACTATATGTCTCTTGTGTTCTATTTTAGCCACCCTGATTTCATCATTACATTTCTTATTACACTCTTTGTAATGCTTGAATGCTGCCAATGACCCCTCAGTCTTGTATTTTTTGAAGGCCTTTCCTTTAGCATTAATATGCATTTTTATGTTGGAGTTTATGTTGGAGCCACCCAGGGTTTAGTTTTGCTCTCTTAAATGTATTTCCCTTTGGAATGCACTGGTCAATCCCTTTGTTAAGTATGCTTTTGAAGCACTCCCATTTTTCCTCCGTGTTCTTTGTTCCCAGGGTTCTATCCCATTTGATATTTTCTAGCAGAGAGCGCAGTTTTGGTAAATTGCCTCTTTTGAAATTGAGTGTCCTTATATTGCCCTTGTGTTTACTATTACTATAATTAATACTGAAACTAATTGACCTATGGTCACTGTTTCCTAAGTTGTCCCGTATTTCTATATCCGTGAGCAGGTCTGTATTGTTGGTAATCAGTAGGTCAAGTACCGCATTGTTTCTTGTCGGTGCATTCACCATCTGACCCATGAAATTGTCCTGCAAAACATTTAGGAACTGCGGAGCCTTGGCTGAATGCACGGTTCCTTCTGCCCAGTCTATATCTGGATAATTAAAGTCCCCCATTATAATGACATTTCCCATCCTTGCTGCCAATCCTATCTGTAAAAGGAGGTCCGCCTCCCCCTCCTCCCTCTGCTTGGGGGGCCTATAGCATACGTCCAATATTACCTTCCCCACAGTGCCTTCCCTTTGAAGTTCTACCCATAGGTATTCTGCCTCGTCCATAGATCTATAGTAGAGTAGAGGGCAGGGCAGGGCCAAGCCACTTTGCTAAGTCTCTTCCAATAAGTGCTTATTTGACTAAAAGATATGGTCCGGAATTCTGTCTGTATCGTATAAACATGCTGGCTTATTCTTAGTGCAGTTCTTGATTAATGTATTCTTGAGCATACAGGGCTCCATTCACAAAAGCATCCCGCATGAGATATGACGTTATCCAGACACATTTTCCGTAAATACCACATACAGTCCTGAAACTATCAATTCACTATACTTTTCTGCGGTATTTACTGCAAAATGCTGAAAAAGCTTGGTAAATACCACATGAACAGGCGTTGATCCCAATTCACTGAGGGAAATAATTACATGCATGCGGTAATTAAGTAGCGATCAAGGCATGCAGTATTTATTGAATGTTTCAGCAGCTGCCGTGCCCTTAACAACCGATGAGTAAAAAAAATAATTTACAGCAATGAAAAAATAAGAAAACAAAACAGAGTGGGGTCCCCCACCTAATCCATAACAGGTTTTGAGGGGAACCTTCAAGCCAAAATTAAAAACAAATGGCGTGGTGTCCCCCCCAAAATCTGTTCCAGACCCTTATCCAAGCATGCCGCCTAGCAAGTCAGGAAAATGGGAGGATAAGCAAGCAACCCCCCCTCCTGATGCATACCAGGTCACATGCCCTCAACATGGGGGGGTGCTTTGGGGCGGGGGGCTGGCTTTAACAAGGGCTTCCAGATTCAGATAAGCCCCCTGCCTGCAGACCCCCAGAGCCACTGGCTAGGTTTGTGGGAAATAGTCCCTTGTCCCTAACAACATAGGGACAAGGTGCTTTGCGGAGCCCCCCCCCCCCCCTACTCCAAAGTATCCCTCCATGTTGAGGGCATGTGGCCTGGTATGTTTGGGGAGAGGGGGGCACTTTCTCATCCCCCTCCCTTTCCTGACCTGCTGGGCTGCATGCTCAGATAAGGGTTTTTGGAATGGATTTTGTAGGGGACTCCACGCTATAAACTTTTAAAATTTGGTATGGGGGTTCCCCTAAAAACCCATACCAGACCTGAAGGGCATGATATGGATTGGAGGGAGGACCCCACAACTTAATTTTTTGTTGCAAATCTTTTTTTTTATTCAATTGTCAGCAGGGAACCCCGCTGACAGCTGATGACTCATCGGTTGTTAAGGATGCTAAGTTAAGTTACTGGTTATTAAGGACACTGGCGGCTGCACACTCCTTAATAACCAGCTATTTACATCCTGTGTTAAGAATGCCAGCTACAGTTGGCAGTAAAATACTGCAAGCTTTCACTACTAGAATACTGCATGACTTAAAAAAATAACTTATACGTTATTTTAGTAGTATTTTTTAGTGAATGGCAAAAAACATTTTTAAAAACGTTGTGCGGTATCCTACCACGTACTCAAATGCAGTAACACACCGCTTTGTGAATAGAGCCTACAGTCTCTATCTTGGTGTAATATCTATCTATCTATCTATCTATCTATCTATCTATCTATCTATCTATCTATCTATCTATCTATCTATCTATCTATCTATCTATCTATCTATCTATCTATCTATCTATCTATCTATCTATCTATCTATCTATCTATCTATCTATCTATCTATCTATCTATCTATCTATCTATCTATCTATCTATCTATCTATCTATCTATCTTGTTGCTAGTATTTATTTTTTAGTTATACTAATTATATCCTGTATTATAATCAAATAAGTGTTAAGAACATCTCTTGTTAACAACAAAGAGATATAATGAAAGCTTATATTCACTTTTTATTCAAATGCAAAGCAGCAAATGTTATGTAAAGAAGTCAAGGTCATAAAGAGTGAGTAATACATATGTGTACAGAGGTAGCAAATGCTGTTGCACTCGCTGAAGCATGTTAATGTAATGTGCTTAAGGGTTGCAGCGTGTAATCGTAATTCAGGTAAAAAAAAATCAGACATCAGAAATGTGCCTTTAACTTAGTGTCAAAATGTTATTGTCTTAGTCCTCCATGTAGGTCAGTAAATGTATAAGCAAGAGAGAACAGCTACAGTATGTGTGTTCCCTTTTCACAATTATTTTAATTAATATAAAGCCGGGCTGGAAAAAATTCTTATATTGTTGCTAATTACAGATATATCTATATTTACCTATATATATATGTGTATATATATATATATATATATATATATATATATATATATATATATTTATTTATATATATACTATGTTAAAAACAAATGTAAAATCATATTAGTAAGAAACATTGGAAAGTACCGAAGGACCTTGTACATCATAAATTTAAATATTCTGATTCCTGTTCTCAAATGCTAGAGGCTTTGTCTTTCATAACTAATGAGGTGGCACAAAGTACAGGGATAATATTAAATCACTCAATATCCCACAAAGTGCATGGTGATGTGATAGGATGGTACTTTTTTGCTATCATTAAATCACATTTTGGATTTGAAATAATTGTGTCATATCAAATTAAAGATCAAGATATAGAAATCCATGCACTTACCTTCAAGGCTGCAAAAATAAGGATAAAAAAGACCCTGTAAACTAGTATTTGTGCAAGTGGGGAATAAGAAACATGTTTAGAGCCAGGTTTAATCCCTGATAGAACTACAAGCAGAAAGTTAAATCAGTGGATGCATAGAAAGGATGTAAAAAAGGGAGGTTGTATTCTGAATAAATAGACCAAATGTCCGTGCCAGTAATAACAGTTTATACAGAAATGAAGGTAAAAAATGTGGTCACCCTTTAGCAAATACTAATAATATTTTTGAAACAGAGATGGTCTTTTCTTTTACTGAAGATCCACAGAACTGCATTCTCTTTCTTGGTTAGTCTCACAATATCTTGAGCATATTATTTATTCATTTATCCTTAGCTGATACACACCTAAATCCTACTTGCACATTTTATTATACAAAATGAACAGAATTGTTTTGCGCCCATGTTGGAAAATCACAAAGAACCTACAAAGGGCAAATTCAGTGATTGATCTCAAAAGGGTAAAATAGTCCCAACAGACCAAAAGCATCTTGAAATTGCTTGTACAAAGGCAGAGAGCAGGTTTTTCTACCATTTGTGCCTGCTGTAGCTAACATGCAATAGAAAAACACACTAACTTTCACTAACAGCAGCCTAAAATATGCACCATATCTAGTTTGCTAAAGCATTGTGTATAAAGAAAAATGGCATGTTTCAAATAAAATACTTGTTTTCATCTTTTTTCATCCTGCCTTACATCCCACAGCCTCTTTGCAGCCACTTCCTATCTGTATGCATACATTCTAGCAATGGCAACTTGGCATTTCTCAGGGCAGGATTTTGATAGTGAAAACGGTGGGCCATAGCCACTGGGCTTGTGTATTTTACAGTATGGTAAAAAATCAATTTCTAGTCTCTAGTCTCTAGACTGTGTGACCGAGTGACATGACAGGAGCAAAATTGGGAGGCTGGATTTATATATATATGTTAAGCTGTAAGCTCTCATCAATACTAAACAAGGGGCCTGTGAGTGTTTTTTGAGTAATAACAAGCTCTTAGCTCTGTAAAAGACCAGTGCAATCCCTGTCTCACCTTCCCTCAGACTTACATTTCCAAAAATAAAAAACTTACAACAAAAAGGAACGAAAAATCAAAATGCTGCAGTACTTTTTTTTAATCAAGTTGTCCTAAGATGTATTCTCACAACTTCTACACAATGGTACTGCACAATGGTATTAGATTATGGACATTTGAAAAAAAAAAAAAATAACCTCTAGAAAAGTGTAAAAAGCTTCACTCAATCACTCAAAGTTGCATTTCTTTTTTAAAATTGAACTCTAGGCAGACATAAAATAAACAAATTAAAGTAGCTATGTGGCTTTCATTCCAATATTATATTATATACAACAGGGCTTGGTGTGGGGGAGGGGAAATCGGCACAAGAATGGAATCGGGAACATGTGAGAAATCTGTAGGTGAAAGTGAAACTGCAGCAGAGAAAAACGTTCAGTATGTCCATTTTTCCTCCAGCCATTGATGGATGAAAAAACGGACACCAATGTATTTCTATAGGCAAGCAGATGTTAGCGGATGATCATCTGTTGACATCCGCTGTCATCCACCTTCGTTAACATCCATTTTGAGAAATGGAAGAAAATCCTATTTTAATTCTGTTAAAAAAAAATGGAAGTGGACCTAAATGGATGCCAACGGACAAATGATTTGTTTTTGCATTGGTTGTTAGGAGCCATCATTTAATTCTTCTTCCAGCATTCTGAAATCTAAATCCTTGCATCTACAAATGCTAATTTGTTTATCAAAAATTTTATCAAAGTGATCACATCACAACAAAGAGTTGTGATGTTATAGGGCCATGCAGAACCCCTCATCATTAAACGGTACACCCCCTGGAACTCCTCTGTCAGAAAAGACTGCACCAATTTAGCCCAGCAGCCTCTGGGCCATGCTTTGAATGAAGCAGCATTCTCAAACTCAGCCAAAAAGTCCTTAATATGGTTAGAAGGCCACATAGGCTGTATGAAGTCAGCAGCACAGATTGCTCCTTTGTTGCCACGGGCAACAGTATCCATCTTTGCATTCATGCACACAACAGTTCCCTCAAAAAATGTTTTGCATACTGTCTCTTTAGGGCTGCAAGACAATACACCTCTAGCTGCTCACCCAGCAAAGCACAAACAGACAATCTCTGTCAACTCAATTTTTTTGGAATGCGAGAATCCGGAATCCACCATCTTCTGCCCCCTGGCATTCCTTCACCAATTGTGACAAGTTAGGGATTTTGTAGCTCATTGGTAGTGCCAAACAGTGAGTTATCTCCAATCCAGAAGTACCTTTTTAAGGGATTTTTCTGCCCACTTTTATTTCAAAGTAACACCTACTGTAGGTCCACATGGATATCTTCCCATGCAAGGGGTTCTCACCATTAATACAATAAGGAAAAACAACATTCACCCCGGGGCTCCCTTTGCAGCTCTACTGCTCAACTTAGTAGTTTTGGTCTTCCTGACCATCAAACACATCCAGTGCTCGTGAACACACAAGCTGTAAATCAGCTCTATTTCTTTTCTGCAGTGTCCTAGCTGCTCTGTCTGTCCCAGACTGTCTCTCTCTCAGGCTCGTGCCTCAATCTGTCCTGGACACTATGGTGCAATGTGCACCTCTCGCACATCCCTTGCAATCACTGAGGCATTTTTTCAAAATAATGTCTACGCTCTTTCACATGTTCATTCCTTTGAGTCACAGTTGCTCATCCATGGTGGTTTGAGCAGGGGGAAGGGAGGATTTTGGACATTGAGAAGGGAGAAATCATTGAGGGGAGGTACATTTCTCTAAGGTTTCTGTCTTATGTGAGAAACTAGCATTCTTGAGGTTCTACTTTGTGTATGTTCTGATCCTGTCTGTGTTTTTGCTCCCACACACCTCTAATCAGAATTTTTGCATTTTGGATTAAGTAAAGAGGGTTAAAACCCCTGTCAAGCGTTTTTTTTTATCACATATGTCCCATTGGGGGAGATTTGTATTCACGTTCTGTTGAGAGAAATGAGAGAAGAAGAGAGGAAAATCTCTCCCTTGTCTTCATTGGAACACTTTACTTTTTTGTTTCAGGTATTTTATTGAATAATGCAAGCGAGTAACAACGTTTGACATACAGAATAATGCGGAGTAGCGTAAACAAAGCTTGGTAACATAGCATAACCAACAACTGGAACTACAGTAAAGTGTGAGGGTTGGTAGACAAGGGGCGGTAAGTAGGGTGGTCTCGAGAGAGCGGTGATTGGCACTGCCAACCCACAGGCACCCCATAAAGGGAGCACACTGTGCCTAGGCGGGGAGGCGCAACCAATCAATTGTTACACTAAAAGGGAACAGTACCCAAGTTTACCGTACCATGTGGGAAGGGGCAGGAGGATGTAAGGAACCTCATGGATATCAATCAAACAGGTGAAACAAGGGCTACAGTCAATCAGAATGAGGTAGTAGGTTGAACAGGTAACCAGTCAACTGCAGTAAAAAGGACAAGGCAGAACCAAACTTAGACGTTGTAGGTGCTACAACAGATGTATGCAGAAGGGAGGAAGTAGGGCGGGTGGGGGGGGGGACAGGGAGAAGGGGTAACAAAAGGGGACTAGGAGAAAAGGGGAGAGGGGTTGATGGAGGGGGAAGAGGGAGGGAAAGGATCACTGGGGGGGGGGCTGAACACTTTACTTTTATTCCTGTTCTGGTGAAAACTAAAAATTTGGGGTTTTCTTTGTTTTTCAGTCCCGTTTCACACTGGTGCGATGCGGGAAACCCTGCGATTCAGTGCCAGTTCCCACATTCCACCTGAATCGCACACTGGCTCACACTGACATCTGCGAACCGATGGGGGTGTCAATGTATAGTTAATGACACCCCCAGATCGGTTTGCAGATCGCAGTGTAAACTGTCAAATGGTGCAGGAATTGGATCACATAGGTGTAAACACCCATGCAATCCGATTCCAGTGCAGACCAAAAAAGGGTCCTGCACCATTTTGGTGCAAATGCAATGCAATTTTAGCCATACAGTTTGTATGGCTGAATTTGCATCGCACAGACAATGCACAGCAATGTGGTGTGAATCACATGCAATGTCTGTGATTGCACAAGTGTGATCCCAGCCTTAGTCCCATTGACAGTGGTTGTCAGGGCAAACAGAGAAGTTAAATCTACCCAGTGGGGGCAAAAACATTTGAAATCAGACAGTGGTTCTAACTCCTCCCATTCATTTTTAGTCAAAATAAGCAGATAAAATAAACTGCAACAAAAGAAGGAACACTTCTATGTACATAAGGAGAAGGACAGCGGTGTGCTAGTGAATTAGAGGAGGATAGGGAAGTGAAAACTAGAGGAGATGAAAGTAAATGGCAAAAAGGAAGGGGCAAAAGAAAAGAAATACATCATGGAGCACCACAATACAAGATCATATACAGTATACAAATAGACAAAATGATAATTAAAAGTGCATTGGAAAGGTGAAATTGGAAAGGTGAAAATAAATCTTACTTAAAAGAGAAGTTTGGGTTTCTTTTTACCTTATACTTACCTAGGTGGATGCAGCATCGATTTGATGCTGCATCTGTCCCCCGGCGCCTCTGCACTGAGAACCAAGTGATCGAACACTGCTGATTGCTCGTTTCTGACAGCTCCCAGAGCAGAGAGCTGCTCACTGTAAGTCACAGCTCTCTGCTCTGCCCCCTCCTTGCTCATTGGAGCGCTGGGCTCTGTAGGGGCGGGGAGTGGCTGGCTCAGGCTCTCAGTGGCTTGCTGAGAGCCTGAGCAGGTTGTCAATCCAGAGACCTGGCAGATCCCGACTCCGTGGTCTTGATGACGTGGTGCCTGGACCAACTTCTGTGACCTTGGCAGAGAGCGGACGTCAGACCACTCTCTGCTGAAAACGGGTCACAGGAGTGCAAATTGTACTGCACTGCTCTGATCCATAGGGGATGTACAGCCAAACGTGCTTTGTACAGCCAAACGGGCTTTGGCTGTACATCTCCGTTAACATTAATCTCCCATGACAACTTTCTTCATAACCTTAAAACAGTGATATGGTCTGCAAAGTATAAGACCCCATTCAGACAGGGGTGACGCGACTTGCTGGGGCGACCTGTGAAGTCGCGGTGCACAGCGTACACCGCGACCTTCGCGCGACATGCACGGACTTCATATCATTGAAGTCAATGCAAGTCGCCTCCAGGTCGCCCCAAAGTAGTACAGGACCCTTTTTCTAAGTCGGAGCGACTTGTGTAGCTCCTATTAGAATGGGTCCTGTACTATTCAATGGTGAGCGACCCACCGCGACTTGTCAGGCGACCAAGTCGCCTGACAAGTCGCGCTAGTGTGAATGGGGTCTAAATGTAGTGTAACTCTGTGTTATATTAGTTTAGATCTTGTTGGATATTAAGAAAATAAACTTCTTCCAGTATCAAATCGCAAAAGTGAGTCGGCGCTGGTGGGAAACAATCTCAAACGGGGCTCAAAAATGAGTTCCCTATTCGCATACGTGTAGTACAATTTTCTTCTGATAAAATATGGTGGAAATTATCATGTACACAATTCTATAAAAATTGTAGGAAAATATAAAACTACTAAAATGACAAAGTGAATCCGACTATAAGAAAGTCTAATATATTCCGAATCACAAAAGCTTAATTTCCGGATCCTAAAACAAATAGTGTATATATCTTCAATATAAGTATAAGGATAAAATTCTGAATCCTAAAATATGTGTCCAACTCTTACAAACAGAGATATTTCTGATAAAAGTTATAAAAGGTATGTATCCAAATCCTAATAACTTTTATAACTTTTATCAGAAATATCTCTGTTTGTAAGAGTTGGACACATATTTTAGGATTCAGAATTTTATCCTTATACTTATATTGAAGATATATACACTATTTGTTTTAGGATCCGGAAATTATGCTTTTGTGATTCGGAATATATTAGACTTTCTTATAGTCGGATTCACTTTGTCATTTTAGTAGTTTTATATTTTCCAACAATTTTTATAGAATTGTGTACATGATAATTCCCACCATATTTTATCAGAAGAAAATTGTACTACACGTATGCGAATAGGGGACTCATTTTTGAGCCCCGTTTGAGATTGTTTCCCACCAGCGCCGACTCACTTTTGCGATTTGATATTGATTGGTATTGAGTGAATTTACCAGGGCTGGCTGCAGGTGGGATAGGATTTTATCCTAATCTCATCACCAGTTGCAACACATTTTAGGAATTCTTCCTTTTTGAGTACCGAAGTGACAGCGCACATATCACCCCCCAATCTTTACAAACTTTTTCCAGTGCTTTCTATGTTAAATATGAGCCAAAACATTCTACAAATTGTCCCCAGTCAACAAAGTGTTACTCTGTAGTCACTTATTTTATATAAAATAAGAAATGCTGGGTTCAGTGGAACTTCTAATTGGGCAGATTTTAGATTACTGGTACTGGTTTACTGGAGTAAAAAAAGGAGAGCTTGAGTAGCTGGCTTCTCCTTCACTGCCTTGTCTACAGTCTACCATTACCTGCCACTGGCTGATTTGTCCATATTTATACATGTCAGGCAGACACCATAAATCCCAAGAAGCACATGAAGCTCTTACCTGGGTGAGGGGTTGTGACAGGCTTCTGTGATTTCAGACATTTTCACATCAGTAAAATCAGGCAGTTATTTAAAGCCAGGGATCATAAATACAGCAGTGATGTGATGGGTGAGTTAGTGCTGCTTACTAACAGCATGAAAAATAGACATGACAGAAATTCTATTGCAAGATAGACTGTTTTACACAACACTATGTATAAAAATAAATAGTTGTTTGTTTGTGTGTGACTTTTGTGGACATCAGTAAATTCAATGATTTAGAGGCTTTTAAAGTAGAACTGATGATGAAATGAGAAGGAAATTACAGTATTCCTATTGGTTTTTATATTATAGATGGACAAATAAATAATTTGGAAAGCAAGAGCCTGTGAATGGCTGCTCTTTTTCCTTCTCTAACTGATACTTCTTGAAAGCGACTCCCCAATGCTTTATTTTTACATGTTCTTTTCTTTTTAAACAGCCTTTTTTTACAGACATATTTATTGTCTTTTTTATTGACAGTCGATGAATATAGGCAATTGGAAACCCTGCTCATTTATAGTCATCATAGTTGATTGCGGTTCTTCATTTTATCTGATGATGATTGTAGAACATTATACACACTGCCTGCCAAAAGGGATGTGCCCTGCATGATAAACACACTATATTACTAAAAGTATTGGGACTTCTGTCTTTACACGCACATGAACTTAAATGGCATCCCAGTCTTAGTCCGTAGGGTTCAATATTGAGTTGGCCCACCAGACAAAAACACATGGTTCTGAACAATGGAACCATCAGGTAAATGGAAACATCCATCAGGTGCACAGGCTGAGGTGATCTCTCCAAACACTATGGAATACAATGTCAAGCAATAAGGCAGTTGGCAACTCTGTAAATCTTCCAATTCTTTATTGTCACACCAAAGTGGGTAAAATAGACAAGGTGGTTTAGAAGTGTGTCTATGGGAATGTTTGACCATTCTTCCAGAAGCGCATTTGTGAGGTCAAGCACTGATGTTCGAGAGAAGGTCTGGCTCGCAGTCTGCACTCTAATTCATCCCAAAGGTGTTCTATCAGATTGAGGTCAGGACCCTGTGCAGGCCAGTCAAATTCCTCCAACCCAAATTCACTTATCCATGTCTTTATGGATCTTGCTTTGTGCACTGGTGCACAGTCATGTTGGAATTGGAATTGTTTCCACAAAGTTGGGAGCATGAAATTGTCTAAAATGTCTTGGTATGCTGATGCCTTAGGAGGACATGGCCAACCCCCGAAAAACAACCCCACACCATAATCCCACCTCCCCCAAACGATTTGTACCAGTGAACAAATCAAGGTCCATAAAGACATGAATGAGCGAGTTTGGGGTGAAGGAAAATGACTGGGGGCGTGGCTGACCAGCTCATGTAGAAGGACGTGCATCGCATCGGCTCCGGCATCCTGTACCTTTATTATCCTGCATCCAGACCCTAATCACCATAAAAATCGCCCGAGTGCTCCGCAAGCGAGTCTGCCTGGCTCCGGTAACGTTTCCAGCGTTCCGGTCCGCTCCAGCACCCATGACTTGGAGGAAGGAGGACAGCCTGCCGGCACCCAAGCAGGCCCAACATGGCGGCGCCACGCAGCCACAGCGGACGGGCAAAGACAAAGTACCTGCAGCGCTCTCTAAGCTGGAACAATTCGCTCATGTCCCTGCCTCACATAGAGCGCTGCCCAAGCCGATCGCTGCATCACCGGACAAGCAGCCCTGCCGCTCTCCAGCGAAGCAGACCTCCTCTCCCCGGCGGGAAGACGCAGACACGCCACCCCCTGAGGCTGCAGTGAGTACTCCCACGGGGCTCCGGAGGGAGGACGACAATCCTGGGGGCTCTGAACCTCCTGCTCCTACCATTCAAGATGTGCTGACGGCTGTAACACATATGGCGCTTCCCTCGCAGACCTGACGGTCGAGGTGAAGAGCATGAAGGAGGGTCTGCTGCATATGCGGCAGGACATGCAAAAAATCAGGGAGCGGGCCACGGCCTTAGAGGTCAGAGTTAGTGTGGTGGAGGATGAACTGCCACCCCTTATACAAGACGTCAGGATGAATTCCTCGGGGGTCTCTGAGGCAGTGGCCAGGCTGGAAGATATGGAAAACCGGCTGCGCCACAGTAATCTACGCCTGGTGGGAATACCAGAAAAGGCAGAGGGCAAAGCGCCGGTGGAGTTTATAGAGCAATGGCTGCTATCTACCTTTGGGAAAGACAACCTTTCTCCTTTCTTTTCTGTGGAGAGGGCACACAGGGTCCCCTTCATGGCTACGCCACCAGGGGCTCCCGATCGCCCATTTTTACTGAAACTACTGCACTACAAAGACAGGGACACCATTCTGAGACTAGCCAGGCAACAACCTCGCATGGAGATTCAAGGATCACGGATTTCTATATACCCTGATTTTTCAGCTGCACTCCAGAAGCAACGTGCAAGATTCACTGAAGTCAAAAAACGTATGCGTGCCATACCGTTGGTATACTCCATGTTATACCCGGCCAAGTTGCGAGTGGTGGCGAACGGTGCTGTTCATTTCTTTGAAAATCCCACCATGGCGGTTAATTGGCTGGATCGTCACGAACGCCAACTACGAGATGCTGCAGTCTGATGTTACATAGCGGAGTGTGCTGCTTTACTTTGCAAGTGGGTCTCTTATTACCCTAATAGGAGCTGAACTGTCTCCCCTTTGTTTGCTACGGTTTGCATTTTCAAAGTTGTCATTCTACTTCAAGCTTTGTTTGGAATGGCTTACTGTTCTGGACTTTACGAGTTCAGGCCCTCTTTACTTTACCCCCCCATGCCCTCTGGGCTAGCCGATGTTTCCCTGCGGGGTTTGGATGGAAGCCGCCCTCCGGGCTCTCCATCTCACGTTTGTTTTTCAATCGTTTGTACTCTGTTCGTTTTTTTGTTGTTCCTGTCCTTAGTTTCTCTCTATTATGGTGCACCTCCACGACCCGGATGGCTCGGACATGCTGCATATGATCCACCCGGGCCTCTGACCCCCCTCCTCGGGACCATGCTGTCGCTCCCCTCTGGACTACCTCGTTGGCGGCTCTTCTCCTGGCTTGCTTGTGGACTGCGGGCGGCCCTTCCTCTGATACGTGCTCACCATGGCTAATCCACTTGGAACTCTTATCTCCTGGAACGTCCGTGGCTTAGGAGACCCTCGCAAGCGTACTGCTATTTGGAACTCTATGTCACATTATAGTCCTGCAATTGTCTGCTTACAAGAAACTCACCTGACTAAGGACTCTGTGGGTAATGTCCGTACATCTAAATTCCCAGTGCAATTTCACTCATTTCATACCCAGTACTCTAGGGGGGTTTCCATTCTAGTGTCAGCTTCAGCAAGATTTGAGTCCCTTGCCTCCTTGATCGACCCTCAGGGTAGATTTATTTTTCTTGTGGGGGTGTGGGATACTCTTAAATGTATTATCGCTAATATATATGTTCCTCCTCCATTTGCGTTTGAGGTGCTGGAGTGTCTGTCCCGGTTTATTGGTGCTCACCCCCAAATCCCGGTGTTGGCTGTGGGGGATTTCAATAATATCCTTGACTCATCCCTTGACACCCTTAAACGGTTTTGCCCCGGAGGATCCAGGTCTCCCACTCCCTTTGCTAAGTTTCTGGGGGAGTTGGGACTTGTGGATATCTGGCGCAGCAAACACCCCTTGGAGGCGGGTTTCTCCTGTCATTCTTTGTCTCACTCCATATTGTCCCGTATTGATTTGGCCCTGGGCTCTCACCTACTATTTTCTTATGCACCCGAGGTCACCTATCTGGCGCGTGGCCTCTCTGACCACTCCCCGATGCTGGTGGGCCTTCGGTTCCCGGGGCCCAGTTTGCCTAGGCAGTGGAAGCTGAACCCATTCTGGCTTCCACTCTTTCCGGACCATTCCCAGATTACTGACCACCTTTCTAATTTCTTTGCTGATAACAGACACTCTGCAGCTCTGGGAATGATGTGGGATGCCATGAAGGCTTTCGTTAGGGGTATTTGTATTAAAGAAATCTCGACTGTTAAATCTCAAAGCAGGCGCTGGGCCCGGGATGCCAGTGATGCGGTGCTCCGGGCAGAGCGTGCCTTCCTGGTGTCTCCCACGGTGGAGAATCAGAATTGCTGGCTGGAGGCGCAGAGATTTTTTCGCTCCATCCAGCAACAGCAGGCTGACCACAAACGTTTTTTTATGTCACAGGCATATTTTGAAGAAGGGGAAAAGACTGGTCATATGCTAGCAACTATTTCGCGGGCGCAGAGGCCTCCCCCGATAATACACAGATTGACGCTCCCCTCTGGGGTTGTGGTTTCGGATACCCTGTCTATCTTACAAGGTTTCAGTACATTCTTTAGGGATCTCTACGCTTCCAAGGTGTCCTATGATCTGAGCGATTTGCTGGCATTTCTGCAGGACCTCCAGCTGCCGCAGCTTACTGCTGCTGATAGGGCTCTTCTGGACTCCCCCATTAAGTTGGAAGAACTCCAGGAGGCCTTGGCGGCTTATCCTAATTCTAGGGCACCGGGCGTGGACGGGCTCCCTATTGAATTATATAAGGCTTTTAGTGGGGTGCTGCTGCCGGAACACCTACACACACTTGAGACCTCCTCGGAGGTGGGGGCGCTTCCCCCCTCTATGTATGAGGCGGTGGTGGTTGTTCTATTGAAGCCCGGGAGGGATCCGACCCGCCCTGATTCGTATAGACCTATTTCCCTCCTCACGTCAGATCTAAAACTTTTTGCGAAAGTGCTGGCCAACCGCCTTCCTCAGGTGATTTCTAAAATTGTGCATGGGGATCAATCTGGGTTCATTCCGGGGCGATGCACGGCCACCAATATACGCAGGCTGTACTTGAACATGCAGATTCCACCAGATAACTGCGGGAACAGAGCGATACTGTCACTCGGCGCGGCTAAAGCTTTTGATAGCGTGGAACCGCAGTATCTCTGGGTGGTTCTGAAGCGACTGGGCTTAGGGCCTCAGTTTATAGCGTGGATTAAACTGTTGTATAACGCCCCCATGGCATGTGTGAGGGTCAAAAATATGCTGTCTCTGGCATTCCCACTGCACAGGGGCACGCGGCAGGGCTGCCCCTTGTCGCCCTTGCTGTTTGCCCTGGCGGTGGAACCTCTGGCGGCAGCAGTCAGGGCCAACCCGGCCATTCATGGGTTCAGACTGGGGGCGGGGGAGGAGAAAATTGCATTATATGCCGATGATGCATTGTTGTTCCTTGGTGATACTTCGGGCTCTTTGGTGGAATTAATGACTCTAATTGCTAAGTTTGGATCCTTCTCGGGCTTCCTGATCAATTGGGACAAGTCGGTGCTGCTACCGTTGGACCCACTGGGGACTGCTTTACCGCCCCTGGCGTCTCAGGTTCAGGTGGTGGCCGAATTTCGGTACCTAGGAATTATTGTACATCCTGATTTGCAGAAGTATGTTAAGCTTAATGTTGTCCCGTTACTGGGTCGGTTCAAGAAGAAGCTATCCAGCTGGGTCAGGTTGCCGCTGTCAGTGGTAGGCAGGTGCAATCTTATAAAAATGATCTGGAATCCACAACTATTATATGTTTTACATAATGCCCCCGTCTGGATACCGATTCATATTTTCAAACAGTTTAACACTATCTACCGTGCACTTATATGGAAAAAGCAGTCTCCTCGGATTCGCCTGGAGACATTGCTGGAAACTAAGGATAGTGGGGGCTTAGTGGTTCCCAACCCATTCTACTATTTCTTAGCTTCCCAATTACAACATCTCACGGGGCTGGTCACAAGATGATGACGGCGACCCGGTTCGCCGGATCCTTGTAGCATGTCTGGAGGGGGAGTCGCTGGTGGAGTCCTTGGAGAGTGGGGAGCTGGGTACATTTCCCCAGCATCCAACTCTGCTATTGATAGATAAAGTTTGGCGCAGGGCTCGGGGTCACTTTGCCTATAAGGGATTCTCCAAGTTCTCCCGCATATTACGTAACGCTAACTACCCTGAGTTGGACAGGCTCCGGGATACCCTACAATGGGCTAGATATGGCATTCAATTCATTTCACAATTGTACAGGGGGAATATTCTCAAAGACTTCCAGACCATCCGGGCTGAATTTGGGCTACTTAACACCTTATTCTACCAATACTTACAGTTGCGGCACGCCATTACAGCGCAGACCAGGGATTCCCCGTGGGGCCTATGTAATCCAGTCATACTCATTAGCTTAGTAAATTCTACAGTGAAAAAGGGACAAATTTCCTCCTTATACTCTTCCTTTATGGAGCAGGTATCGAGAGCCATGACGTATGGATGCAGAACTGTCTGGGCGGACGAACTGGGGCCTCTAACATCGGAAGAGTGGTCAGGAATACTCGACAATGTGCTCAAGGTATCCCTGTCGGCTTCACAACGACTCACACAACTATTCATACTGCATCGCACTTATCGGACTCCGCAGCGACTGCATAGCTGGGGCAGGAGGGACTCTCCGTTCTGTCCCCGCTGCAAGATACATGAGGGAACGCTACTACACATGCTTTGGAGATGTCCAAAACTACACCGTTACTGGACTGAAGTACTTCGCTCCATTAACGCTATATGGGGGCTGCAGCTCCCTCGAAACTTTGCATTCTGGGTTGGTTAGACGAAGAATTGTATACCCCGGGGGTGTTTGAGGCAGTCCTTAGGACCCTATTTCTCGCCCGCAAATTGATAGCGAGGAAATGGATTTCTCCGTCTGCTCCCACTCATGCGGAATGGACGGAAGAGGTTAAATCTCTGTTGGCCAGGGAACATTTGACTTACCTGCATAGGGGGAGCCCCATGAAGTTTGAGCGCATTTGGGGACCATGGTTGGATGTGCCAGGCCTGGCTCCTCCTCACCTGGTCACTAATAGATTCCTGGGGGGAGTAGTTTCTTCAGCCCCTTGAGTCTGTTGTAGACCGCATTAATCATTTTAGATTAGGGCCTGGACGGTTATGTTATGAGCATGGGAGGACCAGAAGACATAGGACGGTGAGGTTGTCCGTGGGGGGGGGGGGGAATTGCGTGTGTCCCCCCCTTGTGCTTGGAGATTGCCCCACCTATTGCTATCTTTCTTTTTTCTTTTTCCTCTGTGTTTCTACCTTTATTTTTTTTTTTCCTTTTTCTGTCCAGTTATGATTCCCAATATGGCAGGGCCGGTTTCAAAGATGCTTCGCTGGTCACAGATCCGACTGAAGGCACTGATACGTGCACTGGTACACTCTCCTTGAACCTAGGGGGATCCCTGATTTAGAGGTGATTCTTACATCAACCATACCTGCTTTCCCTGGGTTTGGGACTATATGCCTGTATTTAATCCAGTGTCATTTACTGTTAAGTGCTATTAATACCCAGCTAGGGTTCACTGTGTTGGATGTAAATTTCTCTTTTTGTTTCTCTGTTATTTGTAATGAAAAGTTTTTCTAATAAAAATTATCTGATTTAAAAAAAAAAAGGAAAATGACTGGCCTGCACAGAGTCCTTACCTCAACCCAATAGAACATCTTTGGGTTGAATTAGAGTGCAGACTGCAAGCCAGGCCTTCTCTCCATCATCAGTGCCTGACCTCACAAATGCACTTCTGGAAGAATGATTAAACATTCCCATAGACACACTCCTAAACCTTGTGGACAGCCTTCCCAGAAGAGTTGAAGCTGTTATAGCTGCAAAGGGTAGGCCAACTCAATATTATACCCTACGGACTAAAACTGGGATGCCATTAAAGTTCATATGTGTGTAAAGGCAGGTGTCCCATTACTTTGGTAATATAATATATGTATACCCTGTTCTTGTCTTGGACTTTACCTGACTGATGTAAGCACATTTTTTTATGTCATTGAGACTGTGTGAGCCTGACAATGAGAATTTTGAATTTTATTTTGCTGTAATGGACTTTGCTGCATACAAGCCTTTTAAATAATACCTGATTTCAAGAAGCCTGTGTATTGAGATGTAACTGACTCCCAAACATTAAAACACACATACTAGTCTATTAAACCACGAATCTGACTTTTACTAATCATTTACTGGTAAAGAACCAGATACTGTCATTTAAAACACTTGGATTCTTTTGCATAGAATGTGAGATTCAATGCTATATAAATATTTCCTTACTGTGTACATACTCTGATCTGCTCAATTCACCAAGGGTTTGGCATATCCTGTTTGAAATTCCTCAAACCCAAACTTAGCAGCAAATTTAATTGAAGTTTCTAGAGGGCAAATCCTGTTAATAAATTCTGGCCATTTTAGGTCTACTAAGTAAATTACAGCCCTACTACTGGGGAGTTGGGCACTGCCATAAGGGACATGTCATTTTTGAAAAAATACCATACAGTTGGGAGAGGGTCTTTTCATGAGGTTTGAAGGCAATATTGAAAATACACAAATCCTTTAAACAACATGCCTGAGGATGCCTAAAAGCTGTAACCCAATCTGATTAATTTCACTTTGAAAAAAGGCTTTGTTAGGTGGTTTTAACAGCAACATATGCTTTTTCATCAAGCATAGGTCAGGTTTGACCGGCAGATAGAAACTTTCCAGTAGTTTACTGAGCATCTCCTAGTCCTAGTTGGCATCAACTGTGTTTCTCTGTACCCCACTGTGATTGTATTGCTTTTATGGATGCAAACATGACACAAAGATGTATTTTAACTGGATCTGAGGAGCGCATCTGTCTGGATTTGTGTTGGGTCAGTCTGTCCTAGTTTCACTGATGCAAAACCATCTCACTGCTAGCCAATATCTATCAAACTTTCAATAAAATTAAGACACCACAGATGATACTGCAGTATAAAAGGTAAACCTTTATAAAGTTTTTATTTTTAACATACGTTTGTTATGGATAGGACAGCAGCTGAAAAGTAATTAATGTATACAACAAAAAGGTCCCAGTGCTGAACTCTGTGGCGCCCACCCTGTGTATTGTCACAAACCAATCCAGTGCAGCCGTCAAAATCAGTACAAAATGACCATCCAACAGGCAACCAGGAGAGACAGCGCTATCCGTATGTTGGTACTTTAATGGCAGTTCTTAGATAATGAACACGCCCAAAAGATGAACTACTTGTGCAAGAGTAGTCAATAAAGCTTAGGCATATCTCACTTCAATTCTCCACTGCTATGGCATCAAGGATCTTCAATAAAACAGCATATACTACCATATATAGACTCTCATGATAGCTACAGTATATGTAACGATAAGCAGAAAATAACCTAATTTCGCAGTATTACTCATAAGTAATTATTTATTGGTAAGATCCAAAATATTCACAAACAGAAGCATAAAAACCGCATGTAAGTCCTCAAATGATAGCTGATGTTTCCATCCAACAGTATGGCTGACTAACCAGCGTGGTGACGTCACGTGACCTAGCTCATTCCGACGTGTTTCATCATAAGCAGATGTCATCGGGGGCGTGGTGACGTCAATAACGCTCAATGAGGTTCTTTTCTGCTTATCTTTGAAATATCTATCATTAGAGTCTATATATGGTGGTACTGTATATGACGTTTTATTGAAGATCCTTGATGCCATAGCAGTGGAGAGTTGGAGTGAGATATGCCGAAGCTTTATTGACTACTCTTGCACAAGTAGTCTATCTTTAAGGCTTGTTCATTATCTGAGAACTTCCATGATAGTACCAACATCTGGATAGCGCTGGCCTTCCTGGTTGCCAGCTGAAACTAATTGCTGACCTCAAATTAAACAAAAAATACAACTGAAGGTGAAAAAGTCTATAAGGAGGTGGATGTCAAATGTTTTATGTTTTGTTAAAATGTTTTATTTTTGCCCAGTAGATGTATGTGATTAGACCTGTATTATTGTGTGAGTATATTGCACTGTTTAGTTGTGTTTGCCTTGCTGAGGTGGTACTCTCTGGGAGGTAAGGGTTAACACTGCTGGTCGGGTTTTTCTGGGCTTTTTGGGGAACTGCTGTCCTCTGCTGGGGCAAACACATAAAAAGAGATGGAACCTCCTCTCAGGGAAGCCACAGTTAGTAAGACGGCCGGAGGTACAGTTCCAGGTTAAACCAGTAAAGAACACGGAGGACATTGGAAATGTAATTGCTACTTCCTACTTATCCACCCCTTGTTGGAACCCAGTCGGGGTTCCAGGGGTATGGACTTTTTTTTGGACTTTAGGGACTTTTCACACCTATTCAAGGTTTGACTACCTCATGGGGAAAGGGGCACCAGGAGAATAACTAAGGAGCTTGTGTGCTTAGGCCACTTCCCTAGCAACCAATACCCCAGTATGAGACCAACATAGCAGCACAGGGCATTCTAGGGACCAAGCCTGTATGTCACAGAAGATGGAGTGAGGCCTCAGGAGAGAATAAGCACGGTGTTGAATAAGAAGCAAGCTTCCTAGTATTCTATGTAATATAGGAATCAATGTCAATGGGAGTGAGGTGCCGGGTTACTTGGCTGGGGGAGTCCTGAACAGGCTCAGCGTTACTGGTTCAGAAACGCTGCAAAATACAAAGAAAAGAGCTATGAAGGCATTGAGGAACTGTTATCCATGGTGTACAGACTGTAAAGTGTTAAACAACTTACAAGATTACTGATTACGTAAAGGAAAGTAGTTAATTGCTTCCTTAAGGAGAAGCAGCACTTCTAAGTTGGAGTGCTGTCTTGCACTAAATGGTAGCCTCAGTCCAACCCTGGGGCCACTAGCTAGAATTTCCTTTGGCTCCCCATATGGTAAGCAATAAAAGAACAACAGAAAAGCAAAAAAGTGTTTAATTGCTAAAATTGATAATCTTGTTCAACCGTCACTGTGGGAGGTCATGCAGGCTTACCATTGAGACAAACTAGGAATTTCTGTTCCCTGATCATCTCTATCACTTGCATTTTCAGCTGTTTGTTTACTAGCCGTTACCAACTAGTAAAGCAGCTGTTCAAACCGATCTCAGTTTGATTGGCTGCTTTGGAGGGCAAAGAAGAGATCTGGGGTCTAAAAGAGCCCAGATCTCTTAGTAAAGAGTACCTGTAACTGCCCATGCTATCACAAGGGATGTTGTCCAAAAAAAAAAAAAATAATTAAAAAAAAATTGAAGTGCCCCATGTGAATGCACATGTAGGTCCTGCATGCATATGTAAAGGGTAATCGCACCACAAATGTGAGGTATCATCAGGAACATCAGAGTGAGAGCAATAATTCTAAAATCAAACCTCCAGTTTTAACCCTAAACTGGTAACCTGTAAAGGCTTTTAAAGCATCATCTTTTTAGAAAAAGGGAATTTAAAAAGGCACGCGGCTATTCACTAAAATTAGAAGAGAAGCAGTTTAACCTTAAACTGCATAAAGGGTTCTTTACCGTCAGAGAAGTAAGGATGTGGAATTCTCTTCCACAAGCAGTGATATCAGCAGGGAGTGTCGATAGTTTCAAAAAACTATTAGATGGACACCTTAACGACCACAACATACAGGGATATATACGATGTACTATTGACATAAACACTTACACACACTCATCATACAGTAGGTTGAACTGGATGGACTTGTGTCTTTTTTTAACCTCACTAACCTATGGATAATTTTAAATACTGCAGTTTGTCACCATTCCACGACTGTGTGCAATTTTAAAGCATGATATGTTGGGTACCTATTTACTCAATGTAACATTAAATTTTATATTTTACAAAAAATGGGTATTATGTTGTGTTTGTGTGCACTAAAATTCATTCAAGTGTACTTTTTCCTAAAAATTTGTGTTTAACCACTTAAGCCCTAAGATTTTACCCCCTTCTTGACCAGGGCCTATTTTGCGATTCGGCACTGCGTGACTTTAACAGATAATTGCGTGGTCGTGCGACACTGTACCTAAACTAATTTGACATCCTTTTTTTCCCACAAACAGAGCTTTCTTTTGGTGGTATTTGATCACCTGTGTGATTTTTACTTTTTGCGCTATAAACAAAAAAAACAGCGTCAATTTTGCAAAAATAACAATATTTTTCACATTTTTTTATATGAAATTCCCCCCCCCCCCCCAAAAAAAAAAGTAAAAATCAAAATTTTTTAACATTTTGGGCCAATTTTTTTTTTTACCATATGTTTGGTAAAAAAAATCACAAAAAGCGTATTTTGATTGGTTTGCGCAAAAGTTATTGCGTTTACTAACAAAGGGAAAGATTTTTGTCATCTTTGTTGTTTTTTTTTTAACGCGTAATGGAGGCGATCTGCGATTTTATTTTGCGGGACTGCGACATTGCGGCAGACAGATCGGACCCTTGACTGACATTTTTGACACTTTTGGGGTTACCAGTGACATATAGTAATCAGTGCTATACATATGCACTTTTACTGTAAAATTACACTGGCAGTGAATGGGGTTAACTTTTTTTGAGAGGGAGGGGTTATGTGTATCCCTAGGTGCGTGATTCTAACTGTGATTGGCTGTGGCTTGAGGTGTAGGAACAGTGATCAATGGTCCTACATAGTAGAACCGTATGATCACTGTTTCTACACAGGGGAGAATGACAGGCGGCTTGTTTACATCAGCCGCCTGCCTTTCTCCCTCTCCACCCGACGATCGCCAGTGACCGGCGGACATCGGGTCTGCCGGTCACAAGCGCGGGGGGGTCCGTGACCACGTGGGAGTGGGAGCGCGCCTCCGGCGGCGTGCGCTCGCTCCCTAGACCCTCACAGGCTAGCGACGTATCCCTACGTCACTCTGCCTGTGAGGGGCTGACCGCCGACGTAAATAGTCCTGCGGCGGTCGGCAAGTGGTTAATAAACCACTGTGCAAATATCATTGACATAAAAAATTGCAACTGCAACTTTTTTATTCTCCGTGGTCTTTGGTTTTAGAAAATACTGTATATAATGTTTGGGGGTTCTAAGTAATTTTCTAGCAATAAATGTGGATTGTTACATGTATGTGAGAAGTGTCAGAATAGGACTGGTTTTGAAGTGGGTAAATCTGGTCTTTAAAAAGGAGAAGTAGGGCCAAAGCATTTTTGGCCCTACTTCTCCTATGGATCACAGGAGTGCTGCTCGTTCTGCACTCCTGTGACCCATTTTCAGTCCCTGTTGGCTAATGTCACTCAGTTGGTCCAGGAGCTGGATCAATTCTGACTCTACAGTCAGGATCCACCCAGCAGCCTGGATCGGAAGCTGGCTCAGCCTCTCAGCGAGCCGCTGGGAGGCTGAGCCAGCTGCTGCTGTCACCTGCACAGCCTAGCACTCCAGTGAGCGCTGGAGGAACAGAGCAGCGAGCCGATGACTGACAGTCACTGCTCTCTGCTCAGAGTGGAGGGGAGAACTGAGCTCCAATAGACCAAGAGTGAGGAGCAGCCTATTGGTCTTGTGCAGTTCAAGTGGATAATTTGAAAAGTAGAAGAAAGTAAGAAGGAGAAGCAAGGGGCCCAATGGTTGTTGCAGCGAACCGTATGGGTCGTAATCAAGGTTCCAACAGTGACTGGTTGAAGTCCCATGGGAAGTAGTTGTCTACCCTGGGTTTCCAAATGTTTTGGTGTTTGGGGATTCTGTTCAGCAGCGTAGCCTCTATTTTACTATGGATCATGAATTGCATTATCCTATGTTTTATTTCGAGGAGGCACAGGTTGGATGTTTTCCATGGCTGGGCGATGGTTTGTCTTGATGTGGTGGTGACATATAGCAGGAGTTTGAATTGTGAAGAGGTTAGATGAAACAGGTGTTTGTTTAGTAAAGCTTTGTTGGTGTCAGGTATCAAGGTTACACCTACAGGCTACACACTTCAACTCAAAAGGTTTCAACAACAGGGCAAGTCTACCAGGTATGCAAATGGATTCCAGCTTCTGTGCAACCCCAAAAGCAGAGGAAGAATGATACTTCAAGTCTTTAAAAATATTAGAAAGGTCAATGTCAAGTACATAACGGTTCGGCCTGAGTATGAGTTCGGGCTGAACAGTGGCTGTATTGGCTCTGTGCCACCCCAAAGCACCTTGTCCTCCATATTGATTGGTACAAGGTCCCCATCCTCACAACTGTGGTAGTTGTGGGGGTATGCAGGCAGGGGGCTTATTGGAATCTGGAAGCCCCTTTAACAAGGGGGCCCCCAGATCCTGGCCCTCCCTATGTGAAGTACATAGTACCCCTACCGATTCACCAAAAAAGTGTCAAAAAGTAATAAAAACACAGAGACAGTTTTTGACAATTCCTGCATTAAAAAATAAAAAAACAGTGCCCCCCCAATTTAAATCCATGGTCAATAATGCCGCCCGCTCAACCTGTAAAATAAAAAAAATAAAAAAACGCTCCTGCCATCCATAAAGGCCGACCACCTCCTGCCTCCTCCGCTGTTTGACAGTTCATATATAGGTAAGGGTGGGGCCACCTGCCAACATCACCTGGTGGCACAGCCCCCTGCCCACATACTCCCACAACCACTGACCACAGTTGTGGGGATGAGGCCCTTGTGCCCATCAACATGAGGACAAGGTGCTCGGTGGCACCGCCCCATCTGTCGTCACGGGATTTGATGTGATGTCAAAAAATGGGCGGTGCCATCGGGTGACATAGGTGGGTGGCCCCGCCCCTTGCCTATAAAAGAACTGTCAAAGCTAAAGAGAGGGCATTTGGCGGGTAGCCTCTCAGGAGGTTAAGCGTTTTTTTTTTCATTTTTTCTATTTTTCGGGTCTGGCGGGCGTGTGATTGACGATGGATTAACACGCAGACCCCAACAACCACAGCCCAGGGTTGTGGGGAAGTGGCCCTTGCACCCAAAAGCAACCTCCCCATGTTGAAGCAAGTGGCCTGGTATGGTTCAAGGGGGCACTTGCTCCCCCCACCCTTTCCTGGACTGCCAGGCTCTATGCTCGGATAAGGGTCTGGTATGAATTTTTCAAAGAGCCTGTATGGATTTTGGGGGGGACCCCACGCCGTTTTTTTTTTACATTTTGGCGTGGAGTTCCCCTTAAAATCTATACCAGACCCAAAGGGCCGTTTTTTTTTATTTTTATTCTGTCATAGGGTTCCCCTTAACCACTTAAATACAGGGCACTTTCACCCCTCTCCTGCCCAGACCAATTTTCAACTTTCAGTGCTCATTGGCGTCTATGGGAAATCTTGGCCAGCTTGACATGGCACTGCTCTGAGCCCCGAACCATATGTGACCGGGACACCAAACTTGGGGGCACCGAGAGGGGACCCAGGACTACAACATATTCATACATTTATAAGTGGGGTATGCCTGTATGCTACACTAACTGCACTAAACTGTCTGAACACACTATCCACAAACTACCTGCCTAATCTCCATTGTAACGCACTATACACGGCTGTCGTGTAAGCGGCAGCCTTATATAGTTTGGGGCATTGACTTAGCCCCTGAGCCATGATTGGCCAAAGGCACTCCAATCATAGCTCTCACAGTACATTGTGCTGTGATTGACCAAAGCATACAGGTCAGGTGCAAGCTTTGACCAATCTTCAGCAATCACTGCACTGCAAGAGCGCAGTGCATTATGGGGCGCTCATCAGTGAGCGCCCCATTTGTTTGTGTGTTCAGTATACACACAAACAGCTAATGTTCGAGTTGAACTTACGTTCAACTCAAACACACAGCCCATCCCTACTCCAGAACAACACTGTCTTTGTCTGAGCACATGGCCTGTTCAAAGTCCTTCTCCCCTTCCCCCTATTTTTTGCTACATCATATTCTGTAGCCTAACTTCCTGTGCTGAGCTCATAAACGAGTCCAGTTAGTTAATTTGCATAATAATAAGGGGAGTCTTATCTTCCAAACACAACACATGTAACTCAAATCTACTCCATATTAGTGCTATAAAAATCACTACAAATAGCCATGGCAACACAACAGGAAAGGTTGCTTAAGAGCTTTCAAGATTTATTGCTACATATCCATGTCTACAGATATTGATGGTGGGAGACTTCCTGAATCCTTGCATAGACAGACAAAGTGATACTATCACTCTCACTATAATAACATAATTGAAACTGCTTTCTTATAAGAAACTGCTTTCTTATAAGAACTCGTTCAGGTTGGCATATGAAGGATTTAAAATCCAGAAGCACACAATTTTCTTGTTGTTTCAGTACATATCATTCTCTCAGGGATAGACCTCACTCTGTGTATGGATTCCATCCTTCTTCATGTGAAGTTTGTAAGTGTGAGAGGCCTCTCAGACCCTTCCCCTTTGGAGGTCAGATTGACAAGAGAACTTCCTCTCTGATCCCTTTCAATGGAAGGTGAATCTGTTGTTGCGCAATCATATCTCTGATGAGAAATGAATTATAGACATGATAACTAAATTCTTCTTAATTAACAAACATTTATCCTCTACTTTGGTAATATGAGATACACACAGGGCTTATTTTCAGTGGGAACATGGTGGAATAGAGTTCTGGCACCTTCAGGACTGATTCTATGTAATAGGAAGGGGTGCTGGGGTGTGCTGCAGGGTCTAATAATGCTCGCTGTTGGGGGTTCTTTTTTTGCAGGGGGGCCTATTGTTACTTGGGTTGGGTGTTATGTTGCTGGGGGGTTAGTTGTTGCTAGGAGAGATCTACTGTTGAGGGAGGGGTCTATTGATGCTGGCTGTGGGGAGATCTGTTGTTGCCAAGAGTCTTTTGATGCTGGGGCGGGGGGAGTTTGTTGCGGGTGTTCTGTTGTTTTTGGGATATCTGTTGTTGCTGGCTGCAGGGGATCTATATTACTGTTTTTCTTGTTCTTACCAAATTCCATACAAATTGCTTATCACCACAAAATGATACTTGGGTCTGTATTCTCTAAAACGGCAATACTGGGAGATGGGTAGGGGATGGAACCAAGAAACGGTGCTCGGAGGTGGGTAGTGGTGGAGAAAAGGGGTGACTAGGAAAGCGTGAGTTCCTGCATCTATTTTCTAAAAAAAAAAAAAAAAAGCCCTGGAGCCACAGAAGTCCTAGTTAAGAGGGCTACTAATCAAAGCAATAGGCAGGTCAGGTCTTAGCATGTAGGCCCTTTACAAAATAAGTAAAAATGTGGAATAGACTCCCCCCAGAGGTGATTCTAGCCAGCTCAGTAGATTGCTTTAAAAAAGACCTGGATTCTTTCCTAGGTGTACATAATATAACTGGGAACTAATATTTTTCGGTAAAGTTGATCCAGGGATAATCCAATTGCCTCCCGAGGGATCAGGAAGGACTTCCCCTGCTGTAGCAAATTGGATCATGCTGTGCTTTTTCACCTTCCTCTGGATCAACTGTGGGTATGGGATTGTATGGTTGTGTTTTCTTTTTTTTTTCTTATTGGTTGAGCTAAATTGGCTTTTTTCAACCTGACTAACTAGGTAACTAAAAAAGTAACAGAGGAGTTGGAACAATCTCTTATGAGAGAAGTTCAAATTTCTGTAGATAAATTGTAAATTAACCTTCACCAGAAGGATGAACCAACAATCAGAATTGATGGAAAGATGCCCAAAAACTGTTAGCCATAACACAGCAGGAACCCAAGAATTTTTATCTATTAAAACAATGGAGGGTAATGTTATTCAGTCCCTGAAGAAATAATTCGCACATTTCAAAAAATTTACAGGGACCTTTATTTTTCTAGGCTGTCCAACCCTTTGGATATCTTGGCACATTTTTTTTTAAATTCATTTTTATTGAAATATTAGCATATCACAAAGTAGAGTATAAACAGTGCCAAAAGGTAACATTGAGTCACAGACAGAGAGTTACATTCCCAGAAGGGGTTTGCAAATGCATGGAGTAAACACATTTTTCGGTCTCTTTCATCAACAGCTTAATGGGAGACCAGTGCCTATGGAAACTGGATCAAAAATAAAGGGGAAACATAAGGTAAAGTAAGAGAGTATAGGTACAAGAATAAAACAAGAGTAAGATAAGAAAGTTAAATTAAAGAGCAAAAAGTAAAATTGTAAACAAAGAATAAAATTGTTAACAAAGAGTAAAAATGTAAACAGTGTCTGATCGATGCCTGAAAAAAGAGAAGGTATCAGATCATGGGGACGTCCTGAGGGATTATTTATTCTGTTTGCCAGGAGTGATTCGTATAGATGGTGCTTGTGTGTAATTTCTAGGACTTTCGAAATGTTTGGGACCCAAATGGATTTCCATCTTCTTGCAGTAACCTAGCTGCTAAGAAATATGGGTAACCACTGTACGATAGCATGGAGGGAAGTTATCACCTTGGCACAATTTTTGACTCCTAGACCTTCCTCACCTTACTAGGGAGGATAGTAGAAAACTAAATTCCTCACTGACGTTAAATAAGCTTCCCAGGGCTGTGGCCTTTTTATTATAAAACACTAGGCTCAATAGGAAATATATATTTTTTTTAAATGGTCAAATTCTACTGCCAGAATTACTTACTGTATGAACACTGTCTTTGATAAAGCATCATTTCAGCATTCCATGAATGAGGCAGTGATTGTGGTAATACCCAAACCTAGAAAATAATTAACAGCCTGATTCATATTGTCCAATTTCTTTCCTTTTTTCTGATGCAAACATTTTGGCACAGGTCATAGCATATAGATTGGCTAAATAAATACATAAATTTGTGCCTGTGGACCTGCTAGGTCCATGGCAGTTAATATCAGATGCCTTTTTCTCAATCTTAGGATTCCTACAGACAACTCAGGACAAAAGTCTACTTGATCATTGGATGCTGCCAAAGCAATAGGCAGTGTTGAATGACAGTATTTGTGAGAAGTCTCTACTGCCTTCAGGCTTGGGCGACAATTTTAATAGATGGATCCAGTTTTTTTACTTAGCACCTATATCATGTGTTTGTATTAACAATACCATCAGACAAACATCCCCTAAAAGTGGAGTTTAAAAGAGGGAAGAAGGATAAAAAGATAATGTTATATGCAGATGATGCACTTCTTTTCCTCTTTGGCTTCCCTAAGGTCCCTAATTTCACATTTTGGGTCCTTTTCTGGTTTTGTTATAAACTGGGACAAATCTATTTTATTCCCCTTGGACGCTATCCTAGGAGAGTTGCCAGTCAGCGCATTACAGATTAAAGTAGTAGGGTTGATTAAATACCTGGCGGTTGTGGATTCTCCTGAACCTACAGATTATATTAAACTTAACCTGTCACCAATTTTGGCAACATTTAAATTAAAAAGTAAAAACTGGTGTAAAATGCCTTTTACAGTGGTGAGCAGCACCAAACTACTTAAAATGATTTGGGCTCCACAGCTGTTTTATGGAGTTTGGTTTTTTTACACATTTTTCAGTTTGGATCTCTCAGAAATGGTTCAAACTGATAGATTCATTCTTTCAAACCCCCAACTTGGAAGTGAAAACTGATCTCATTACAATTAAGTTTTACAGCTACCTAAGGATCAGGGAGGGCTTACGGTTCCCCATGCCAAAACATACTTTATTTCCTCTCAATTACAGCATTTAGCAGGCTGGGGGAAACATATACTTAACCTGCCACCATTGTTATATAATTTTTTATTTTTTTTTGTTATTCAGATTTTTTTTTTTTTTGAAGATTTTTATAACAAAAAACATACAGAAATACATAAAAATAAAATTCAAATAACAGACCTCAAAAAAAACAAACAAATAAACAGCATCAATACAGTTAGATCACTACCGTCAGATTCTTCCAGAGTATACAAAGATTTTTGAAAATATCCAACAATATTTAGAAAAATATTCCAGAGCAACCAGAGTGTTGTATTCATAGTATATAAAAAAAAACTTTCTGTGATAGGCCAGCCTAATCTTCCAATTATTTGCCCAAGCTTTATTTTAATTTAAGATTAGAATGTAATGCATCTATGCATTTTTTCCATATTTTTACAAACTTTTGTGAGGTGTTATTTTAAATGTAGATGTATTTCTTAAACTTTAAATATTTTTCCATCTCCTGGATCCAGTCCCTAAGGGTAGGAGGACTGTATGAAACCCAGCGAGAGGCTATCAACTTACATGCCATAAGAGTGATCTTGCGATAGCAACTACCTGGTCCTGATCCAAGTTGTTAGAATTTACATGCCTTAGCAGGCATAGAACAGGATCCTGGATTAGCTTAGTGTCATAACCAAAATTCAACATATCCAACACTTTTAGTATCAATGTAGCTTTGGATATCTCCAGAACAAATGCAAAAGAGCCAGGAGATTGAACACATCTAACACATTTAGAATTTTCTGTCCTGCCCACCCTATGCGGCAGCTCTGGAGTATGGTGAACCCCATACAGGATTATAGGTGGGTCACCCTATGAGTTGGAGATAGAGAGACCAGTTGTACACTTTGCAGTATTTGATCGCATATATCTCCCAAAGCCACATCAACATCTGACTCCCATTTCTGCCTACATGGAATCGAGAATTAAGAGTGAAATTCTTAATGTTAATGAAATTCTTAAAGAGTGAAAATATGAATATATACCCTTGAAATAAGACTCTTAGTGGTATTTGCTCAGAATGTACTATCCAGAATAGGAACAGAAGAAAAACAAAAAAAGGGGAGTCAGGTCTTAGGACCTTGGGAGCATGTCTTAGTAGGAATTTTACCATAACTGCGTGAATCTAGTAAACCCAGAGATATCCAATATTGTCAAATATAGTGTAGGTTAGAGAACTTGAATAAAAGTTTGAATATTCGAGTCCATGACTAATAGGGGGTTGCTGTTATGAAATATAGAAGCACGCACTGTATATTGTAGGAAAAAATGTGTAGGCCGCCAATTTCCAATGCTGCTAGATGTTGGAAATGGGCTGCAAAGAGTATACCCAGGGGTTTGGTTCTGACAGACCTCCCTTGATCATTTGGATATTGTAAACATTCATATTTGATTCTAGTAGGCTTGTTACGTCATATCAGATTTCAAAAAGTCATTCTAAATTTTTTAAAATATTTATGTGGAATTTAGCAAGGCAAATTCTGTAAATAACACATTAACTGAGGCATCCATATAATTTTTAAACAATGGTTAGACCAGCCAAAGACAATTGCAGTTTACACCACACCTTGTTCTGAGATCTAAAATTCTCAATTAAAGATAACACATTTTGAGAGATATAGTCCCTAGGAGAGATAGAAACAGTTTCCCCAGGATATTTAATTTTTGCATATTCCTTAAACTGTGATGCTGTGGACGGGTGAGGGCCCTGAAGAGGATCCAATGGGAGTAGTACAGACTTATTTTATTGCAAGAGCAGAAAAGGCACCAAACTTTTCCATGATCGTCATTGCAGTAGGCAATGGTCCTTGGGTATCAGCTAGAAACAGTAGCATATCATCTGCATACAGGGCTATTTTTTCTTCCTGTCGTCCTTTACAGAACCCCTTAACCCTTCCTTTTGTCTCAGAAGATGGGCTCCTAAGCTACCGAAAACAGAAGAGGCAACAGTGGACATCCCTGTCTGGTCCCGCGAAACAAAAGAGAGAAATCAGACATACTCCCAGTGGCCCCTATAGAGCCCTTAAAGGACATATATAAAAGTTGAACCCATTTACAAAAAAGTTCCACTCTATACTGTCAAACGTCTTAGCGGCATCTAAAGACAGCAGTGATCTATTTATTGAGTTGTCAACCAGGGTTTGAATATTTTAAAAGTGCGTCTTATATTCACAACAGTTGAAGAATTTGGCATAAAACCAGCTTAATCGAGATGAATGAAAGATAATATAACTTTATTTTGTCTGTTTGCCAAAATGTTTGATAGAATTTTGATATCAGTGGTGAGCAATGAAATTGGTCTAAAGGAATATGGAAGTAATGGGTCCTTCTTTTTCTTAGGTCATAGATGGAGGAATGCATCTGGTCTCAAAGGCCACTTTGAAAGTCCGTAACAAAAGGGGAAATAATATAATTTCATATTGCTTATAAACTTTGTCAGGAAGGCCATCAGAGCCAGAACCCTTTTCCTATGGGAAGAGATGCCACAGCAGTTTCCATCCCTCCATAGTTAGTGGAGATTCAAGCAAACATCTGTCCAACTGGGATAAGATAGGAAGAATGATCCCATCTAGAAATTGGAATAAAGTTGCCCTGGAGCTATAAAGCTCCTGATAGAAAGACTTAAAAACTGCAAACACATCCACAGAGGCAGTACAGAGCAGCCCAGTCTTAGATTTTATAGCATTTATATAAAAATCATTAATTTGCGAATGGCAATAGCCACCAGAAGTATGCCTGACCTTTCCCCCATCTGCCCAAGCAAGACTGTTACAGAAAAATTGTTTATCTTGGGTAGGGATGGGCCGAACACCCCCTGTTTTGTTTGCAGCAGAACTCCCGTACAGGGGAAATGTTCTAACCCAAACGGTGAACCCCAAAATCAAAAGTGCCCCTTTTGAAGTCTTATATGCAAGTAATTGGCCATAAAAGGGACATGGGGATCTGTGTACTAACCTGGGGGATATGCATCAATAATTAAAAAAAAAAAAAAAAAAATATATATATATATATATATATATATATATATATATATATATATATATATATATTGTTTTTTCAGGAGCAGTGGTTTTAATGCTTAAAGTGCAGCGATAAAAAAAAAGTAAAGAAAAAACCCCATAAAATAAAATTCTACAGCTAAGGGTTTACAGATCCTCATGCCGAAAAATACTTTATTGCCTCTTAATTACAGCATTTAGGAGGCTGGGGAAACAATTACTTAGATGACCATATTCGGAGCATTTTATTGACACTCTCTTCTAAATACCCACTTACAGTATATCATAACTTGATTCTAACACTTAATTGGAAAAGGTGCAATGTATCAGCAGGGAGCATTGATAGTTTCAAAAAACTATTAGATGGGCACCTTAAAGACCACAACATACAGGGGTATACAATTCACGGTTAAAAGCAAACACACACACACATCATAGGTTGAACTGGATGGACTGATGTCTTTTTTCAACCTCACTTACTATGTAACTATGTAACTCTCAAATTGCTGGAGAAACTTTTGATAGAAATGAAGGTACTCATGAAATATGAGGGTTGTAATTCATATACTCCAATATGCTATGATATCTGCTTTGAAGAACTCTATAAGCTGCAAGGTTTTGATTTCTGGTATAAGCAGAAAATTCTGTATCTTCACCAATTATATACCAATGATGCCTTTAAATCCTTTCAAACACTAAAATTTTATCTGTCCGCAGATAAAGAAGAACTCTAAATTTTCCTCCCCAGAACAACAGATGTATTGTGCATGTAAATGAATCACAACCCTGCTGTCAGTTTGTGTGTAACTTACCTACTTTAGCTGTATACAGCAGGTTTTCTGCGTCTGTGATATCACTCCTTCTCCTAGCTGAATTTCAAAGTTTGCTGACTTTCTTTTTTATTCCTTTTCCAGTCCTGATACTACATGTACCATGATCCTTTGAGCCTCTCTAGCTTCAGGGCGAGCTATGGGAATCACTTGTACAAGTTCTGGGAGTCAATGTGGGTGGGTCCTAAGCTTACTGTGGGTGTTACTGGTCTTTCAAGTGAGTAAAGGTGGGATTATGTCATACCTCCTCCTTTGTCATTCCTGTCTTCCAAAGAATAATGGCTTACTGCATGACTACAGAGGAAAAGCTATGGGAGGTTATTATGATTGGATTTCTTCATATATAAATCAATCACTTCACAGAGAACAGGACTCTGGGAGGGGTGGCATTCTCTCTACCTTTTCCCACTGGTGGGCAAATTTAACTACTGGGCAGGATTGAATTCTAATTGTGATCCATTCAATCCTGGCCAGCAGCACAGCTAGCTTTCAGAACAGGCTGTGTATGAAACTGTTTAGTTCTTGAATAATGCTGTGAGCTGTGAGGTGGGACTTGGGAGGTTTAGACTCTTCCTGTTGGTGTGACTGGATAGGACGAGATTTTATTAGGATGTTCAATTCCACCCACCATCAGAGCTGTGAAGGATGTTACATCATTTGCAGAGACTGAAAGACTACAAAGGGGAGTGTAACAGACTCGTGTTACAGACTCTAGCTGCTGCAGGAAGTGGCTGTGGAAAGAACAGAGTTTGTCAGCAGAAAATACAGAGTGTTAGATGATACAAAGCCACAACTAAACCCAGAATATCAGGGGATCTGCAGACCACAGAGAAACATGGTACAGAGGTATGATCTATGCTGAGTTGAATAATCCAATGTACTCCTATGGAAAAGAAAGTTGGAATTCAGCTTTAAGGCAGGCCCTCCAAGCATGTAATATGATATTTCATCAAATCCTTAGCTCCCCTAATTACTTTTCAAGTGACTACTGTAACAAAAAGGACTGTGTTTTACATCCGTATGCACTCTGTGCCTAGAGCAATCCAGCAAAACACCCTTCCCTTGCACACTATCTTGGGAAAAGGATTTAGAATGTGTCTCAGAGCACAGGTGGCAGAGTGTTCTGATGGCAGTCTCTATGCTGTACCTTTTACCCATCCAATGGTTGACCCAATTATTAATCTTACACAGCGTTTATTACATCCCCCAGAAGCTATATCAGTGGGGCTGTAGAGATACCCCAAACTGTCCCAGATACTAAAATTGAAACTTGGGAAATAAAAAATGAACTTTAAAGGCACATAACTAAAATGAATCAAGTTTAATAATCTAGAATAAAATAATTTTTACACACAGTAATACAATGGAAAAAATAAAAAACATATATAGACAGAGTTAAAACAAAGGTTTGGACAAAGTGGAGATCCCAAAGAGGATAGGATATAGTATAATGGATTCAATGTGACAACCACTGCATAAGCATTACATATCCTCAAGACATTGGGACATCACTGGTGAGTTCCACTATACATGTTTCATATTAGTCGATTCTTTGGGAGCTTTAACCATTCGTGCTATGGAGACCGAAGATTCAGGCGCTCTGAAGGAGATGGGTGTCCTCTCTTTCTCTCTCTCCCATTTCAACGGAGGCTGTCGGTGTCAGTTAAGACACACACTTGTTACAGATCTTTACTATTTGGATTGTGGGCAAATCTGAAAAGTACTTTTGGACTTTATATCCCTTTATAAACAACTCCACCATCTCTATATCTGTATAAATGTATAACCAAGATACCCTGATCTTCAGGAAAACTTACTAATCTAAAGGAGGAGATATACTGTTCCCCATTTTTTGTTGTCTTGTGTGTCTCCACATTCTGACATATGGGCCATAATAGCCCCTGTCGGGGTTCTGCTTTGGGCTGAGGGGGTGAGCGCCTGAATCTTCGGTCTCCATAGCACAAATGGTAAAGCTCCTGAAGAAGCAACTAATGTCGCAAAACATGTAGAGTGGAACCCACCAGGACAAGTGATATCCCAATGGCTTGAGGATATGTAATGCTTATGTAGTGGTTACCACATTGAATACATTATACTATATCCTATCCTCTTAGGGATCTCCACTTAGTCTAGAGATTTGTTTTAACGCTGTCTATATATTTTTTCTATTTTTTCTATTGTATTACTGTGTGTTAAAATAATTTTAATGTAGATTAATAAACTTGCTTAATTTTAGTTATGTGCCTTTAAAGTCAATTTTCTCTTCCCAAGATTTGTAGGATGTGGCACAGATAAATTATATGGTGCTCATAAGCCACCAATCAACACCAGACTAACTAATTCCAGATACTAAAATGTAAATTTAGATCTGATGAAATCTGCCCTTATTTGCAAACAATTAGAACCACTATTAATAATGTATTGCATGTTACAATACCATTGGATCCACTTGTGTGTCTACTTTGCTGGATGGTGAGTCCTTCCCCCTAGAAGTATTTGCCTTAGTTGCCAAAATACTTTACACAGCTCATACGTTTATAGCACAAAATGGCTCTCTGCCCATCCACCCATATTTATTGAATGTGGAAGCCAGGCTAATTCTTTATTATTCAACAAAAAATGTACTTTTCGTCACAGAGGCTGTACACAAAAATTCAATAAATTATGGGATCCTTGGCTGGCAATACTGGGACTGGTCCTCCTGTCACTAATAACTCATAAATTATTACAGTAAGATAGTGAGAAGGAAGAGAGGGGATCCATTTGTATCTCCAGGAATATAATTCCCATTCTGTCGTATTTCATGTGCGCAACTGAGCTGATATGCTTACATATGATTAAAAAAATACTTCTTCACAGTCTAGCTTATGTACAGAATTTCATAAGGAACAGGTCTATATGTAAGTTTGTTTTTGTCCACCTGGCATCATGAGAAAGCGGAAAAGAAAAAGGAACTTTCAAACTGTACTTCTAACATGCTAGATTCATGTGGAACAAATAGTTCAACCATGCAAAATATTCTCATCCATCTGTAGAGAGCTGAAACCACTGAGATACTGCAACGTTTGAGAGTATTGTAAAGGTGATGATTCAACTTTGGGCACCTATTGAGAATTGAGATCTCTGGGACTGATGGAGCCACAAGAGACCTGTGATGACTGCGAGGGATCCAGTGGAAGCTCAAATGCCAGTTTTCCCTTAGAGGAGGCTTAGTATTGATGGGTCTACCAGGTAAAATATGTTTTAAAGGGAATCCCCATCTATAACAGATATTTTTCTGGAGAATTTTTAAATCGAGCTTGGGGCCTCTTCTCTTCATATTCATTGTTTGTGAAATATCAACAATCAGTTGAAATAAATGAACTTGGAAGGGAAGATCTGATTTATACTGGCCACATTAAGTATTCTTTACTGGAAATAATGTAGTTTAGCTAAAATGTCCAATTAAGGTCAATTCACCAGTCCCCTACCAAGAGCCCTCTGGATTCTATTGAATTCAAGCGATTCCAGTAGAATATCCAGTTCGGGTTCTTGAAAGAGGGCAGTTACAGATCCTTAGAGGTCTTTGATGAGTTTAGGCAAGCTACAAAAAAGTATATTTCCTCCCTGGGATCTGTATTTTGCATTTTCCAGCCTGTCCTTCAGGGCTTGCAATTCTTTGCCTAGGTCACAGACATAATCACCTTCTACAGGTCTCCAGACCATGCTGTACCTTGCAAGATTTTCATGAAACCATGGTGTAAACCCAAAACAAGTTATGGTGATTCGACATCTAAATACAAAATGGCACAAACTCCACCAAATAAGGAAAACTCCTGGCTCTTCTTGAAGGATTCTGACAGCATGGAAGATAGCACTTTTTCCTGTTGGCAAGGAAAAATCTCTATTAAACCAAGCTCTTGTCTGTGGTGTGGAAGGAAAAAATATATTCCTTGGAAAAACACTCTGTAGACCTTCTATAATAATTGGGACACCACATATACTAACTTAGGGCCCGAATGGGTGATTTTACTACTGTTCTAAAAGGTCATGAAAAATTGGAATTCCAGCAATGTATCTGTTGTCTTAGATGGTATACCTGTTGGGTAGAATCATCAGATAGTCTAATTTTCTACTGTTAATTTAACAATTTTTAAGAGCCCTTAAAATAAAAGTTATCTTTAAATAAACAAACACAGTCTTGAAGATAACTTATCGCAAGTTTAAACTATTACTGTAAAAAAAAAATTGTATGATGAACAAGACACACTATATTGGATGTCTTTTCATGTTAGTCTACTTCTAAAAGCTGGGTAAAAGCCTTGTTTGTGCCTTCATTCAAGTCTTTCTCATTTCTTAGAATGTCATCAGCAGTATTCCCATGTTCGTTATTCCCAATTACCCATTTGTTTTGTTAATTACATTGATCTTCTGATTCAGCAACTAAGACTGGATTGTTTGACTTTGTTCTCATTAAAGGCTTTTTGCACAAAATGTGTATGATGTCAGAATCAAGACATGGAATAACAAATGATATTTCCTTCACAGTGAAGGATAGCTAAACTTCTTTCTTTTTTGATTAATTTCATGCCTGACTCAGTCAGAGATTAGGCTCTGACACATTTTATAATTAAATATTGAAATCATAAAGTGCAAGAATGTTTAATTTTTAAAATATGAGTTTTAATTTACCTCATACAGAGAATGGCTCTGGTCACCTGTGGAGATGCATTACACACTACATTGCCTAATGTATGATGCCTGAATAAGGCTGAGCATACAGTAAAAGTAAACTAATGCAATTTACTGAATAGCAGTCAAATATTTATCCAGTTGATGAAGCAGACTTTATGTAAAAAATCTGACAATAATTAAGGAAAAGCCTTGCTTAACCTCTTTTGTACTAAAGAGGTCTACATCGTGTATCTCCCTTTCTCATTGTGAAATCTGTGCCTGACAGGTTGGGGTTACAGTGTTCTCTCTTTTAACATATGCTCTTATGCTCTAGCAGATGGCTGATATTTGGTTTATCATATTCATGATTGAACACAAGGCAATGCAGCAGCATCAAACAGAACAGGGAAAGAGCTTATACCATATCATTGAGTTCTAAGGGACATTTGTTTATTTAAGGCAATTGAAGACCAAGAATATATGCAGAGAAATGTTTGTACACCTCCAGAGCTTCATCTTTTTAGAAATAGAATGTTTGTTGATAAAGCTGGTAAATATTTATATGATAGGTTATTTAAACACTTGTCACAGTTACTTATTTTACAGTAGGCTTGAAGCAAGCTACTTTAAATCTCAGAATTATTTCATATGCTTAGCTCTAGATTGTTCAGGAATGGCAAAATATAGTAATAAAAGCAATCAATACCATATAATACTTTCATGGTTGTTTATTTTTTATGACACTATAATTATTGCTACACAGAAATTGAATTATAGCATGCTACAAACACTACTGATATACAGTATGCATAGACATCAGTTGCCCACGCAAAACCACATCAATATGAAAAACTAAAAAAAACAGAGCCACCTAGCTCCCTTGTTGGAATCACCGCTTCTCTTCTTACCAGTCCCTCTGACTGTATTGTTCAGCTCTGCTGGTTCCTATGGCTCTCTTAGCCTTTAGTCACAGTGCTTTTTTGCACAGCTCATTCCTGGCCTCTGGATAGGGGTTCCCCTGACACACCAATAGGAGCTCACCTAACTCCTGGAATGAGATGTCCTTTCTCCTGGCTGCTTGCTGGGGCCCTCTGACTCCTGGGTGAGACCTCTTGGCTCCTGGTTGAGGCTCCTCTGACACCTGGGTAAGACCTTCTGTCTCCCGCACTGGGAGCTGTGTCCAAACTGGGAACCCTGGGCTATCCTTAGGCCCCTTTCACATGGGTGCCTCTACTTAATGGGATCCACTTGCTCAGCAGGGGATCACTCTGCTGATCCCCGCAAAGCAGCCAGATGACAGATCCAGTCCGCTCTGCTGTGCAGTACGGGCACGGACATAGTCCCCTTCTCTTTTAAGGGGCAATCAGGTGAAAATGGACCACCTGTCCATTTTCATTTGATTCTATATATTCTGCCAGATGGATGGAAAGTAGGATCACCATCCGTCTGGATTTTGTGGGCAGGATCGGATAAAATAGCAGCGGGTGTCAGTGGACATGTGTCCGCTAACATCTGCCACTCCATAGGGGGAGACTGCAAAGTCCGATCAGGTCCACTTGAAAAACTGACAGGCAGACCTGATCGGACAGTTTGTGTGAAAAGGCTCTAAGGCTTGAGTGTATAATGACTGCACACCTGTTTACTCACACAGGTTGCAGGCAACTGATAAAATCCAGACACAGGTTTGACAGTTTTAAATCAGAACTACAGACTCCTGCTGCGTCAACTTATACTATAAGTTCATAAAACTGTTCCTACAAATTTATGACATGTGTCTTTGTTTTGCTTTGCATCTTTTAAGGTTCTTTGCAATAAAAGTAAGTCAGCATAGAGACCTCGGTAGTGTATTATTGTGCATTACTAAACAAAAAACGCTGTATATACAATTGTAAGAAAAACAACTCAAGATATACAACATGCATGCACAAACACTATCTATGCAATAGGAACACGCTAAAAGGTACTTAGCTCAGGTTATAGTGACTTCACAATCTCCATAGGCAACCAAGGCTCCAGGCTTACTCTACAAGTGATTACAAGAAATCGGGTGAGAGCATCATCCTCAGGTGCAGTTTCTTTTGGCACAGACCTTCGTTGTAGTGATAGTATTATAGAGCCCTGTGAAGTTTCCTCTGGCATAGATCTTCCTTGTTTTTATCTCATTAGGGAGCCCCACCTGTAAGCTTATGCTGCCAACCTTTTATTTGCAAAATCTGGATAGACAGTCCCACATGGGTGCATCTTTTCTCACTCCTTATTTTGTATTGGTGAACATTTCCCAACTCAACCTCTAAATGGCACTGTTGTATCCTACATGCCATAGATCATATATGTCAAAAGGTCAAGCTATTGTTGACCTTGGATGCAGAATTGTAATACAATGGACGCATCTAACTGCCAACTGACATTTGCCCAACATACAAAATAGTATCCATATCTCCATTGTTTGAGAGAACAGCTTGCACAAAAGTTTCCAATGGCATTTATTTTAAGGGTGTCCACTTAACAAACACCTGATGTCTGCTTCTAAAACATACGTACGTACATACATACATACATACATACATATCTCAAACATAACACAGTCTTTCATTTTAACTTTAAGAGGGATGATACGTTATTGGGTTTTGTTCTAGCTCATGGTGTGGCTAATAAAAATTGCAATTTTTATGAGCATTTGAATGAATAAAAATCGCTTTTATTGCATTTATGCTTATTGGGCTCTGATGTATATCTTCAACAGCCTGTAAAAGCCATATGCTTAACTGTCTATAGTCTGTTGCCTGCTCATATTTGTGCAACCTCTTACAATCTTTACTTAATTCTCCCACAAATAAAAATTATAATTACCATTTATTCTATACAAAAAAATCTAATTCCAAATACATTGACATGGTTTCCAATTATATTTTTGTAGTTCTCTTCCTTTTTTCTGTCTATTTTTTAGAACCTAACCTTAATTATTTTACTGTGACCATCCTGATTTTGGGAGGTCAATGTCTTTTAAATATCAGATCATGACTATAGCCACCCCCCTTCGAAAAAGTCAGTAAGTGACGAAACGTCAGGGACGTGGCCATACGTCATGCCTGGTGATTGATCGGGGTTAGCGGCGGTGTCTCACCGGAGAGTCCTGGACCCGAACGCTGGTACATCACGCGTCAGGAACAAGTGAGCACCCTGATCCCCACTCTTGATTATGATGTGCTTTGCATATTTATATCCCATGTACGTGCATATTAGTGGATTTTAAATGGAATAAACTAGTTCATATGTTATTGCACTAGTTGGCTCTCCTCTTTCTTTTATGGTATATGTGGAGCGGCATCTTGAGAATTACCAAGGATCCATTATTTCCTATATCCTGTGCAGTGGTGCATATTCCAAAGCGTGATCAGCCTTATCCATGAGAGTGGAGAGCAAAAAGTGGGGGTGAGTGTTGTAGCTGAGGGGAGTGGAGCACAAAGGTGGCGGACACTTTTTTGGTGTGTTTCTGTTCAGCTTACACTGGAATCTTACTGGATCATCACATATAACTATTCTCCTACTATTGGACTTTTAGTTTTCCTACTGTTGGACTTTTAGTTATACATTGATTTATTCATGTGTGTTTCACTGGAATTTTTTCACTGATTTTTTTCACTTGATTTATTGTTCACTAATTAATTTTGGGATTGGATTTTCAGTGATTATTTGAACACATATATTGATTCAATTGTTTCTTTATTTTGTTCACATATATTGTGTGCACTTTTCTGAGTTGAGCGCTGCTAGGTGGGAATATTTTTATTTTTCACTTTTTTGGTATATTGTTTGTTTTTAAGCAGCAGCACAATCATTTACATTTTTTTTTCTGATGCAGGATCAGCTCATTAGCGCAGGAGCCTGCTAAATATAAATGACTATAGCCTGCTGACAGCCTTCAATCTGCTCTACTACTGTATCTGCATCCATCCGACATCGCTACGTGTTGGTGACGTCACATCCAGCGCACCATGAAGCAGTTTGAAGTCCTCTGCCTGGTCCATTGGGGGCCTTTCTACATCACTGACTAGTTTCAACCAGTGGCCTGTCATCCTTTCCATTAGTTGGATGCCCATGTGACATCTGGTGCCTAAACACCTTTTGGCCACCCTCGGCACCAGCCCTGATATGCCTGAGTCAGCCTGCTGAGGTTTGGGTGAGATTGAGGTTCATAATCAAGCAGGATGTTTAACTTTGATTGTCTGTCAGCTATATTTTAACCCTTTCCATTCTTTGAATCCTTTGACTTTGATTTCACAATAAATCTTTTAATCACAAACCGTGGCATAGATATTTTTTTGACTTTTCCGAGGTATGTCTCAAGTGGTTTGTTGCCATCACCCCCCCAGCGCTGGATTAGGAGGAATCTTATGTTGTAATGTCTATTAAATAGTTTAGTTCTACACTCCAGTTGGTCTGAAATTCACAAACTCTTTGTAGAACATTTCAAAAACCCTTCAGGGATAGAATTAAGAATACAAATAGCAAGATTTCTCAAGATTTTCCCACGTTACAAAATTTTCTTTGCTATTAGGTGATAAAATGCTATCAGAATGTGTGTGGAAAAACTTTAAAGTGACAGTAAACGTGTTTTTTTTTTAAATAACAAACAGGGTTATACTTACCTGCAATTACATTGCACAGAGCGACCTTAATCATCCTCTTCTAGTTTCCCCCCTGCTAGCACTCCTGGCTCCTCCTCTTCTTAGTGTGAAACCATGGGACTCCATTTTCTATTGTGGCACACCTGCGACCTCATTCACTAAAGACACAGACAGCGCCGCTCAGCTTCACCCCCCTGTTCGCTCATCATAGAATTTAACCGATAGCAGTGGGAGCAAATGGCCCGACTGATCTCAGGCAAGCCTGTGAGAGCCGGTAGAAGGGAGAGAGCCACTCTAGAGAGCACAGCACTGAATTGAGTGAGGGCTCAGGTAACTTTAAGGGGGTTGAAAGGGGTAAACTGCTACCTAAACATTTTTAACCTTAATGCAAAGAATGCATTAATGTAAAAAGTGATTACATTTTAGGACCACTTTAAACCTTTGTTCTTATCTTTTCCATTCGAAAGTATATTTTAAAAGTATATTTTAAAATTTCTGTCTCTTATAACTTCCTTACATTTATTTCTAAATAGAGATGGGCACATCCGGGTTCGGTTTGTGCCAGAACTTTCAAACATTGCGAAAGCCATATAATGAACCCCATTAAAGTCTACAGGACCTGAACTGGAAAAGTCAAAAGTGCTATTTTGAGAGCTTAGATGAAAGTTATTGGGTATACAAAAGGTATGGAGGTCCGGGTACTGCCCTGGGGGACATGTATCAATGCCAAAAAAGATACACTGCTCTGTCTGGAGATCAGATCCCCTCTGTGATCTGCTGGGTGCTACACTGACACCAATGAATGAGTTGGGTGTCACTGTGTAAGGAAGGACACCCTATCCTTCTCTTAGCTCAGCACCCAGAAGGTTGTCACCCAGCTCAGCACCTCTCATTGTGGACTATCACAGCCCATCCTGGGTTTTGAAGACACCCTGCTGGACTTAACCTCACCTCTGAGCTCCTCGCCTGCTTTGCAACTTCTTCAGTTGGATTGTATAAGCAGAATCTGGGAACACCGGAATCCAGAGGAAACATACAGACCTCAAGAATGTACCTGTAACCCCCCTACTTCTCTTCCGAGTGGATAACTTGGGAGGACTTGGATATTCACATTGGACCGACAAAGGTGACCTTTGGAATCGGCCATTAAATCAACTGCCTTTCTGGGGAAGAATTATCACATCCGAGAAACTTCATCCCAGGGGAAGATCCCACTCCATATGTGACCCAAAAATGCATCCCACTCCAGGCATCCCACTACACACCGGACTATAGCATTTCTGACGCACATGCAGTATTGCTACGGGGTCCTGGCAGTCTGGTAAGTGGAAATATCCCAAGGGGGGTGGAACTGCACAAGATTGCACTTCAAGTTTGCACGGATTGGTACTGAACTGTATAACAAGGAGCACTGAGCACATTGCACTTTCACTGGCCATCTGCTTAATTTGGATTTTTTGGGACTCATAAGATAAAGACTTCCTATTTTTACTATTTGTTGTATATTATGCATCCATGCAATATGGAAAATTAGCACTTATTTGCACTTTCTTTTTAACACTAAGTCACACAATATTTTAACTGCACCATTGCGTATTTTTGGTAGCATGTATTTATGTATTTATTTATTTATATATGTATTTAGTATAGATGGTGTATAGACCATTTCATATTTTGCATATTTTGCAATTTTTTTTTTTTACCATTGCACCAACTACTACGAAATCGCAAGATTTTTTGAACAGCAGAATTTTTAGGTTTGTCACACTAAACCATAGCGCAGGACACACTTTTATATTTTACACCCAGTGTACTATATTGCCTACTTTTGGCCTAACAGGCTTTTACAGTAGCATTGTCACGTACAATTTATGATTTTTGTTTGTTTTTTTATGTTTTGCAGTTTTTCTCCTTTTTGGTTTTTTCCTTTGTTTCTGATTATTTTTGTGTTTGGAAATTAATTTGTGCATAACAGCTAATGTTGGTATTCTAATTGTGTAGAGCACTGAACCACTAGCTGCAGAAGAAGCTTCAAAGCGAAACATGTTGAGCAATCTGGCTCTATGAAATTTTGTATGCATCTATAACCACACCGATCGATCCTTTTGGACGGCAGCCTGCACACCTGTCTTCTCTTATGGATCATCTTGATGTGAAGTACCAAATACTTAATCATAGCTCTCATCGCCTGTTTTATCATTTCATCATCACTGTCCATGAATGTCATGTACACTGACGCCTTTTTTGAGGCAATGTATTTCTGTTTTTTTCTTTTTCATGATTTAAGATTTAAATCAATACAATTTTTATATTTTATTGTACCTAGTGCCTTTAAAGTCCATGTTTTCCCAACATTGAGTCTAGTATCTCTTAAAGTTTGACGTATGTCTTTCTCTGCTTCAATGCCTCCAAAACTGCCAGAATCCTCCTCCTGTTGTGTGTTCTGTGGCGTCACAAGAATGGTGTCTGCATAAAGTGGGCTTTGAAAGGAAAGGGAGTCCTCCTCTTCCTCCCACTGCTCTGCTGTGAGTGCCCTATCCATAATGCCACACAGAGTCTGTTCCAGCAGAAACACAACAGGGATTGTGTCACTGATGCATTCATTATCACAGCTCACCATCCTTGTCACCTCCTCAAATGGTGACAGTACAGTACATGCACCCTTTATCAGCAGCCATTGACATGAAGAAAAAAGCCAAGCTGACCTGAGCCTGTCGTTTTGCCATACATATGTACTCAGTGACGGCGCTCTGCTGCAAATGCAGCCGCTGCAGCATTGCCAAAGTTGAGCACCTAGTAGGCATGTCAAAAACTATCAACAAGGTTTACAAGTGTGTCTATGGGAATGTTTGACCATTCTTCCAGAAGGTCATGCACTGATTTTGGAGAGAAGGCCTGGCTTGCAGTCTTCTCTTTAACTCATTCTGAAGGTGTTCTACTCTGGAGAACAGTTTGGGGTTGGCCCTTCCTGTTCCAAAATGACTGCAAACCAGCGCAAAAGAAAGGTCCATAAAGATATGAATGCGTGAATTTAGGGGTGGAGGAACTTGACTGACCTGCACAGAGTTCTGACCTCAACCCAATAGAACCCCTTTGGGATGAATTCCATAAACACCACCTGGCCAAATTTTAGGACCAGTGCCCCTGTGGTAGAGGAAGGAGCCCTCCCATTGCATCCGGACCTGGGCCTATAGGATTGGCCCCCGTCTAGCTTCTGTGGGCGGCCTCTGGGGTTTACCACTCCCCCCAGGTGGGGTATTTATATGGGACCGTACATGGCCCTTAGTTGGGCTTACTGTTTGTGCCATTCGTTTTTGGGGGACCCCAAATATTGGTCTGCCACGTTCTCCGGTATTTAGGTGAATGGTATTTCTTTTCAATGGTGCTACATGTGAATCCATTTGATAATGGCTATTTTTACCCACTGTTACCTGCCCTGGTTATTTGTTTGCTTTGTGTTCATGTACATGTGTCTTTATGTACGCCGTCCCAGCGATGTGCTGATTGGGTTCAGAACCAATCAGTCATCAGGTCCAGGCCAATTATTTTTGTCCACGTAGATTCCCGACTTAGACATGGGGAGAGAGCCTGCTTGAAGTGTAATAAATTGGTTGCAGTGAAGTGGAGGAGCACACTGAATGTTTTCGTTCTGTCCTCCATTGACGCAGATATGACAGTCCAAATTGCAACGGCAACTGATGTTGTTGAAAAGCCCTTCTGTGTCCACGAATACAACCTTAACAGGGGTGGACTTCAACGACCAGATGATGGCATCTTACCTAAATGCCCGTAAGGCCAGACGCTGGTACAAGAAAGTGTCTGTATACTTATTCCAATGGCTCTGCTGAATGCTTATGTGCTATACAAAGCATCAGGAAGAAGTGGATCCTTCCTAAAATTCCAGGAAGAGATCATCACAGTCCTTCTGTATCCAGGTGCTGTGGCCCAAATTCACAATCCAGATGCAGTGAGGCATTTTCCGGATGTCCTCCCTGGTACCACTACCAAAACAGCACCCCAAAGAAGATATTGTGTCTGTAGAAAATGCGGATATAGATGTGACACCAGCTATTTTTGTCCCTCCTGTCCTGGCCAACCTGGTCTCTGCATCGGGACTGTTTCCATCGTTACCACACACTAGTAGAGTATTAGTATAGGGTACAGCATGGCACAGTCTAGACACACAGGGTCTTGCAAGATGTTAGATAGCTATTGCATTTTGAGAGACCCTAGCCTGGAACATTAAAAGTTTTTTACAGTTACAAAAAAAGTGTAAAAAATAAGTTACAAAAAAAAATACAAAATGTAAAAATTAAAAAAAAATAAAAAAGCCAAAATAGTTGTCGTTTTATTGAGATAATTTTCTGTTCTTACTCTTTTACTGTACTTTATAATATACTGCTATACTGTTATGTTTTATTGTTACTGTTTTTCATTGTTAACCATAGTTTGCTTTGCAGATACCACCATTCTCCTGTACTGTATGCTATTATAATGTAATGTTTTATTGTTGCTGTGTTTTTCATTGTTAATCATATTTTTCTTTGCAGATGCCACCATTCTACTATTTTACTGCACTGCATACTATTATATTATAATGTTTTTTTGTTACTGTGTTTTATTGTTAACCATTGTTTGCTTTGCAGGTACGCCCATCAGCTGCAGCACTGATTTGTTTATTCTGACAGCAACAGTGTTTGCTCTAAGCATACACGTAAATCAATTGCAGCACTGTAGGAGGGGATTTCACCACCGCAGTTGAAAAAAAATAGTATATATAGAGAAGCATAGGGGATGGGGTGGACACAGAGGCGGATCTCCCCTATGCTTCACCATATATTTTTTAATACTTTTCTTGGCAGAGATTTCTTCATCCACATCGATCGATGCGAATGGAGAAATCTGCTATGTTCTTCTTTGGGCTGAAGGAAAAAAAAAAAGAACATTGCATGTATGCCCATCAATAGAAGTGGGTGGATGCTGGGAGGTCTAATGGTGGGCATAACACACACTTTCTGGCAGATATTTCTTCATCCACATTGATCGATCTGAATGGATAATTCTGTTAGGTTCTCTTTTTCGTTCAGCCCACAGGCCCAACAAGGATCAGCAACGTACTGGTATGTCGCTGGACTTTGAGAGGTCATACCACCATGATGCCTTCAAATTTAGGCATCATCTTGGTAACATTTTTTACAGTTAGCGGACGGTTTTCATGTAAAAGCCATCCTAGTGGATAATTAGCCCCTGAACTGCTTTTACAATCAGTGGAAGGGACCCTCTCGTGGCCTTCCACGGTTTTCTTGGGTTCTCCTGTCCCACTGGGTAACCCGAGACTGCAGCTGGTGGTGGATATAAACAGCGCCATTGGGAAATTGGGAAAGCAACTTATTACACAAATCTTGGTATGGTCAGATTCTTTAAGGGCATAGGAGAGATCTAGAGTCTAATAGACCCCAATTTTGCCAATTAAAAAAGAGTACCTGTCACTACTTATTGCTATCATAGGGGATATTTAAATTCCCTGTGATAACAATGAAAATGCTAAAAAAAAAAAAAAATGAGAGAGGGTGTCAAAATAAAATAAAAAAGCAAAATAAATAATAATAAAAAAATTCAAGCCCCCCCCCCGTCCACCAGTGTTAGCGCAAAGGCGAACATAAGCATTGGTCTGGTGTCATATGTAAACAGTGATTGCAGCATGTATGTGAGATATCGCTGTGAACGTCAGATCGAGGGCAAAAATTCTTGCAGTAGATCTCCTCTGTAAAGCTAAAGTGGTAACCTGTAAAGGCTTTTAAAGGCTTTTAAAATGTACATTGTAAAATGTTTGTTGCCGCTGCATGGACGTATACAATTATAAAGCTTGTCTTGTTTGGTATCTATGTACCTGGCATAAGATCATCTTTTATATTTTACAAAACAATTGGGCAATATATAGTGTATTTGTGCATTCAATTTAAAAAAAGTGTATTTTTTCCCAAAAAAATTGTGTTTGGAAAATCTCTGTGCAAATACTGTGTGACAAAAAAAAATTGCAACACCCACTATTTTGTTCTGTGGGGCCTAGCTTTAAAAAAGATATAATGTTTGGGGGTTCAAAGTAATTTTCTAGTAAAAAATAATAATTTCTTTCATGTAAACAAAAAGTGTCAGAAAATGCTTAGTCTTCAAGTGGTTAGAAAAGTGAGTGATGTGTTCCATACACCCCAAAAATAACCGCTTTTTGGAAAGTAGCTATTTTCTGAGAGGCATGTTGAGTCCATGTAATATATTTTATGTGGCGCAAATTGTTGATTTCACTCCTCACTACATATCACAGTTTCGGAGGCCATGAAATACCAAGATAGCACAAAACCCCCCAAGCCATTTGCTGGGAGGCATGTTGAGTCCATGTAATATTTTATGTAATAGACCCCCCCCCCAAGCTATTTTCTGAGAGGTTTGTTGAGTCTATATAATATTTTATGTGGTGTAAATTGTTAATTTTACTCCTCACTACATATCACAGTTTCGGAGGCCATGAAATGCCAAGATAGCACAAAACCCCCCAAATGACCCCTTTTCGAAAGTAGACACCCCAAGGTATTTGCTAAGAGACATGGTGAGTATTTTGAAGCTCTCATTTGTTTTGGAAAATGAAAAAAGAAAAGGAAACATTTTTTTTCTTTTTTCAATTTTTAAAACTTTGTGACAAAAAGCGAGATCTGCAAAACACTCAACATTTTTGTAATTTTCCCAAAACTTGAGGCAAAATATAAAATATTCCATTGCCCCAACATGCCTCTCAGCAAATAGCTTAGGGTGTCTACTTTCTGAAAAGGGGTCATTTGGGGGGGCGGGGGGGGTTGTGCTATCTTGGCATTTCAAGGCCTCCGAAACTGTGATAGGTAGTGAGGAGTGAAATCAACAATTTATGCCCTTGGCAAGCCTGAAGGCGGTGATTGGTTTGCTAGACTGCCACAAAGTCTCAAACCTGGGGTATCCCATACTCAGGAGAAGCAGCAGAATGTATTTTGGGGTGTCATTTCACATATTGTATATCCATGGCTTGTGTGAGCAATATATAATTTAAGTCACAACTTTGGGTAAAAAAGAAACAAATTTGTCATTTTCCTAAAACATGTGGCAAAATATAAAATATTTAATGGATTTAACATGCCTCTCAGCAAATAGCTTAGGGTGTCTACTTTCGGAAAAAAGGTCATTTGTGAGGAGAGGGGGAGGGGGTTTGTGCTATCTTGGCATTTCAAGGCCTTAGAAAGCCTGAAGGCAGTGATTGGTTTTCAGGATCCTGTACGTGGCTAGACTGCCAAAAAGTTTCACACATGTGGTATCACTGTACTCAGGAGAAGCAGCAGAATGTATTTTGGGGTGTCATTCCACATGTACCCATGGCATGCGTTTGCAATATATAATTTCAATGACAACTTTGTGTACATTTTTTTTTTAACCACTTGCCGACCACCGCACGACTATTTACTGCGGCGGTCAGCCCCTCACAGGCAAAGTGACGTAGTACTATGTCGCTAGCCTGTGAGGCTCTAGGGAGCGTGCACGCGCCGCTGGAGGCGCGCTCCTGCTCGCTCACGGACCCCCCCGCGCGTGTGAGCGGCGGACCCGATGTCCGCCGGTCACTCGCAATCGCCGGTTACACCGGGAGAAAGGCAGGTGGTTAATGTAAACAAAGCCGCCTGTCTTTCTCCCCTGTGTAACAGCAGAGATCATATGGTCCTGCTATGTAGGACCGTAGATCTCTGCTGTTACATGAAAAGCCACATCCAATCACAGTTAGACGCCCACCCCTAGGGACACACTTAACCCCTCCTTCTCCAATAAAGTTAACCCCTTCCCTGCCAGTGTCATTTTTACAGTAACAGTGCATATGTATAGCACTGATTACTGTAGTAATGTCACTGGTACCCCCAAAAGTGTCAAAAATGTCAGTCAAGGGTCCGATCTGTCTGCCGCAATGTCGCAGGCCCGCAAAAAAAAAATCACAGATCGCCGCCATTACTCGTTAAAAAAAAAGAATAAAAATGACAAAAATCTTTCCCTTAGTTAGTAAACGCAATAACTTTTGCGCAAACCAATCAAAATACGCTTTTTACGATTTTTTTGTTACCAAACATATGTAGCAGAAAAAAAATTGGCCTAAGATGCTAAAAAATTTTGATTTTTACATTTTTTGGGGGGGAATTTCATATAAAAAAATGTGAAAAATATTGTTATTTTTGCAAAATTGTCGCACTTTTTTTGTTTATAGCGCATGATCAAAAAATCACACAGGTGATCAAATACCACCAAACGAAAGCTCTGTTTGTGGGAAAAAAAAAGGACATCAATTTCATTTTGGTACAGCGTCGCGCGACTGCGCAATTGACCATTAAATTCACGCAGTGCCGAATCACAAAATAGGCCCTGGTCAGGAAGGGGGTAAAATCTTCCGGGGCTTAAGTGGTTAATTTTGTCATTTTTCAAACACCTGTGACAAAAAAAAAAATATTCAATGGGCTCAACATGCCTCTCAGGAAACTCCTTGGGATGTCTACTTTCCAAAAAGGGGTAATTTGTACTGTCTTGCCATTTTAGCACTTCAAGGAATGAGATAGGCAGTCAGAAAGTAAAAGCTGCGTAACTTCCAGTGTATACACCATCGTTTGTAGATGCTATAACTTTTGCATAAACCAATAAATATACGTTTATTGAGATTTTTTTTATCAAAGACATGTAGCTAAATACATTTTGGCCTAAATGTATGACAAAAATTTAGTTTATTGGATATTTTTTATAAGAAAAGGTAGAAAATTTATTTTTTTCTCAAACTTTTTTCATTTATATCGCAAAAAATAAAAACCGCAGAGGCGATCAAATACCACCAAAAGAAAGCCCTATACGTTTGGATACAGCATTGCATGACTGTGCAATTACCAGTTAAAAATCACGAAGTGCCAACTTGCAAAAAATGGCCCGGTCATTAAGGGGGTAAAACCTTCCGGTCCAGAAGTACTTAACCTCCCTGGCGGTAATCCCGAGCGTGACTCGGGGTGGATTTTTTAGTCCAGGATCGGTATCCCCGAGTCACGCTCGGGGTAGATGTGCAGAGAGCGCAGCGGTGTCTCTTACCTTCTCCTGGCGATCCAGCGATGATCTCTCATTGCTGTGACTGCAAGCCGAGAGTCCCGTCGCTCGTCTGTCGGTCTGATGACTTCCTAGTTCCGTTCCCTGCAGCAGCAATGCTGCATGGGAGCGGAACTAGGGAGGGAAATTCAAAACGTTGCACAAAACACAAACACAAACACATAACACATTTTATATTTTATATATATATATATATATATATATATATATATATATATATATATATATATATAAAATATATATATATATATATATATATATATATATATGCATATATATATATATATATGCATATATATATATGCATACATATATATGTATATATATATATATATGTATTTATGTGTGTATATATATATATATATATATATATGCACACACACACATATATATATAAAATTATATTATTGATCCGATTATAATTATATATATATATATATATATATATATATATATATATATATATGTGTGTGTGTATGTATATATATATATATATATATATATATATACACGCACACACACACATATATATATATATATATAATATATAACGCGTGAATTATAATCTAATCAATAATATAATTTTATTATATATATTATATATTATATAATAAAATTATATTCTTGATTCAATTATAATTCATGCGTTTGTGTTTCAAATTTATCACATCTGGGATGTCTACTAGAGTCTTGTTTTGGTCAGGTTTAAGTCAGTAATTACTAAGAATTGTAGGCCTATAATACATAACGCCAAATTTCCATGAAAACAATTGTAATGCTTTTGGTATATAATTCCTGACATAATCATACCGCCAGGGAGGTTAAGTGAGGTTGCACTGATTAGTTTCACTATATATATGGGTGGCAGTGACTGTATGTTTTTTGTTCACTGCAGCAGCTGGGGCAGAGAAATTTGCCTGCTATAGTCTACAGCTGGTGGTGTGCTGCTGGCAGACATGCTGCAAGGACCTGTGACACCCTTCGCTATACCATCACCACTGTCAGTGGAGGCTGCTCAGAGGTCATAAGATATAGCGGGGGGTATAGCAGAATTGTGTCCCTTTTGTGTGGCTTTCGGTTGCTCTTGTCAATGGGCTGAGTGGTGGGGAGTTAAATGCCTTGTCAAGCATGTGGCACCCAAATGACTGGTGTTTTTGCCACGCTTGATCTGCTTGATGCAAAGTTTGCAAAGTGCAACAATGTGATAAGCTGCATGTGTGCTAAAAAAGGCCCTGCTGAGCTGTGGGAACTGGGCCAGGAGATAACAGCTCTACAATGTGATAGCATAGGGTGACTGCTCTCTACTCCTCCATGATGGCTGCCTCAGCAGCTTGCATGTTAATGCTTTGCTTTTGCTAAGGAGAACATATATGAGCCCTATAAAACAGTGCCTGGCTGTGGATGGGCTGTGGTGCTGGTGGCCTCCAATTGGCTCCACACTGGCAACTTTGTACAGAGGGAAAGAGCTTGGCACTGGAACAAGGCATGGGTGAGTTTGACAGATTAACATTAAATGGTTTAGCCCTGCAGGCTTCATATACTATGGGTCTATATTCTATTCATTTTCTTTTTACTTAGACCCACTAGCACCCAGCTTCATTTAACTGCTGGAACTATACTGCCAGAGCACAGTTATGGCAGCAATGCAAGTCCTAGGCTGACTGGGCATGAACTGTTTAAAAGAAAAGGAGGATGGTATGGGAAGTGGCAGGGAACGGAGGAAGCTTGCAGAATAATTATTATGATACGGACAGTCCTTTGAGATGTTCTTCTGCCAGTTATTATTGCCAGTTATTATTGGGAGAATTGGTGCACTTAATGACAGTGCCAGTTAACCTGCATGCAGTATAGGTATGGTATAGTCTCGACACAGGTGCAAGGTAGCTGTGGTTCAGATGCAGTAAAGGTCCACTATAACACGGCATAGGGTTGGTATTAGGGTTGCCATCTCATCCCTTTATACCAGGACACACATTAATTACACAGGTTTTGTGGCTGATTAAAGTGGTAAACAAACTCACTTAGTGCCTGATGTGCATTATTTTAGCCTCAGAACCTGTGTGATTAATATGTGTCCTGGTTTAGAGGGATGAGGTGGCAACCCTAGTTGGTATAATCTCAGTCTATTTTTGGAATAAGTGTGGTAAAGAGTGCAGTATGGGTGCAGTATAGATTGGCTACACATGGTGTCCCACTCTCAGTGGCTAAGTCTCTTTTTAGAGTAATGTTTTATGTTTTTGAAGAGTCCCAGTAACTGTAGCTGCTGACTTTTAAAAAAAAAAAACCCATACTGGTGATGTGGCTTTTTAAATGTTAAGGGCTCGGGGGAGGAAAAGAGATAACTTTGGAGGTTAGGAGTTAAGGTAGGGGTTATGTGCTAAAGTGACCTTGTGTTGCATACAGAATTAAAGGGTAACTCCACTTTCATGGGAAAAAAATATCAAATAAAAAAAATAATATAGCATATACAATTGTGACACAAGTCATATTGCAATTGAATGTTATTAAAAATGGCCTTTCCTTTTTAAACTGCAGCTCAGTAATGTTCTGGAACATGCAATGCAATATGGCTACCTGGAGGTTTTCTGTACACATAATGTGTACAGAAATCCCCCAGAAACATAATTTCCTGCTTTATGTGATTGGCTCACTGATTTTCTTAGAAGTCTACACTAAGATACAAGTCATATTTTTGGCATCCCCTGCAACAAAAATTTCAGTTTTGGTAAGATACTCACAATAATAAATAACATGTAAAGGGATGCAGACCCTGCCACTTTACTTATTAGAGCATGCAGCTCTAAAAAAGCCATTGATTCTGCAGCAGCTGGTTGATAATTATGAAACCACTCCCACTATACTCACTCAGTACAGGGGCACAGAGGAACAAACAGTGATATCTTCAGAATAACAAAAGGTTGAAATATGCAACAAAGTTTGTTAAAGTCCTTGCAATGTACTTAGATTACCCAGAGGGGAATGTTTTTTTTTTCTCAACAAAAGTGGAGTTACGCTTTAAATTAATCCAAGGCACACTATGAAATAAGGCAATAATCTAGTCGGAATCTCTGCTCTCTTGTAGATCTCCAGGTCTGGCTGCTATTCAAGACTTTGAGGTGTTTCACATAACGTGTCTCCCACTGGACACTGTGGCTCCTACCACCAGCCCCCACATCATGGTAGGGGTTCTTTTTAGAGTAATGTTTTATGTTTTTGAAGAATGGAAGATGGGCAGATGATTGAAAGGTCTCCTCCATTCATAAATCACTTTTTATTCATAGAAGATGTAGTATCTGCTTTTGTGAATAGAGAAGCTGAGTGGCAAGGGCAGGCATAGCCTGGGCCGCTTGATAAGAGCCTCTGATAGAACCCCCCATTTCTTTTAACCCCCGATGAACCAAAAGATTATGGTGGAATGAGAGCATCGATGGAGGAGGATTTTACCTAACAGAAGAGGTATCAGCACAAGGGACCTATTCTACTGACTGTAAGTTATGTTCCTTGTGCTGATTTTTGTGTTTTTTATTTTGACTACATTAGGCTCTAAGTACCAAATTATATAAATGGAAAATTGCCCATGTAAGAAGGTGTCACCCAGAAAAATATATTTTTCCACTAGTCTGGCATCCATGTCTTTAGTCCGCTCTCATGCTAAATTCTTTTGACATCTGCATAAATGAAGACAGTTCATTCAGTCCCACTTGACCAAATAAAGGTGACAATGCTTTGCTAAAACTTGCTTGTTCAACATTTTTAACTTCTTACTCATCGCCACAGTCTGCTGTCCTTTGGCTGTTAACTGACATGCCAAAAAAAGTGCTGCAATGTACCCAAAATATTTCAGACAGTGAAGCTACATAAGTTTGGCAGTGCTGGAAAGATATACTTTTCAGCAACTACTTTCATGCTTTTTAGCTGATTACTGCAGATCCATATCAAAAATTGATCATTTATTCAGGGAATGCTTTCTATACATTCCTAGTATTCTGGTGAATAAGTTCCTATCTCTGCAATGGTGCAAATATACATTAGTTTAGCATATCGTTTCAATATTTGTGCTAAGCTGTGTTACAAACACAATAATCTTTTTAAAGGAATAATGTCTCTTGCATTTTATATTGAATTAGGACTAATTAGTATTTCTAAAGTCACTTTTTAGTTTTCATATATGCTTCTCTCTCTCTCCCTCACTCTTTCTTTCTCCAAAAAAAAAAAAACTATGTACATTCAGAAATGTAGTTCAACATCAGATAATGCTAGAATTTCAGCAAGGTGAGAGTCCTGGGCATAGCTTGTTACTGACTTTCTGCTTAAAAAATAAAGTATTCTCTTTGATGTGGTAGAAGATACTGACAATATAGTATATCCTTTCAAACCTTCATAATACTTAATGTCTTTTCTAAAAGAAAAAAATTTATTCAGAAAGTATGGATGGTCTCTGATCTAGACCTACCCCTGGGACCTTCCTCTGACTCTAGTTGCACTGTATCATGGCCATGAATTGTGTGTATTTACCAAAGTTATTGAACTCAAACTTGACAGAAACTGAGAAAAGTTTATCTTAATAAAACGTATTATCATTTGCATTTATGCTGAATTAATTTCAGTACCTTCAAATGTGCAGTGCTCTTGTGATGTGTTATCTTGCATTAATAAGCTATGTGATTTGTATTGTAATAAATGTCACCCTCGTTGCTGTTATGAACATTATCAGGCTTATTTAGTAAGGAAAACAGCAATATAAAATGTTTAGTTACCAATAGCAACTAATCTCCAATCAGCTTGCATTCTTTTACTACTCTAAATTTATTAAACAGGAATTCTGAGTCAATGCTAAATTGAACACTTTATACATCATCATTCCTCTGTGTAATGCCTTATTAAATAACCCTGTTAATTTGCTAATATGAGCTAGAACACTTACTAATATTTGATTATACTGCTTATAAAGATAATGTAGAACTTACTCATTTGTTAATAAGCTTTTCTGATGTAATATTGTGAATAACATATGAGGCCATCCTTCTGATATATTGTTGTCTCATCTTCCTTCTGCAGGTGTATATACGATGGGAGAAGAACATAGTATTCTTTTACTGATAACCATTAGTAACATATAGGAGGCATTCAACATAGACTTTGCAAAGACCATATAGACATGACATATCCAGTAAATTTTCAGATAATGCTATGGGGAAATAACATTGAAGGGAAACTTGCTCTTACATGTTCACACTCCAAAGTGTAAAAGGCAGCTGTTCTTGAATATGTATAAATCAGTTTAGATTCCAAAATGTGTGTGCTTTAATTGTAAGTTATAAAAACCTAGAATCTATTTCTATCTACATTCGTTTTTAATCAATTGAGCTTTAAACACCATTTAAAATGGTTCTGGTATATAGACATTTTTTTCATTGCCATTTTAAATGGCAATGGTGTCAGAGGCTGTAGTGGGTTTTAATGCTAAAACTGGCAACTGTTAGTGTCAGCTAGCTAGTCACAGTCCACCTCACCTATTCAGACACAATGTCATTTAGAATTTTCACTATCACAAATAATTACAATTTTAACAATTGCAAGCCTATTAGAATGTTGCTTTTGCACTAATTTCTGCTCATGGAAACTCATTTTGATCTCTTCTTAACTGCACATAGATTATTGTCTCATTATTTTATTTATTTCAGGTACTTATATAGCGCCGTCAATTTATACAGTGCTTTACATATACATTGTACATTCACTTCAGTCCCTGTCCTCAAGGAGTTTACAATCTAAGGTCCCTAACTCACATTAATACATACACATAGTAGGGCCGATTTAGGCCAGATCCAATTAACCACTTAAAGATCAGCTGTCGCAGATATACTGCGGCAGGCTGTCTCTCCCGTGCAAACTGCAGTACCTGTAGGGTGGCCCATGGGAGAGGGTCTTGGTCGCGTGCCCGCTCTCTAGGCCTGCAGCTAAGCAACGAGTCTGGCAGTCGTGGTGGCCGCCGGGAACCAGACGTTAGCTGCAGGGACTGACAGAAGGCGGCATGCCATTGTAAACACAGCACACCGCTCATCTGTCACTGATTGAAACAGGGCTCCTGTGTTCCTGGTATTTCAGAATGCAGAAGCCCTGTTTCCATCCACCAAGTCTGGCTCCCACACAGTTAGAATCACCTCCTAGCTACACATTTAACCCTTTGATTGTCCCTGATGTTAACCCCTTCCCTGTCAGTGTCATTATTACAGTAACAGTGAATATTTTTAGCACTGATTAATGTAGTAATGTCACTGGTCCCCCCAAAAGTGTCAGAAATATCAGTTTGGGATCCGATTTGTCTGCCGCAATGTCGCAGTCCTGCTAATAATTGCATTTCACTGCCATTACTAGTAAAAAATAAAAATAAATAAAAATTACATAAATCTTTCCCCTAGTTTGTAGACGCATAGAAACTTTGCGCAAACCAATCAAAAGACACTTATTGGGAATTTTATTTACTAAAAAATATGTGGCAAAATACAAATTGGCCAAAAATGTTAAAAAATTTTGATTTTTAAATTTTTTTATTGGGAATGTTATATAGCAGAGTGAAAAATGCTGCTTATTTTTCAAAATTGTTGCTCTTTCTTTGTTTATAGCGCATAATCAAAAAAATGCAGAGGTGATAAAATACCACCAAAAGAAAGCAGTGTTTGTGGAGAAAAAAAGGACGTCAATTTTATTTGGGTACAGCATCGCACAACCGCGCAGTTGTCAGTTAAGGTAAAACAGTGCCGAATCACAAAAAATGGCCTGGTCATTGGAGGGGGCAAATCCTTCTGGTCCAGAAGTGGTTAACCTACCAGCATGTCTTTGGAGTATGGGAGGAAACCGGAGTATCGGAGGAAAGACAAGCAGGCACAGGGAGAACATACAAATTCCAGGCAGGTAGTGTCATGGATGGGATTTCGAAATGGGATTTGAAACAGCGACTCTTTTGCTGCTAGGCGAAAGTGCTAACAATTACACCACTGTGCTGTCCATTTTCTCCTGTGTGCATTGTAATGCACACACCCCCCCCCCCCCAGTTGCCAAAAGAGAGAAAGCTCTTCTAAGCTGAAAAAATAATTGTTTACTTTGGGCTTTAGCATTTCACAATGTTACACACAAATGTATTTTTTTATAGAGGCTGATTGACTTAAGAAGTTGAGAATCTTCACTCAAAAACGGTGTGAATATTCGGGTCAAATATCCAATGGCATAAAAATCAGCTCTTGTTTATTATGAATGCCCAATCATGTGCAAATTTTCAAATGACTGGATAACTGAAGTGAATGTTTACACTATTTTTGGGTGAAGATTCTCAGCTGCTTTAATAAATCAGCCCCATGACATCCTTTAAATTTGTGCAGATTACCTAACAATTTGTGTTGGGAAAATTACTGTTTTTACCTAAATAAAACCCAGAAAGAAATATATGTACCCAACATAACTAGCTAGCTACCACAGTTCTATTCATCTATCTAGAAAAACACTCTAGAGCTCCTGGTTGAGAAGGGGGATAAAGGTTCCAGGACTCAAACTGTTAGGTAATGGTGGTATTGAGGGCATATCAGGAAGGCATTTTTGTGTACATTCTATGAAATGTGCACTCCAGTTGAAATTCTAATTCATAAGAACATATAGCCTACCCATTTAGAGCTTCAGTTTTTCATCCAGGAACACCAAAGTGCATTAACCCACCAAACTCGCATTTGTTGGTAATCTGGTGATTTGGAAAACCCCTTGCTTGTAATGCAGGAGAAGTAATCCCAAAAACTCCCACTGCAGGCTCTTAAGGTATAAGTATGCCTAACCAAAATAATGATTGATAAAATACATGACCTAGATGGTATTTATCCTTAAGTAATAAAAAAAACTTAAACACAGTTATTAGCCACAAGATATTTTCAGTGATGTCCCACTCTGTTACTGGCAAGCCAGGAAAACACAAGCACACCTCTGATACCTTCTTTTTACTAGTGCACGCCATGTGGAATCATATAATAGACAGCTCTCCTGGTGCAGATTCGGCACCAGCCCCCAGTAGCTCTTTGAACATTTGAGTTATGCTCATCAGCATTGTACTACTTTAATTGGTGATTGCTCAGCCATGCAACACTTTACCCAAATTACATTTTTATAATTTTTTCCCACAAATGGAACTTTCTTTTGGTGGTATTTAATCACCACCGTTTTTCTTTTTTTTTTGCTATATAAACAAAGAAATACCAAAGCGCTTGAAAAAAAAAACATGTTTTATTTTCTATTCATTTATTTAGGGCAAAATGTATTGTACCACATTTATTTGGCAAAAATGATTTATTCTGTGTGAAAGTTATAGAGTCTACAAACTCTAACTTAACTCTAATAACTATTTATACCTTTATTACTATTTTTTAAACTCTATAACTGTTTGTATTTGAATATTGATCAATAATGATGTACCAACCGCCTATTTCATTTAATTTCTTGAAGTCCCCAAAATGCCAGGACAGTACGAATACCCCAAAAATTATCCCATTTTGGAAAGTAGACAGTCCAAGATATTTAGTAAGAGGCATGGCGAGTTTTTGAATTGTAATTTTTTGTCACATTTTTTTTGAAAATTAAGAAATTAAATAAAGTTTGGGGTTTTTTTCGCAATTTTTATTTTTGAAATTATGATCATGCAATCGCATAGCCATCACATGATACCTCGGTCACTCAATGCGACTAGGTACCGGGAGCTGCAGTCCATTGTGTCCCCTGGACACAGCGGTCACAGGAGCGATGCACTGCGTGCTTCAGGGGGTGCACCGTGCACCCACATGGCAGAGACATACAGGTACATGATTGTGCCTGGCTATGCAGCCCGCCCAAGGTACAATTAATGTCAGTGGGACAGCAACAATTTAGCCAATGTTGCATATATTTCCAAATTCAACATACTGCATTTTCCTCTGAGAAAAGGGGTGTAATGTTTGTTATCAATTTCCTGACTGAGGAAGCGCTAGCTTGGACCGCCCCTTATTAAGAACAAGACAGCTCAATTGTGAAAAAGTTTGAATCTTTTGTGACTGCAATTAATCAAGTTTTTGATAATCCCAACAGCTGTGTTACTGCTAAAGCAAAGTTGTATAGTCTGCAGCAGGGTAGAAGCTCTTTTGCAGAGTGCACAGCTGATTTCCGATGTTGGATCTCAGATACCACTCAGAACCCAGCAGTGCAAAGGAGCCAGTTTAGCCAAGGGCTCTCTGAACAGATAGAAGATGTTCTCACCAGAGAAGAGACTCTTAATAATCTCAAGGTATTTTATTCAGATATGTATCTGAACTGATACAAGACTTACAAGTAAGACTTCAAGGTGCAACAGAAACAAGATAGAAAGTAATTTTGTCCAAAGAATCAGTCGGAGAGCTGTCTATCATCTCAGGTGGCTCAGCAGGAAGGGCTACTGCCAGATGTAGCAGAGGGTCTGGGTTTCAGATCCAGGTCCTGACAAACTGCCTATCTAATTTCTTAAGGTTCTAAAACGTCAGAATATTACAAATACTCCCCAATTTTTTTTCACTTTTTGTAAAGTAGACTGTCCAAGATATTCAGTAAGAGGCACAGTGCGTTTTTTGTTGTGATTATTTGCCAATTTTTTTAATAAAATGAAAATGATATTTTTTTTCACGAAGTTGTCATTTTAGCAAGTTATTTCTCACACACAGCATAGGCATATTTACACTTACACCCCAAAACACACTTTTCTACCCATCCTGAATATGGAGATACCTTTTTTCACTTTTTCACAGCCTAGACTCATAATCCAAGGAGCACATTTGGGCTTTAAGGGAGCATAAATTATGTATCTAGTTTTCTAACTACCTATCATTTTTCTTGAGTCCATGCCAAGAAGAAACCCACACAAAATGTTCCTGATTTGCCAGGGCAGGAGAAACACCCACATGAAATGCATAGTGAGTCTATTAAAAATGCCTTTTTGCTACAAGTTTGAAATATGCAGGAAGAAAATAGAAATGTATTTTTTTTTTCACAAACACACAGCATAGACATACTTAGAATTACACACCAAACACATTCTGATACTTCTCCTGAACATGGCAATACGACATGTGCAAGACTTTTTTACTGTCTAGCCACACTAAAAAGGCCCAAAATTCAAGAAGCACCATAAGGTTTTCTAGGGCCGTGGTTGTCAACTTACAAGGTGTATGGAGCCCCAACTTTGGCTCTTGAAAGCTCCAAAGGGTCACGCACAATATTCTGTATACAAAGGAAGGCTATCAGAAACCTCAGACATACTAAAGAAGACAATCAGAGACCGCAGACAAGAAACAGGGGTGGTTAGAGGCTGATGATACAATCAGAGACTGTGGATATGCTACATGAGATTTCTAGAAACCATTGTCATTATAGCCCCTTTATAAAGGCATACTTTCAGTATTGGCTGCTGGGGGCTGCAAAGGGCCACAGAGCAAGTACCAAAGGGCCACATGAGGTCCTCAGGTTGGGCACCAAGGCTCTATGGGCATAAATCACATATTTCATTTTCAGGTTACCTATCACACTTTTGTAAGCCCTGGAGCATTGGGATAGTGGAAGCACCCCAAGAAGACCACTTTTTGGAAAGCAAACACCTCAAGGTATCGTCAAGTGCCACAAGTTTTTTTGCGGAATAAAAATGAAAATGTATTTTTTACACAGAGTTGTCAATTATTAGCATATTTCTAACACACAGCATAGGGAGACTTTTTCACAGCCTATATCTCATTTCCTGTAAACACCTCAAGGTATTTTTTAACCACCTCAATACTGGGCAGTTTAACCCCCTTCCTGCCGAGATCAATTTTAAGCTTTCAGTGAAGTCACGCTTTGAATGATAATTATTCAGTTATGCAACCCTTTACCTATATGACATTTTTTTCACACAAATAGAGCTTTCTTTTGGTGGTATTTAATCACCACAGGGTTTGTTTGTTTTTGCGCTACAAATGAAAAAAGACAAAACATTTTGAAAATAAAATGTGTTTTTTCTTAGTTTCTGTTATACAATTTTGCAAATAAAGTCATTTTACTTCATTTTTTACCAAAATTTATAAAAATAACCCAAAACTGTCTATATTATTTGGTCTGCGTGAAAGCTATAGAGTCTACAAGCTATGGTGCCAATCATTGGACATTTATCACACCTGATCACACCTGATGTACTGATGGCCTATCTCATTTCTTTGTCACAAGTTAGCCTGTAGTTTTGTTTGTATACTCTTACCTCCTTGCTGCAGTGCTTCAACCTTGAGTTAGGATTGAGTTCACCTGCTGGTGGCACTGTGTTGCCTTGAGCTGAATGCTGCAATTCCAGTGTCCACCAGCCGGTGTCTCCCAGAAGCCAGCAGGCTTCTATGATCACTTAAACTGTGTTCAGCTGCCAGGTGGCTATTTAAGGCTGATCCTCCCTTTCCCAGGAGCGTCACTATTTTGATTGCCTCCTTGCTGCCTAACTGAGTGTCTGATCCTGATCCATCCTGTACCCCCCTTTGCCTTGTTCCTGCTCTCTGCCTAGTATCCAGTCTTGCTTGCTCTCTTCCTTGCTTCCCTGTTACCCTTGTCTCTTATATTGTATATACTTGTAGATAGTTGGTTCTTTAGTTATTTTGTCTTTGGGGTTGGGTTTTGTTTGCTGGCATTTCCTTAGTTCACTATTGCTGTGTATGCATGTTTGTGTGGTTCACTGTAAAAAATCTCACTTTAAGGTTATCTATATTGTTTTGGTGTGTAGCTATATGTCTGGTCTCCCCTGCTGCTGCTGAACCCTGACATAATAGTGACGCCCACTACGACCAGATCAGCTACACTTTGGAGCTGGAAGCCAGTTGCTTTTGACTTCATTTTCCTGTTGTCAAGATGCTTAGAGTGCAGGTTATTAGTCGCGTGCATGCAGCAGAAGATAAAGATTTTTGTCGTTCATTGTTGCAGGCGCTGAGTCTCACTGAGGAGGAACTGTTGGAAAACATTCTGACAGCACATGCTTTAGCTGTTGAGGGCAGATTCTCCCTTAGACAAGTTCAGCCTTTAATTCAGGTCTGTTCTGAGCTAGTATTTCAGTCGATCTCTCAGGGCCATGATGTTTTCACTCCTCCATTCACTACGTTCCAGGCTGGATTTTTGGGATGGTTGTTGAAATATTGTGCAGGTTCTTTCTTCCAGCAGTATTCAGCCTATTCACACCAGGTGTTGTTAGATTGCATTGCTGCTGTGCAGTCTTTAATGGAGCAAAGTGAGCTGGGGAAAGACAAACTAATTTTGGTTCACCCTCTGCTACAAGCTAGGTCAGAGATCCTATCCCCAGTGCTAGATGAGCCACATAAAGTTATATATGCTGAAAAAAATCAAGAATCTTTTCCCCTGATACCCATAGTAACTTCTCAGGCCTCTTCCTATACTTCTTCTGTTACTCTTCCCACTATTCTCCCCAGTACTGTTACTACCTTTTCATCAGCAGGACACTCTGGTCAGCAGAATGCAAATACTCAAGTATCCAAGCCCAAAAATAAACAGAACTTTTTCCCTGCTCTTACAACTCTGCCACTATCCATGCTGCAGCCTGCCGATGAGATCCAGTCCTCCTCCATGCTGCCACCTGCTGATGAGATCCAGTCCTCCTCCATGCTGCCGCCAGCTGATGAGATCCAGTCCTCCTCCATGCTGCCGCCTGCTGATGAGATCCAGTCCTCCTCCATGCTGCCGCCTGCTGATGAGATCCAGTCCTCCTCCATGCTGCCGCCTGCTGATGAGATCCAGTCCTCCTCCATGCTGCCGCCTGCTGATGAGATGCAGTCCTCCTCCATGCTGCTGCCTGCTGATGATGCAGTCCTCCTCCATGCTGCTGCCTGCTGATGAGATGCAGACCTCCTCCATGCTGCCGCCTGCTGATGAGATGCAGACCTCCTCCATGCTGCCGCCTGCTGATGAGATGCAGACCTCCTCCATGCTGCCGCCTGCTGATGAGATGCAGACCTCCTCCATGCTGCCGCCTGCTGATGAGATCCAGACCTCCTCCATGTTGCCGCCTGCTGATGAGATCCAGACCTCCATGCTGCCGCCTGCTGATGAGATCCAGACCTCCTCCATGCTGCCGCCTGCTGATGGTGTCCACACCTCCATGCTGCCGCCTGCTGGTGAGATCCAGTGCTCCTCCATGCTACCACCTGCCGATAGTGACCTGCCGTTTGTTGCCAAACCTGCCACGGGTGACTTGCTGGCCGCTGTCCCGCCGGACTCTGCTTATAGCGGGGCCGCTGCCCAGCTGGACTCTGCTGATACCGGGGCCGCTGCCCAGCTGGACTCTGCTGATACCGGGGCCGCTGCCCAGCTGGACTCTGCTGATACTGGGGCCGCTGCCCAGCCGGACTCTGCTGATACCGGGGCCGCTGCCCAGCCGGACTATGTCAATTCACCACTTGCTGTTAAACTGGACTCTGTTGACCGGGTTAAGCTCCCACTTGCTAATGTGTCTGAGGCTCCTGAACTTCCAGTGTTATGTGGCCCAAATGGGTTGTCTGTGTGGATTAAGATCCCTACTGTTGCTCGTTCTTTGTTCTTTTCGCAGCCAGCTGATCCTGTTATGCTAAGGCCAGGAGGTCCAGATATCCACTCTGAACATGAGAACTGCATCTGCTGTTACGGCCCCAGTAGTAGAGGTCCTATGGGAAAAGGCAGTGTTCCATATGAACTTTGTCCTGACCCAGGGGTCATCTCTGCAATCCCTGGTGCATCTGGGGACCCGAGTGGGGTAACCTATGCCCTGGGTAGACCTGAGTGGCAGGTAAAATACAGAGCAGTCTCTAACAGTGTGAGAAGAGGTCCAGTTGTGATGGGACACCCTTGTGTCAGGGTACCTGCATGGACCAGGGACTTTGGCATTAAGCATTCGGGTATCTTTCAGTGTCTCAACATTGGGACACAGGCTGCTTATAAGAATGGTAAGCCTTCGGTGTTGCGACTTCTTAGGGATCTGACCAGCAGGAAACTCAGCCAGTTTTGGGACCCCAGCGGTGTGGTTCTCAGCCAGCCTTCAGACCTTGGCAGTGGGGTACCCAGTCAGCTTGCAGACCCCAGTGGTGGAGCCTTATGGAGCGTCCGGAGGCCGCTCCTTAAGGGGGGGAATCTGTTAGGATTGAGTTCACCTGCTGGTGGCACTGTGTTGCCTTGGGCTGAATGCTGCAATTCCAGTGTCCACCAGCCGGTGTCCCCCAGAAGCCAGCAGGCTTCTATGATCACTTAAACTGTGTTCAGCTGCCAGGTGGCTATTTAAGGCTGATCCTCCCTTTCCCAGGCGCGTCACTATTTTGATTGCCTCCTTGCTGCCTAACTGAGTGTCTGATCCTGATCCATCCTGTACCCCCCTTTGCCTTGTTCCTGCTCTCTGCCTAGTATCCAGTCTTGCTTGCTCTCTTCCTTGCTTCCCTGTTACCCTTGTCTCTTATATTGTATATACTTGTAGATAGTTGGTTCTTTAGTTATTTTGTCTTTGGGGTTGGGTTTTGTTTGCTGGCATTTCCTTAGTTCACTATTGCTGTGTATGCTTGTTTGTGTGGTTCACTGTAATAAATCTCACTTTAAGGTTATCTATATTGTTTTGGTGTGTAGCTACATGTCTGGTCTCCCCTGCTGCTGCTGAACCCTGACACCTTGCTTCTTTTCACATGTGGTGTTTGGCCTCTCTGTTCACCTTTGGGCATTCCCTGCTCCACTGTGGGTTTATATCATTTTCCTTTCTATTATTTCCTGGGTCACCTCCCTGTTTGCTTTCCTATATATACACATGCTCAGTGCTGTGCTCCTTGCCTGAGCAACTTCACTGTTCTCTGAGCTCCCATCTGTATACCCCTAGGCTATTATATCTGATTTACTGTGTACCAACCCCGGCTTCGTTTCTCCGTCTATGTTCGTTTGCTGCCTGTACCAACCTTGGCTTGTCTCTTGGATATCCTTAAAGTCTGCTGCTTACTCTGCACACGCCAGCAGTCTCCACATCTTCAGCTGGGCCTACCTGGGGGCGTGACCTGGTTCCAGCCTGCTGCAAGTCCATCCCCACCATCAGGGGCCCTGGTGAAGAAGCAGGCTGGGGCTTAGACTCCGCACCCTGGGGAATCCTGAGCTGGGGATCTATAAGGGCTCACTATCACAGATCTGCTGACATTCTTGAGGCCCTAACATGCCAAGACAGTACAAATATCCCCCCAAATGATCCCTTTTTGAAAAGTAGACTATCCAAGGTATTTAGTAAGAGGCATGGCAAGTTTTTTAAAGTTGTAATTTTTATCCCACAATTCGTTGGAAAATGAAGAAATTAAATAACATTTTAATTTTTTTTCACAAAAATGTCATTTTTCTCACACACGACATAGGCATACTTGCAACTACATGCCAAAACACATTCTGCTACTCGTCCTGAGTATGGCAATACCACATGTGTGAGACATTTTCACATCCTAGACACATAGAGAGGTGCAACATCTAAGGAGCACCTTCAGACATTATCCAGGCCTTCTTCTGACACTTTTTGGTTACAAGTAAAAATCAGTGCAGTATTTTTGCTAGAAAATTGCTTAGAACCCTCAAACATTATATATGTTTGTAGCAGAGGCCCTAGAGAATAAAATGATAGGTTTTTGCAAATTTTATGTCACATGATATTTGCACAGCAGTTTTTCTAAAGCAATTTTACACACTAACGTATAAATAAACTTTAACAAATTTCAATGCACACAACGACAATATAATACCCACATTTTGGGTAAAATATAAAATATGGTATTGCGCTGGGAAAATAGATACCAAACATGTCACTCGTTAAAATTGTGCATGCTTGTGAAATGGTGCCACACTACGACATTTAAAAATCTCAGTAGGCAACACTTTATAAGCCTTTATTGGTTACCAGTTTACAGTTACACAGGCTGGGGTTAGAATTATTGTTCTCGCTCTGACATTCGCGGCGCTACCTCACAAGTGTGGTGTGATCCCTGTTCAAGTCGACAGGACCTACTTGTGCATTCGCCTTTGCACGTGAGCACGGTAAGGATGAGGGCTCTTCACATTTTTTATTTATTTGTTGGTGGGACACTGGTGTACTGACCGGATGTTTTTGTGCACTTGTACACTATGACAGATGTTGATCATCCACTGGTGGACACTGACAGATATTGATGTTGCAATGCAGATGTTTTTGTGCACTGGCACAGATGTTGGGACACTGGTACACTGGTACAGATGTTCATGGGACACTGGTACAGATGTTCATGGGACACTTGGACAGGGACAGTGGTGCTTGGTGTACTGTGTGGGGATAGCTACAGTCTAGGTGATCTCTGCATAACTGAACAGTAAAATCATCAGTTACACAGAGAGCTGTCATTGCTTCAGTATCTCTCACTCCCCCCTCACTGAGCTTTCACTTAGCTCAGCGGGGAGAGCTGACACAGAGACACATGTCTCTGCTTTTACACTGTTTGATGGCTGTGATTGGATGGATGTAATCGGGAGAGCCAATCACAGCACCAATGTTCTAATCTGTGATTTGCTGTGTCTAAAGTACATCACAGAAATCTCAGGGCCACGATTGGGCACCCATTCTGAGCGACGTACGGGTACGTTCACTCAGAATGGGAAAGCTCCCACCCAGCTGTTTATGTACATTGGCTGGGCAGGAGGCGGTTATGAGGCATGGTGAGTAATTTGAAGACTTCATTATTTATATCGCAACTTTTTGCAAAATGCAAAAGAAAATAAATATAAAATTTTTACACATCATCAATTCAATGTTCAAAGTCAATGTAATAAGATATTTTTCCTACACAGCATGCACATTCTGCTACTCCTCCCAAGTATGGCAATACCACATGTGTGAGACTTTTTCAATTTTTGGACCCATTATGTACCAGACATTTTATCTTGTGTATCACACTAATCAAACAAATACTGTACTGTAATGGTTGCCTCTGTACAAGTGGTCAAGGAAGATAGCGTAGTGTAGTGTCACCTTTACCAGTACCCACTCCCATAAGCCAAGCAAGTCTAGTCTACTGGCATGTGACTGCCCTCAGGAATGCCATGTTCAGTGGCCAGGAAGTACAGGAGGCTGAATAAAGGAAAAACAAAAGAGCTTCTGTGGTTCTAGGAGTGCAGTTGTCTGCAGAGGATGGCTGGGACTTGTGTCCCACAGGAACATAATCAGTGGGATGTGCAGATGGATCACTTCAGGCTATAGGCAAAGACATGGTCAACAAACATGCAAAGGACTGGTCCAGACAGCAATCAGAAACAAGGTCAATATGCAGGCCAGGGTCAGAACAGGTGACGGGCAGAGGCAACACTGCACTGGTGTGGCGGTGATCAGGAACACTGTTACTGCCTGCACTGGCTCTGGTGACACTGTAAACAAAAGAAAAGCACCACTGCAGGTGAGTATGACCTGTCCAGTCTCACATGTAGGTGCTCACCCCGGCTCACTACTGCAGAAGACTGGAGAAGAAAAACAAATGGCTACACACCACCACAGGACATGATCCAATCTGACACATTTATTGTAGTGTCAATGTGAATGTGAAAGTGACAGAGCCAGGATAAGCAGTATTGTTAACATGTTTCACACAAACAAGTACTTGTTCATTAAAAATGATACTGCTTATCCTGGCTCTCTCACTTTCACATTGACAGTAAATAAATGTTGCAAATGTGTATCATGTCCTGCGGTGGTGTGGAGCCATTTGATTTCCTTCACCAGTCTGGTGACACTGTACTTATGTCGTGGTGATCAGGGACACTGTTGATGGCTGCACTGGCTCTTGTGACACTGCCACTGGTGTGGCTAGTGATCAGGAACATTGTTGCTGGCTACACTGGTCTAGTGACATTGTCACTGGTGCGGCAGCAATTTAGAAAACTGTTGCTTGCTTAGACTGGTCTGACGACACTGAGACTGGTTTGTCGATGATCAGGATCACTGTTGCTGGCTGCACTGGTCTGGTAACACTGGCACTGATGTTACGGCAAGCAGGAACACGGTTTCTAGATGGCATTGGGATTGGGACTGGTGTGGCTAGTGATCAAGAACACTGTTCCTGACTTAGACTAGTCTAGCATCCCTGGATGGTGTGGCGGTGATCAGGAACACTGTTGCTGGCTGCATTGGTCTGTGACACTGGGACTGGTGTGGTGGCAATCAGGAACACTGATGCTGGTTTACACTGGTCTGGTAACACTAGAATTGATGTGGCAGCGGCCAGGAACACTGCTGCAGGCTTAAACTGGTCTGGTGGTTTTAACATACTGTCACCAGAGCAGTGCTGTGTCACTATGGTGACATTGCATTGCTATGGCTGTTGATCAGATGGCTGCTGCACTGGCATATAGTGTCATCAATCTGGCAGCCAGTGTCTTTGATCAATAGACAGAGCAGTAGAATGTCACAATAGTAACACTGTACTGCTGGGAGATGGGATAATTTTTTTTAACTCTGGCCAATTACTGTGAGAGGAAACAGCCCAATGGCTGTAATCGTTCAGCCTTTGTTTACAAGCGTGATTGCAGTGGTTAGTCACGGCAATCACATGGTACATGGCCAATTTCACTCGCCCTGTATTCCGATTTGAGACCCTGATCTGTACCTTGATCCTTCTGAAACAGCAGATCACAGAGCATACCACTGTGTACCCTATAGAGTACATACTCCCGAATAAACAAAGTTTCCACCAACCAGTGGCCTGATGGAAAGTGGTTAAATTGATTGTTATGTGGTACAGACACCAAGTAACAATAAGTAGATGAGAACCATGTGATTTGCCCTTTGTTGGAGATGTGAGATGCCTGTTGGGACCCTTTCTCATATTTGGTAGCTGTGCCCTTTTATGTCTCCATACCGGGATCAAGTTGTTATTCACCAATACTTCTGTTACTGCCTCCAAATATTGAAAATAGCGCCTACCTTTTTTAGACCCCCACAGGGTTACTTCTATTTTGGTCTTTCATCTTTCAACTTAGATCAACTCCCTTTCCTCTTCCCCTTTTGTTTCCCGTTTTGATATTTGAAAATCACACTACATTTTTTTACACACTTACCCCTATTCATTCTTTTCCCCATCTTGTATTTTATATGAGTTTGGTTTAACTCCAGTTTTACCACATTTGTATTGTGACACACTATTTGGCACTTGAACTAGGGGCTTCTCTTTCTCTCCAGCTTTTGGCAAACTATACAAATATATAAATCATACATTACATAATAATAAGTAATGTATGTAATATTCAATATGTTCATATAGATTACAAATACATTTTTTATTGAATCTCAGACGGATTGCTAGTTTAGCCATTCCATATCCCACAGTGGAGACCTGAATTTCTCCCGCAGTCCTCGCATATTTGCAATACAATGATGGGTCACTCCCACAGTTCCTGGTGTAGATGTCCCCAGATGACCCGTAGCACCATACTCCAAAACTCTAAGCTGAATTGTAAGTTTAAACTATGAAGATCACTGTTTCAATTTGGGTTCTTTAAATATATATATATTTTCTTTTCATTATCCAATTCTATTGTTGACTATTTATTCCTTGTAGATACACTGAATGCACCTGCTCCCACGGAAGTGGATTCCCACGAAACGCGTTTAGCACTTTAGGATGCAATCTTTCTGCTACAGTCATGCATTTAGATTTGTGTTGTAACACTTTTTGTCCATTATGAACATATATTGTAATACTATTGTGACCCATTATGTCACCAGCTTCATATCCCCATGTTAGTGTGGTATGGTTCAATTAGAGTATGTACACAAAAGGCCTATTTCTCTCAAATATTGTTTACAAATCTGTATAAATCTGTGTTAGTGAGCACTTTGCTGAGATAATCCATCTACCTCACAGGTGTGGCATATCAAGATGCTGATTAGACAGCATGATTATTGCACAGGTGGGCCTTAGGCTGGTCACAATAAAGGCTACTCTAAAATGTGCAGCCTTACTGTGGTGGGACAGCAGCTGACCCAGATAAGTAATATACCAAACTTATAAATATTCTTATGAAAAAGTGTGTAGCGACAAAAGTAAATGAACAACAATGAAATGTGAATACTGTGTTATAAACGGTATAACACATAGAAACAAAGTCCAAAAAAGTGCTAAATTTTAAAAAAAATGTATATATATATATATATATATATATATATATATATATATATATATATATATATATATATATATATATGTCTAATTTTTAATGAAAATCAACAATAAAAAAACAATTTAGTGAAAAATATAGATTTAAATGCACAGTCCCATGACAGGATCAGCAATATAAACTTATTGGTGAAAGCACAAAGTTCATTGCAAAGGTGTGCACAAAATATTGGTGGTGACTTGAAAAGTGAAGAAGTGATCCACTACACCCCTGCGAAATGGAAAGTCACCGGAAAATCTGGCTGCCGTTACAGCAGCAAACATGCACTCAGTTTAGATCCACCATCTGTCATTGGCTGTTCAGCAACTTGCACCATCCAGATGTAGATGTGGTAAATAAAACGTACCGGGAGCCAGATGAAGTCTCCACAGTGTATTTATTATTGGATTTGTATGTTAAAAGCCAAAATAAGATGAATAATAAAACCAAATGACAATGGGGGCCACTACCCACCCGGTATCGGACAGTAGCCTGACGTCAGCACTAGTGTCTCCTCTCATCGGATGCGTTTCATCCGATAAGACGTTAACAAAGGGTCCTCTAGTGTCAGACTTCAAACTAATTTATATAGCCTCTTATTACTCAATCCTCAAAAAAAGTAAAAAGTAAATACACTGACACTGTAAAAAAGTAAAAATGCTATTAAAAATTGTAAGCAGTGTCCCCTGATGTAAATCTATGGTCAATTACATCATCCAGCAATGTAGATCCATCTTCATACATGACAATATGCCTCCCGATGATGTTTCCCTGCTGCCATGACAATCTGGCAATGTTGCCCCACCACACCAACAATAAATGAGAGATCCCCAATGCTGCTGGAATGTTAACAAAGTAGTGGGTATCCAGGGTGATGTAATTGGCCCAATATAGTCATGAACAAATTTGATTATGACGCGGCCCAGGATCCCTCTTGCACAGTACCAGGTGTGGTTTAGGAAGAAGGAGTACAAGCTCATTAACCCCCCCCCCACCTCATGCTGACCCAGGCTGCATGAGTGTATATGGACCTGGCAGGAATTTTAGGGAGATCACATTTAATAAAACACCAATGTAACACAGCTCAGCTTAAAATACAAAGCAGAACAGGTTCAATTTCAAGCAGAGGCATCATAAAATCCCAATAAAACAGTCCAAGCTAGAAGCAAACCAGGATGTCCTAAATCTCCATTAGACACATTCCTTTAAAGGCTATTGGTTGTCAGACTGTGAAACCTTTTTGTGTGGATATATCAATGTATTTCATAAGAATTGGCAGTAAAATTGTTTCTGTTGGAGCACTGAAAAATACTCTCCAGTCTCTTTCAGCACATCATTTAGCCCCTTTGAATCAGTGTGACACCTTCTCCAGGGACCAGCAATAATGGCTACTAGTGATGGTTTGGGCTGAGCATTGGTTCAACCCTGAACAGCTCCCATTCAGGTGTTCGCTGAACACCTAAATATGCAGGGAGCCTTGCGTGATGTTTGCCCGCTGAGCGCCCCACAATGCACTGCATAGTGCATTCTAAGCCTGGTGGGCACAGTGAATAGCTGGTTGTTAAGGAGCGAGCCAGGAAGACAGATGCCTCGTCCTTAACAAACAAATGAGTCATCAGCTGTCAGCGGGCTTCCCCACTGACAGCTGAATAAAAAAAAACACATTGCCAGCAAGACAAAAACGTAAAAAAAAAATGTGTGGGAGACCCCCCCAATTTATACCAGGTCCTTCAGGAGTTCTGGTGTTAACCAAACTGGGGGGAGGGGGTGTGCCCATCTCTAATGGCTGCAATTTAAAGCAGTCACTCTTGCTTACCATCTAAATTTTGATTGAATGTTAAGAGTCATTTATAAGAGTCTGCAACTTGGATATATCAGATTGGAACATTCTGCAAGTGAATTGGACTCTGCATAGAGCTTAAGTGAACTTTTTTCAAGTGTAATTCATTTTGTTTTATTGTTGCTTATTGTCTCTTTTGTAACATTTTCCTTCTGCAAATATTGTTTTGGCCTATTTTTTGTCTTCTATTAAATAGTATTTGCTAAACAATGTCAACAAATTGTGTCCATTTTGTGATTGCTGTGCTCTCTGTTTGATCTCCTAAGTGGTAACTGGTTCTAATTGTTACCACTTTTCACAGTTTAGGTTGGTTGTCCTTTAAATCCTCTACATTTGGAGATGCACCAAGCTTTGCTCCAAATCTACAGCATTCTCTTTAAATTATATATGTGAAGGTACATAAAAGCTTGGGAATGTTTACAATTACAAACTAATATTTTTCAATAAATAGTAATATATTTTGATACAAGAAAACTGCTTAACCGGTCTACTGGCAAATTTTTATTTGTGTGCACTGCTTGCAGCATGTACACAGTGCAGTCTTCTCCCCACTCCTGGTATCTATAAGATCCTGAGAATGGGGTTGACTTCTAGGAAAATCTGACTACAGCATGAATGACCAAAGAAAGAACCCACCAGGCCATGCTTGCACATTATGGCAATTTCTCCAAGAACCTATGTCAGATTTAATTCCACTTTAATTTCAAAGTAGTCTGCACAGCAATTCGGGGGTGCTACCTGAGCAGAATCTTTTGGCAGGCAAAATAATCATTATATACAGTATTTATTTTGACTGTGTATTTAAATGTATATTTTAAGTGTCAAATATAGTATGTATAATGAATGTGATACTTATGATGAAAGAGTATAAAAAGAAAATGACAAAAATGCCTCCTGGGACATTGTGCTTTATTTTATATATAAATAGGATTTTTTATATTCAAAAGCAGTAGGACTTTCTATATAATAGAGGAAGAATGTTATTATTTTACCTCTGATAATAAAGGTTTAACATACGATTTAGGGCATATACTTGGCTGGCCTGGGGGAGAGGTTGTCCCTGCAGAGTTAGCATTGATTCAGTGGGCCTACGGCATAATGTGGAATGCCAGAAGGGTGGTTTAGGGGCTATCATTAGCCCCAAAGGATGCCCCTTATGAGTAATTGAAATATTCCTAACACATAAAGAACTGAATGAGACAAGTTTAAGATGAAACATTTTCAGATAGATATAAGAAGATTTTTTTCAACTATTTTAAGGAAAAGATATTCAAGTCAATAGAATTAAAGGGTGGTCATTATCAATTATTTAAGTTTTCTATAGTTTTAATATAATTCATTTAATGTTTATTTACATCTATCTCTAAGTGCTTATCTTACAACAAAACTAGTAAAAAAAGTAAAAATGTGAATGTATGTACTGAAGACTGTTGGTATAGGTTTTTTTTTTTTTTTTTTACTCAGGTAGTTTCTTTATTTCCAATACAAAATTGATAATTTCCAAAACTAAATTAAAAAACGACAAGCTTTGAAAATGCAATAAATACAAGGGGCAGGATTTATGAGGGATGATATTAATAATGGAGCTATGGATGAGGTAGAATCCCTATGGGTAGAGCTTCAAAGGGATGGCACGGCAGAGGGAGGAGGGTGAGGCGGACCTCCTTTTACAGATAGGATTGGCAGCAAGGATGGGAAATGTCATTATAATGGGGGACTTTAATTATCCAGATATAGACTGGGCAGAAGGAACCGCGCACTCAGCCAAGGCTAGGCAGTTCCTAAATGTTTTGCAGGACAATTTTATGGGTCAGATGGTGAATGGACCGACAAGAAACAATGCGGTACTTGACCTACTGATTACCAACGATACAGACCTGATCAAGGATATAGAAATACGGGACAACTTAGGAAACAGTGACCATAGGTCAATAAGTTTCAGTATTAATTACAGTAATAGGAAGCAGAGGGGTAATATAAGAACACTGAATTTCAAAAGAGCCAATTTCCCTAAACTGCGCTTGCTGCTAGAAAATATCAATTGGGATAGAACCCTGGGAACAAAGAACACGGAGGAAAAATGGGAGTGCTTCAAGAGCATACTAAACAGGGGGATTGGCCAGTGCATTCCAAAGGGAAATAAATTTAAAAGAGCAAAAATAAACCCTGGATGGCTAAACTCCAACATAAAAATGTATATTAGTGCTAAAGAAAAGGCCTTCAAAAAATACAAGACTGAGGGGTCATTGGCAGCATTTAAGCATTACAAAGAGTGTAATAAGAAATGTAAAGATGAAATCAGGGCGGCTAAAATAGAACACGAGAGACATATAGCGGAGGAGAGTAAAAAGAACCCCAAGAAGTTCTTTAAGTATATAAACAGTAAGAAAGCGAGGCCAGAACACATTGGCCCCATAAAAGATGATAAAGGAAATATGGCCACAGAGGACAGGGAAAAGGCGAAGTGTTAAATAATTTCTTCTCTTCAGTCTTCACACAAGAATCGGGGGGCTACACGAACCTTGCTTGTAAGGCCGAACTAAATAATACACCTCAGGAAGTGCCGCCATGGCTAACAGAGGATAGACTTAGAGCTAAACTAGAGGAACTTGCACCCGAGGGTTCTTAATGAGCTCAGCCAGGTGATTGCCAGACCATTATTCTTGATCTTTAAGGATAGTTTACAGACAGGTATGGTGCCAGCTGATTGGAAAAAAAGCCAACGTGGTACCAATATTTAAGAAGGGGCCGAGATATATCCCGGGTAACTATAGACCGGTCAGCCTAACATCAGTAGTCTGCAAAATTTTGGAGGGGATGATAAGGGACCACATACAAGACTTTAGTAATGAAAACGGTATTACAAGTAGTAATCAGCATCGATTTATGAAAAATCGTTCTTGCCAAACCAATCTATTGACCTTCTACGATGAAGTAAGCAGGCACCTAGATAAAGGTAAGCCTGTGGATGTGGTGTATCTGGACTTTGCAAAGGCCTTTTGACACCGTTCCCCACAAACGATTACTGTACAAACTAAGGAAGGTAGGTATGGATCAGAAGGTGAGTACCTGGATAGAGAACTGGCTCCAGGGGAGAGTACAGAGGGTGGTGATTAGTAGTACTCGGATTGGGCGGGTGTGGAAAGTGGGGTCCCCCAGGGTTCTGTCCTGGGACCAATCCTGTTTAATTTGTTCATAAATGATCTAGAGGAGGGGATATCTAGTACAATCTCAGTATTTGCAGATGATACTAAACTAGGCATGCCAATATCTTCTATGCAGGATGTGGAAACCTTGCAGACCTGAACAAAATAACGGGGTGGGCAACTACATGGCAGATGAGGTTTAATGTTGATAAATGTAAAGTAATGCACTTGGGGGCCAGAAACCAGAAAGCAAGCTACTCACTAGGGGGGGAACCTCGGGGTGAGTCTAGGATGGAAAAGGACTTGGGGGTACTGGTAGACAACAAGCTTGCCAGTGGCATGCAATGCCAAGCCGCCGCAAGCAAAGCCAACAGAATACTGGGATGTATAAAAAAGGGCATTCACTCCAGAAATAAAGAGATTATTCTCCCGCTCTACAAGACTCTGGTCCGGCCACATCTGGAGTATGCTGTCCAGTTCTGGGCACCGGTCCTCAGGAAGGATGTGCTGGAATTGGAGAAAGTCCAGAGAAGGGCAACAAAAATAATTAGGGGAATGGAGGACATCAGCTATGAGGAAAGACTACAAGCACTGAACCTTTTCTCTCTGGAGAAAAGACGATTGAGGGGGGATATGATATCAATGTACAAATACTGTACTGGTGACCCGAGCATAAGGAACAAACTATTCAGAGAAAGGAGATACAATAAGACACGTGGCCACTCACTAAAACTAGAGGAAAGGCGGTTTAACCTTAAAGTGCGTAAGGGGTTCTTCACTGTAAGAACGGTAAGGATGTGGAATTCTCTTCCACAAGCAGTCGTATCAGCAGGGAGCGTTGATAGTTTCAAAAAACTATTAGATGGACACCTTAAAGACCACAACATACAGGGGTATACAATGTACGGTTAAAAGCAAACACACACACACGCATCATAGGTTGAACTGGATGGACTGATGTCTTTTTTCAACCTCACTAACTATGTAACTATGTAACTATGTAGGATTTATTAAATGTGGAGCAAATAATGTTGCCCATAGGGACCACTGAAAAGACCTTAATTGCCATTTCTAGCCACAGCCATCTTGGCCAAGGGCAGATGATTCATGTAGCATTTACTTCCTGGAATGCATCTGTCCTTAGCTCAGGCATGAGGACAGGAAGGTGTGCTTAGCTGAGAAAACCCCTTACTCTCTCTGCCATAAAGAAATACTCATGAAGACCCCATGGGATGTATGACATCATTTTGGCATAGAATAGAAACCAGGAAATTACAAAGATGTTTAAAAAAAGTTTAAAACGAGGAAATGTAATATACCTTCCTATCTATTTACTAATGCTAGCAGAATAAGGAATAAAAATAGTGAATGTTTATTGAGAGAGTTAATTTTCACTTTAAAGGAACCAGGGAAATAAGTGAAAGGTAGACCTACCTACACCATTTCAAATAGTAAAGTTTAGTGTAAACAAGAATAGCATTGGGAAGGGATGTAACTTAAGGTAACTACAGATCTGTGAACTTAACCTCTATAGTCAGGAGGATTCATACAGGACCACATGCGTGAAGTTTTTTGCTTTAACTCCCTTAGCGGTATCCCCGATATATATATATTATATAATATATAGAATATATATATATTATATTATAATATATAATAAAATTATATTATTGATTAGATTATAATTCATGCGTTTGTGTTTCAAATTTATCACATCTGGGATGTCTACTAGAGTCTTGTTTTGGTCAGGTTTAAGTCAGTAATTACTAAGAATTGTAGGCCTATAATACATAACGCCAAATTTCCATGCAAAAAATTGTACCGCTTTTGGTACATAATTCCTGACATAATCATACCGCCAGGGAGGTTAATCAAGGTTTAGGTAATAGTCAGTAAAACACTAAATTTTTCAATCAAATCTACATTTTTTTTAAAAAAATGAGCAAAACCTAAGCAAAGGAGTGGATCACAAACCAACGACGTGCACGGGAGCAGTGGCTCTTCCGGCTCTGTCCCTTTTATGCACAGATTGATAGCCAATGGCTCCCACTGCTTTCAATCAAATTTAATGATGAGGGGGGTGGGACCAAACCACCCTGTCTGTGTCAATCAATGCAGACAAGGCAGCATAAGAGCAAGCCTGCATGAGTTCCTCGATAGGAAGCAGCTTCCTAAGGGGGCACTTGCCAAAGAGGAGGAGCCAGGAGTGCCTAGGGGACCTCAAAAGAGGTGCATCAGGGCTGCTGTGTGCAAAACCATTGCACAGAGCAGGTAATTATATGTTTATTATTTTAAAAGAAAAAAAAAGACCTTTATGTTACTTTGAGGTTCATAGGCTTAGAAAATCCAGTCTGTAAATAGGTAAAATACTGACTTAATGACCATAATCAGAGTTGTGATTAATGATTCATAGTTGGAATGGTCTAGAGTTATTAGTGGTGTACTCCAAGGTTCAGTGCTGTTACCCCTACCTTTAACCTTTTTTATAAATCATATAGAGTTTGGGATTAAAAATAACATTCCTGTGTTTGCAGATCATCAAGCTGTGTAGTTGGGTCCTAAAGTCCTAAAAAGGTGTCTCCAAATTACAAGCAATCCTGAATATAGTTCTTGATTTGGTTACTATGACAAATGAGGTTTAATGTTGATAAATGTAACACTATGCACTTGAGGGCTAAATATATACATATGTCATACAGAGAGTCAATAATCAAGAAGGATATAGCAGTTCTGCTAGATCATAGACTTAATAATAGCATGCAATGCCAAGCTGCATCTTCTAAAGCAAGGAACATACTTTCTAGTTTTAAAAGAGTTCTAGACTCAACAGAGGTAGACATAATCTTGCCCCTGTAAGGACCTTAGCTATGAGGAAAGATTAATTGAATTATATTTATTCTCTCTTGAGAATAGGCGAGGGATAGGTGAATGGAGGTATGATCTCCATGTAGAGGCACATTAATATAATGAACTTGGTGCAAAATAATTCACTTTAGGTCACTGCAAAAGACAAGGGGAAACTCTCTGTCTGAAGGAGCAGAGGTTTAACCTCCACATATGGAAGGGCCTCTTCACAGTAGAACTGTAAACATTTGGAATATACTACCTCAGTAACTAGTTTTAGAGCCGGTTCACACTACCGCGACCAGAAACTCGCCCCATGAAGGAGCGACTTTTTAGCGTGACTTTGAAGAGACTTGTTTAGAGACTTGGAAGAGACTTGGAAGAGACTTGTGCACTACTTTGAAGAGACTTAAATGATAGGCGACTTTGTCTGTGGGGAATGCCTGGCTAATCTTTTTCTTCTTCCTGGAAAGTCTGATAACAATTCGCTTGAAAATAGATAATAGAAATAGATAATAGAAAATAGACTTAGAGGCGACTCCCATTGAATTCTATGTGCACAAGTCGGATAGAGGTCGCCTTGAAGTAGTACAGGAACCTTTTCTGAAGTCGGGGCGACTTCAGTAGTACATATTAAGACGGCTCTCATTCATTTACATTGAATTTGTGATGACAAGAGACTTGGGACGACTTGAGGGCACACAAGTCGTGTCCCAAGTCGGAGTAGTGTGAACCGGCTCTCAGTCAGCTCAGTTGATTGTTTAAAAAAAATAAATAAATAAAAACGACCTGCACAGAATGCAACTTGGATATGAACACGTATAGGTAATATCATTAGAGATTGTTGATCCAGGGAATATCAGATCAGGAAGAAAATGTTTCCCCATATTGCAGGAAATTGGCCCATGCTTTAAAATGTGCCTTCCTCTGGATCAGCCGTGGGTACAAAGTTCTGTTTGTAAAAGTTTTCTTTTTCTATTGGTTAAACTTGATGGACTTATGTCTTTCTTCAACCAAAACGTTGTTACTATGTGCAGGAAGTGGGTGGAGTTTCATGTCTGAAGCCTGGGCAAAAAGAAGACTGCTTGACAGGTTGTGCGGATCTGGCTACAGTACCTGGCAAGTGTTAGCCTGCTGACCCACAGAGTGGAGCTTTGTACTGGGTATTAGCTGTGAGGGGTGTGTGTTGATATTATATGGTGTAGACATGTATTGGGCTAAACATTGGGGTGTCCTTTTCATTCACAAAGCTATACACAACATGTTCCAGACTGCTCTTTTCTGTACACTACATCCACTCCATTTAGGTGTAAATGTGTACCTTCTGTATGACCAATATCTACCTTATTCAGGTAAAGTCAATACTTTTGCTAATTTTCCACAATATAAAACGTAAAAGCTTGGCTGATTACTCTAGACAGCAACACTGTGTTTGTCTTTATTGTCTAGTTTTAAAGAAGAAGTCTTACCAGAAGATCAAAAAAAGGTTTATTAAACCCTCATGGAACCCAGTGCACAATGCATTTGGTGCCTTTTTAATCTGTGCAGGGGGTGCAGAGTAGAGTGGTTGAATAGCTTGTCACCCTTCTCTACACTGCTGTCTGACCATACTGGGTGAAGAAGATGGAGTTCTGACTGACAGCACAAAGAAGAGGAGGGGGGTATTAGACAGTGCAGAGAAAGCCCGCACAACCCCCACCCTGAACTCCCATGAAAGCTGTCAGATGGAACATCTGCAGCTCTGCCCCACAGCCCTGTGCCTTCCTTGATCTCCTCTGCCAGCTGACAAGAAAGACTGATCATGAACCTACCTCCCACTACAAGCTATTTAGGATATAGAGATTGGAGTAGTTACTCTAAAACTGGCCATACTTTTTATAATTTTCTTGTTCAATTACCTTTGTCTATGTAGTGAAAGGGCCTTCCTGATTGCATAGATATTGAAATTGTTTAGGTTTGCTCTCATATGGTTTTGGTAAATCTAAAGCAAAATAGTACAAGAAAATTGTATAACGTTCGGCCAACCTTAGCTTGTGTTCTTTTGAATGACAGCGGCTGGACACAAGGCAACAACACAAGCCAGCAGCTACTACACTTAAATAAAAATAAAATGAAATTAAACAAAATAATAAATAACCATATGCGGCCCTTTATTTGAAATCCCCTTTACTGATTTAAATGGGACCAAGTACTATGTGCATTGGGTCCCCTGGAGGTTTAACAAGCATTTTCATCCTCTGGCGAGACTTCTTCTTTAATGAATCAGTCCTCAATGTTCTAAAACACAAGGCTGGCAACTAATTCCTTGAAGTACCAACATTACTGGAATTATACAGCTTTTGTGGTTAATAGGCTTTAGTCAGGGTGTATTTACATGAATCAGCAACTGGACATTATTAATATTGAAAGTAATGCAAGGGATGAGTTGAATATGTTTTTGCACATTAAAAACCAAAATCTGAAGGAAAGCGCTTGTTGCATACATTGTAGTAAGCAATCGGATTCCACTCTTTTGTTACTGGTGGATTAAGGGAAAATGAAGAAGATAATGATGTTTGTGAACCTATGATAAATAAAAGAAAAATGGATATTTGCTAGCACATAACTGGGTATTCAAGGTGAACATAGGTTCACTTTATTTATTAACATTCTCATTGCAATGTGGACATACACTTTGCTTAAGTGAACAGCCTCTACTTCTTTATCATTCCCTAAACTATTGCTTTTCCATCCTACTTCACACACAGTCATAAAGGAGACTAAAGCATAATTACATAATGTAATATGTTGCAGTTTACCAGTCCCTTAATGTAGTGGCTGCATTCGTTTTCCTTTTTTCTGTCTTTTTTATCTTTATTTTCACCTTTATTTTATTTTCACCTGGTAACCCTGCTAGTGACACACTTCCTGTACTAAAGTGACAGTGCTCACCCGCTCCAATGTATATATGGAGGAGCCATATTATTATCATAGACATCTCTCCTGATTTGAACTACAGAACACTTCTTCTTCATCACATTTCCATTAGAAAGAGGGGAGATGTTTTGAATTTCACAGAAGATAGTTGGGATTGCTAATAACATTGTTTGAGGTTTAAAAAAAATGCACATCTCAGATCAGTTAAATAATAACTTCCCTGGCGATATGATTATTTCAGATTTTAGGTGCTGAAAGCGCTACCATTATTTTGCATGTAATTCTTAAGGACAAGCAGCCCAAACCAACTATTTACATTTTCTTTACTGTGCATTCTTCTTTATAACATCTCGGGTATGATACAGTTTAAAACACAAAATCATAAATTATAATATAATAAACAACTATAAATAAGTCAAGTATATACATATATATATATATATATATATATATATATATATATATATATATATATATATATATATAAAGTACAGTAAAACTGCAGGCAAGGGCACTGGGGGGGGGCAAACTTAGGTCAATTTATTTTACTTAGTAATGTAATCCAATAGGATTACAATATATCAGTGTGTTTCACTTTTTGAATTTCCTGCCGGTTCCACCCCCCTGCGACACGATGCTCACAGGGAACGGAAGCCGTGGCACACAGCATCAGGCGGAAGATACGGCCGCCGTACACTGCCGGAATACATTGCGGGATCCCGGGGACAAGGTAAGAAACCTCTTCCAGGATCCAGCGACTTCTCCCTGGTGGTACTCCGAGTGTGGCTCGGGGTTACCGCTAATGGTTTAAATACACCTATGGAGGTGTACAGAGCCGCGCTCATCTAAAGTGCACTAAGTGTAGTGTTTCAATATAATGAACCATTAAAAGGTAATAGTGCATATAAATATTAAAATTATTAGAATAAATCACTGATGTCACTTAATAGATATAAATATAAATATAAAGTGCATTAGCAATGGTGAATATAAAGTGCAACAATGTTAAGTGAAATAAATCACATATAAAGTCCCATGCACAATGAAATAAATATAAAGTGCAGCAGCATTAAGTGAAAAAAACACATATAGAGTCCCATGCACCAACAAACTTCAGTGCAGTCTCCAGAAGATTCTCCCACACACAACCAGATCTTCAATCCCTTCACCACATGGACACCCAATGTGTGAAAAGGCTTACCAGAAATCACCGACCCCTTAGTTATAGGGGGTCAGTGTGAGCAGAATGATATTCATCAAAAGCCAATATTCCAGAGTAGATTAGAGCCCTCCTGGAGGATCCACCTTACAATCGCCGATATACTATTCAACTTCAGAATCCTTAGCCAGCCCCACGTTCCTCAGCAGTATAAAGTAAAGGAATGGCCAATATATTGAAGTACGTACAGGCAATATTTATTTAAATAAGGTAGATACACTCACATTTAGCAGGAAAAAACAGACATTGGATCAAACAAATACTGGGGATATTGGGTGGCGCTTCCACATCTTAATGCGTCTCATCCGGTCCCAGAAATAACATGGCAGTGTGATTGCACTCCTAGGTCCCGACCGGTTTCGATACCACACAGGCCGTCGTTGCCAAGGGTCATAGGGCTGAAACCGGTACCATTATTTTGCTAGTAATTCTTAAAGTGGAGTTCCACCCTAAATTTACACTTACCTCCATCTTCTCGCTCCGGGTCACCTGAAAAACAAATGGATAATCGCAATTTTTTTTTTTTTACTTACCTTGTAGAGAAAATATACTTATCTTACTTCCTTCTTCCTCCCCTCGGCTGCCACGGCGATTCGTCACTTCCTGGCTTTTGCAATGATTCCTGGGAGCTGAACTTCATTGCTCCCAGGAATCAATGCGCCTGCACCGGCCCCGACGTCAGTTCCGGTGCGCGCGCGCGTCATTCCCTACTAAACAGCTTCTGGGCATGCCCAGAAGCTGTGGAGGGATGACGCTCGCGCACCGGAAGTGACGGTGGGGCCGGGGCAGTGCATCGTAGGACCGAAGAAGAAGGAAGAGGACGCCGAAGAGGATCGCGCTGGCTTCAAGCTGCCCACACCTGAGATGGCAGCGCTGGAGAATACTTTTTCAAGGTAAGTATTTCTCCTAAAAGGTAAGTGCAACCCGGGTCAGATCAGAGGCTAGCCATTGTGGAATGCACTAGCCCTGACTGTCCCGGGGGTATTTTTATTAAAAAATGTATCCCCTGGGTGGAACTCCGCTTTAAGGACGAGCAGCCCAAACCAACTATTTACATATGATTTTTTTTTACTGTGCGTTCTTCTTTATAACATCTCGTGTATGATAAAGTTTGAAACACAAAATCATAAATTATAATATAATAAATAACTATAAATAAGTTAAAGTATATATATATATATATATATATATATATATATATATATACTGTATATATATATATATATATATATATACTGTATGTATATATATATATATATATATATGTGTGAGTGTATACATATATATATATATATATATATATATATAGGTATATGCAGGGCCGCTGTTAGAAATCACGGGGCCCCCTACAACCTACCTGACAGGGCCCCCCCCGGTATATCAATTCGCTAAAATGCCATGGTCGCAATGGTATGCTGCCATGGCAGAAATTAGAGCCTCGCTACTGGCATGTTTTTTTTTTTTCTGATTTTTTGTTTTTTAAATTGCTTAATGGCAATTTTACATTGTGAGATCGCATTGCAACTGTGAGCCAATTATTTGACTGCAAGGTGCAGAGCGACCCTATTGAACTCAATGGGGAGTTTGACAGGTGGTACTGCCTGTCAAACTCTGTAGCCTGCAATAAAAATGCCACAGCTATGAAGTAAAGCATTGCAGCCATGGCATGTACACAGTCCTGTCTGACTATATGATAGCTGGCTTCTGTTGAAGGGGCATGACCAAAAAAGGTCTGCCAACCATCTCCCGATCAGTCCTCTCAGCCAATGGCCTGAGAGCGCTGACCAGAGTTTGGTCTGCCAACCATCTCCCGATCAGTCCTCTCAGCCAATGGCCTGAGAGCGCTGACCAGAGTTTTCTGGTGGGTGGGTGGTCAAAACACAATTGAACAGCAGGGGAGATTGCTGTACTGACATTGGGTTGTTAGTACAGCGGCTCTGACCTGAGGTATAAGGTTTTTTTGTTTAGCCCGCAGGGTTGAACGAAAAAAAAAAAACTAGCAGTATATACTAGGCATCAGGCCGCATTTACACTTGTGATGTTTCCTGAATGTGTAGAAAAGTGCACGGGTAATGGGCGTTTTGCAGTGCATTTTGGAAATGCACTGCAAATGCGCAAATCACTTGTGGTGTCATTAATTGTTAATGGCACCCCAAATGCAATTATCAGACCTGCGTTTTGTCATGTGGCAAAGCTGCATGTCTTAATAGGTACTAGAGCCTCTATGATGTGTTTGTCACACATATGACAGCCCATTCACGTGAATAGGCTACCTATTTACGAAAAGAAAGAAAAAAAATGCAAGCAGGAATGTGTGTTCCTGCTATGTGAAGTATAAAGTGGGCCTTAAGAGTGGTATATAGAAAAGGCTGGGCAGAGATATGTCCACTGGCTCCCAGCTCCAGCAGTGCAGTAGCAGCTGCCTGCAGTTCTAGGCTGGGTCCATATTCACCCCTCTCAAAAATCCTGAAGTTTCTGTCCCCTTCACTCCAGCAGGAACTCCCCAACACCCCCCACCCCCCACACTCACCCCCTCCAGCAGAAGCATTGATGCATCCAAACCCTGGAGGTCACAGTGAAGCAGAGCAGTCAGTGCACGATCTGGAGGGAGGTGGAGCTTCCTGCTCAATCATCACACTGACAGGAGATAACACTGCCGACTACTGACCAGAGGGAGACGGAGGGGAGTTTCAGGACCTGGCAGAGACTCTGCAGCTGTCTTCTTCTACTTCAGATCTGGACACTTTGCCTGCCTGTAGAACCGATCCCTCTGCCAAGCTGCTGGAGGAAGAAAGCTGGCACTGAGTGTTGCAGATCCACAGGAGTCACATGACAGTACAGTCGGCTCTCCTCTCCTGCAGGTGCCCGGGCCCCTCTTCTGAAGTGACAGAGCTCGGGCCCCCTACAGGAGGGCTGGCTGTACTGGCTTATCAGCGGCCCTGGGTATACGTGTCAACTAAACTAATGTCAATTTATTTTATTTTGTAATGTAATCCAATAGGATTACAATATATCAGTGTGTTTGTGTGTTTTACTATTTGAATTTGCCGCCGGTTCCACCCCCCTGCGAGCGTCACATCGCAGGAGATGGAAGCCGGGGCTCGCGGGATCCCAGGAACAAGGTAAGAAACCTCTACCAGGATCCAGCCATGCTCCCTGGCGGTACCCAAAGTGTGGCTCGGGGTTACAGCTAATGGCACTAAAATTCCACCCCGAGCCACACTGGGGAATACCGCTAAGGAGGTTAATCATAGCTGTGTGTTATCAGAGTACCATTTCAAAATAATGCTGTTTTTGTTAAGCCAAAGATGATTTAGAGAGTCATTGTAATCACTTGACGAAGATTTTTCTTTTGTTTGGTCACTTTGCAGCATTCGAATTGAAGAAAAATCGAACATTTTCGATTCAACTGATTCAAACTGTATGGATTTGAATGTTTTGCATCAAAAAAATTGGTCAATTTAAAGAAAATTCAAAAAAGACATAAAACAAATTCCAAATATGAATTCCGAATATAAATCCGAACACGAATTGAATGAATCAACCGAATTTAACTAAACTAAATACCTAGCTTAACAAACCTAAAAAAACACATTTTTTCATCATGCACATGTCCATATAATACCCAGTGGTCTTAGACAGGAGATTTTGATCTGCCTGTCCTGCTACTGACCACAGACAATGAGGGTGGAATTGTGTTTATCCCCTACTTCCCATTTTCTCCCCACGCAGTTTGGGGTTTATCAGACCTCATTATCATCACAACTATAAGAAGGTAAATTTCCCACTATGGACACCTGTTGTAATGAAAACTAAGAGGCAATTTCCTCTCACTTTGAATAGATGTCTCCTCCCTTTCTGTTATAGCTCTGAAACAGGGATAGAGACAACAAAAATATATTACAGGAGTTCTAATCACTCCTAATCCTGAACTATGAAAAGTAAGTAAGTCCTGCTTTCTAAACTCTGCTTTCTAAACTATGAAAGGAGAATTATGGCCTCCCATTTAAAATGTGTATTGCATCATGTAATTTTAAGTGCATCTGCATTTACAGTTTTCCCTGCAGAGTTCAACAAATACCTGATGAGCTTGCCAGTGAAGTCCATCTAATGCAGCTTCATGTGATGATCTAGAAACTGTGCTGTACTGCTCCTGAATCCAGAGCAGAGTTTTAACCTCAGGTACACTGTGCTGTGGTGAGAAAAAAAAAGTTGCAGAGGGTGTCGTTGTTTGGCGTTTTCAGTGATTCATAAGTCTTTTCACCTGGGCACACCTATTTCTGCCAACTGCTTTCAGGACTGGCAGTACCGCCTCTGTTGTGAAAACCCTCCCACTGTGAGTTACTGTGCCTGGGATCATGTGAGGCACAAATAAAGGAGGATTTGGCTCAGTCAGGTCGAGTAAATTAAGTTTTTTGTTTACCTTTTGAGGCTTGTGCATCACTTAGTAACTGGAGTTGGTACTTGTTTAGATTGTGATACAGGAACCCTTTGTTGTAATTTAAAGTGGATGTAAACCTCATACATGAAATTTGACCTAAGCACATCTATCTGTAGTGTTTTCCTTTCTCTCTCCAAAGCTCTGAGTTCTGTGTCTTTCTGCTGTGTCGTTGCTCTGTTATCAGCATGATAACTTCCAACAAGTTCTCTGACAACTGAGATAAAACCAGGCTGAAATTTGTGTAGTGGGAGGTTGCTATAAATAGATTAGCAGAGAGTTTGTCTATTCACAGCACAGCTCTGCAAGTCTCTGCCTAGATGGAGTGTGGGTGTGTCCCTTTCCTCCAATCAGCTGTCTTGGGTGTATGCCAATAATCCACTCTCAGTGCCGAACAAGAAGAGAAAATCTCTAACACGGTGTGCACTTTCAAAAGAATATATAAATTTGAAGACAGCAGGTATACATGTAAAACTTATGTAGGGAGATTTGTTTCATCTCTATGTATCATCGGAGGCTATTCACTTCAATGGGTATACAGTATGTGAGGGTGTACTTCCACTTTAAATCACAGCCCTTAATAGAAGCATCTTGCAGCTCTTGAAGTTTAGTATGTATTAGTTAGGTGCCGCTTACTGTTACGGTATGTTCCAGTGCTGTTCTATAGCTGGCACAAATAGAGCTATTTCTGCTTGGCACCATCCTGTTTTAAGCTACCATGCACCATGAAACATCCCAATGGTGCTTTATAGCTCAAGCAAGGACAACTAGAAAATATTGATTTTTATTTGTTCATTTGATCTTCAAGGATTTGATCATTTTTTCAGTACAGTCCTTAATGCTAGTAGTACAGAACAGATATCGCCTTAGTTTGGGGAATTTAAAACTGCAACTGAGTAGCAGTCTTTACAGAACAACTGCCAATGAAGGGCCTGTGCAGTGTGCACCCTGCTACTTTGTAGACTCTTTTTTTTTCTCTTACTTCTTAATGAAAGAGAAAGGATGTAATGCTTACTGTTAAAAAGAGCTAAAATGCTATGTGAATTCTAGTTAGGAAGAAGTACTCCACGAAGCTGTTGAAAGTGCCCCCTGGTGGCACCACTAGTTGAGATCTTGTGTCATAAAGGACAACAATGGTCTGTGCAGAAATACATTCTTTGTCTACAAAGATCTTGGGTTGTACAGAGAGCAGAGAATAGGTAGAGAAAATGCTCTGCAAACTGTACTTTTCAAAGATGGTTCTTCATTACCCAATCAGCAGGAGGTCAGTGGAGAGGCCAAATTCATACATATGTCCATTTTCCTGGATCTGTTACAGCATATGCAACATGTCAGGGCTGTGAATTCCATGGTTGATGAAATACGATGCTACTAGTTTTAACAATATATACATCAGTTCATATTTCATGGAATTACACATGAAGGTAAAAAGGCACAGAAATTGTGTTTTCAATAAGCAGAAAATAAGAAAAGGCTGAATGTAATGTCTTGAGAAAAAAAAGCAATATTTTATTTAAAAGTCTTACTCCTTAGTAGACGCATCAAGTAAATAAGTGCATCCAGTTAAACTTGTACACTGTAGCATTTCCTTTGGGCACAGAACAACCATATGCTTTTAAAATCATACACACATAATATGATTCCTGTCTTTGATAATAATGCAAGCGGAAAAATGCTCAGCTGCAATCATACAGACTTTGTATTAACCTATCGTTGTGACAAATATCTCACTTGACATCTTCTAAAGACATAATATTCTCTGCTCTTTAGTGTTTACTAAAGGTAGCAGCAGTTTCATAAATACTTCAGCAAGCATAGAACAATGTGTAAACACATCTATGTGCGTGCATGCATGAGTGCCTTGTACTTTTTCGTTTTAGATCCAAAACAACTGGTATTTACAGATAATCACATTTTTTTTTTTTTTTTTTTATTGAAACAGTGTTTTCCAATAAAAACACGCAATGCAATTAAAATAGTTAACCAATAAAAAAAAAAGCTTAACATCTTTCACCTTGATCCTAAATATAAATATTGAGAAAATTCTATAATTTTAAATATCCATCATATCATCTTGGTAGGTCAACTATTCTTTTGCCAAGATGTTCATAATGAGATGAAATGCACCCTAGTGTAAAAGAATGTGAAAATCACGTATCATTATGGGGTAAAAAAAAAGAAAGGAAAAAAATCTAGCTTCCATCTAACTTATTTGATATCTTCATCTTTTAAGAAATTGTAAAACTCTCTTTATATGCAATATTGCTATGAGCTATTTGAAATAATTACATAAAGAAGTGACCTAGTGTTTCCTAATTTATTACAGTTGTATCATTTGATTGACCTTTCTAAAGCTATTTTTGATCTACTTTCTAGGAAAGAAGACAGAAAAAAGACAGTGGCAAGTTTCTGACCTACTTCACCTGTATGTACAAGGGCTTGGCCTACTTCAGCTATATGTGATGATTTATAGAACATTCCCCCCAACTTACTGATACATATTGGGAAAAGGCAAATCAAATGGCTGAACACCAAGATTTTGAAGGGGCTAAACATTTAAATAATGAACCCTGGCTTCAAACTGCTTTGCAGGAGTAGACTGGGAAAAAATATTAACTTTCAACTATCTCTAATTCCAGGGATCCATTTGGTCACAGCCTTTATGAGTCCTGTGTGTGTATATAAGCTAGGTGGCATTCCTTCATGACCATTGAGAATCCAGTCTACACAGAAGGACTCATTTTATTTTATTCATTTTATTATTTTAATTTTTTATTATGACATATGAAAATACTGCTGTTCTTTTCAATGCCCAAATGGACAACACAGAGGCCCAGTAGCTGACATAGTGGCTTTGTAGTACTGGGGTTTTTAGTTT
>NC_138771.1:232235792-232240792 GCF_965119305.1 Pelophylax lessonae
TAAAGCAAAAAAAATTACATTTCACTCAAGCTTTCGTTATTTTATAAAGAACAGCTTGAGGAACCAGTCTTTATGATGAGGCCACAATTTTGAGCACTCTAAACAGGATTAGAGATTTTTTGGATAAACTCTGGTGTCTCTTTCGCAGACTTTGGATAGAAGTAACAGGTATAGAAAAATTGGTCTTTGGGTGTTGGTGGTGCCTTATTAGGCTTATTAACAAAATGTAATAAAGATGTGGAAATATGTGTGTGGATGCACTTTAATCAATGGAAGGTGGTGCTTGGTGCACTTTAATTTGAGTACTCATCACTACACAGACACACTCCACTGACACACTACAATATACGGCAGTAAAACTGCATTGATGCACTGCAATATACTGTGGTAAATGTGCACTAACGCACTGAAATATACTGCACTGAAATATACTGCATTAAACATGCATCAAACATGCACCATGCACTGAAATATACAGCCTTAACCACTTGCCCACTGCTCACTGTGCTGCTACTGTGGCACAGTGGCTCGTAATCGTCTTGCAACGTAGACCTACATCACCAGACATTCCCCTCTCTCGGCGGCGTGCGCGCGCTGCTGGAGCCTCGCTCCCGCTGTTTTCAGTCACAGCGGGAGTCGGGCCGCTCTTCCCCGATCGTCGGGGATCGAGTGTGGAGATCTGCCCGCTTGTGTAAACAAAGCGGGCGGATCTCCTAAGTGACAGGCAGGGTCAGATTGCAGGATTCAGCATAGCTGAACCTGTGATCTGTCCCTGTGTCACATAGTCCCCTCCCCCCACACACGTTAGTAAGCACCAGGCATACATTAACCCCTTGATCACCAATAAAAGTTAACCCCTTCCCTGCCAGTGTCATTTTTACAGTAACAGTGCATATGTATAGCACTGATTACTGTAGTAATGTCACTAGCACCCCCAAAAGTGTCAAAAATGTCAGTCAAGGGTCCAATCTGTCCGCCGCAATGTCGCAGTCCCGCAAAAAAAATTGCAGATCGCCGCCAGATTGCCGCCATTACTAGTTGAAAAAACAATAAAAATGACATAAATTTCCCGTAGTTAGTAGCTGCGATAACTTTTGCGCAAACCAATCAAAATACGCTTATTGCGATTTTTTTTACCAAAAATATGTAGCAGAAAACAAATTGGCCTAAAATGTTAAAAAATTTTGATTTTTACATTTTTTTGGGGGGGAATTTTATATAAAAAAAATGTGAAAATATCATATAAAAAAAAATGTGAAAAATATTATTATTTTTTCAAAATTGTTGCTCTTTTTTTGTTTATAGCACAAAAAGTAAAAATCGCACAGGTGATCAAATACCACCAAAAGAAAGCTCTATTTGTGGGGAAAAAAAGGACGTCAATTTAATTTGGGTACAGCATTGCACGACCACGCAATTGTCCGTTAAAATAATGCAGTGCCGAATCGCAAAATATGGCCTGGTCAGGAATGGAGTAAAATCTTCCGGTCTTAAAGCGGTTAAAAATACGCTCATTGAGAATTTTTTTGTCAAAGACATGTAGCTAAATACATTTTGGCCTAAATATATGACAAAAATTGAATATATTGGATATTTTTTAACTGTCAAAGTAGAAAAATATTGTTATTTTTTCAAAATTGTCGCTTTTTTTTATTAATATCGCAAAAAAAATAAAAATCGCAGAGATGATCAAATACCACCAAAAGAAAGCTCTGTTTGTGGAAAAAAAGGACGTAAATTTCGTTAGGGTATGGCGTTGCATGACCGCGCAATTGTCAGTTAAAGTTGCACAGTGCCGAATCGCAAAAAGTGGCCCAGACGTAAGACAGCAAAATCCTCCGGTGGTAAAGTGGTTAAATGCGCAGTGATGCACTGAAATATACTGCGTTAAACATACAGTAACACACTGAAATATACAGCGTTAAACGTGCAGTAACACACTAAAGTCTACTTCATTAAATGGCACTAACAGACTGAAATATACTGGATTAATTGTGCAGTAATGCATTGAAACATACAGCGTTAAAAATGCAGTAACGCACTGAAATGTACTACTTTAAACAGGCAGCAAAGCACTAAAATATACTGCTTTAAACCGTGCAGTAATGCATTGAAATGTACTGTGTTATACATGCAGTAATGCACTGAAATATACATCGTTAAGAGTGCAAGTAACACACTGAAATATACAGCGTTAAATATGCAACAATTCACTGAAATATACTGTGTAAAAGGTGCAGTAAATAACTGAAATATACTGCGTTAAACGTGCAGTAACGCACAGAAATATATAGCGTTAAATGTGCATTAATGCACTGAAATATACTACTTTAAACGTGCAGTAACGCACTGAAAAATACTGCGCTAAACATGCAGCAATGCACTCAATCATACTGTGTTAAATGTGCAGTAACACACTGAAATATACAGTGTTAAATGTGCAGTAACGCACTGAAATATACTGCAGAAAACCTGCCCTGACAAAATAAACTGACATTAAAGTAAAAATGAATAATCAAACTACACTCACATTGCACTATCACTAAATTCACACTAAATAAAAAATGAATAGTCAAACTACACTCAGGCTGCATTATCACTTGCTTTACACTAAACTGATATTGTGCACTGAATCACAATAGTACACTATAGTACCTTAACTTTTCATTAAACCTGGCCCGAATGAAGAGAAGCAGTCTATAGAAAAAGTGTAAATTATAAAATATTGCCAGAACAGGTTTGTATAATACTATCACTGTTATTCATCAGTGCTAGTGAGCAGTGAGTTGGAAAGATAAAAGAGTGGACAGGTAAAACAACAATTAAAGACAATGGTAAGTCATTTTCCTTCACCTGTTTTCCCTATGGAACTTGCTTGTTCCACCTACCAGCTATTCCTTTTACACCAAACTCCCCCAGAAACATTACCTTTTAGCAATGCCATGGTAACATGTACAGCCTAGTATTTGAAAAGATCCACAGACAACTTTTATATAAAACTTACAATTCTTACAATTAATACTTACATTAATACTTACAATTCTTTCATTATTGAAAGTATTAATGGCTGTGACTGTTTTTCTTGTAGTCCTCCCCTATATCTACTACTAAATGATAGGTGCACTTTAAAATTCTAAATTCTTTTTTTAGTTTTATTGCACAGCTTGTATGCCTGATTCTTAATCATTTAAAAACTAATACGTAAATGTTGTTCGACTGCTGATGAAAAGATTTAATGACATTTGAATACAAGTAACAAATTCAAGTAGCTGAATTACCATGTAACAGTACCTTGCCAGTTGGAGATATGTTGATGCATTGTTGGATGCAAAACACTTGTCTGACTGTATCATTAAACTTGGGTGATACACTTAGTAAATTACATATATTAGTTTAGCAAATTGTGAGGTGCAAAATTCATCCACAGTGGTTTTTGTTTTTGAGTATGAAAACATTAAACTTGGAGAAATAATTGTTCATTACTGTATGAATTAATAAGTCAGTTTCTGATTCTAAATATAGCAAAGAAACTTGGTTTAGTTTCCACAGTATTCGGAGATGCAACTTGTATTATATGTACCAAGGCCATCTAGTGGCTTTATTTTGTATAGAACTTTGATCTTGTATTAGAAAAGCCACACTTTACAGTAAATAAGCTAATAGTGCATTGGACCACAGCTATACTGTGCAGCATGCTGAAAACAGGTTTGGACTTCTTTATTAGCCTGTTGGCATGAAGAGCAGTGCAAGAACGCCAACATGCATGAAGTTCCATACGAGGTTTAATAAATGTGAAAGTGAGGAATCTGAAGATCTGACACTTTCATAAATTGCCTCAGTGTGATTTCTTTAGAATATTTTTCCACGGAGTTCTCTTTCTTCCATGTAAGTTGTCTCTTTAAAATTTAAAAGCAACCCCTCAAGAATGGTTTCTGTTGTGCTATTTTCAGAGCTAGGTTCTTCATTAACATTTAGTTATTTTCTGTCTTTGCTGACAGGAATCTGAGATGTTCGCAAAAACACAGTGAAACAGGGCAGTCTGCAAGTGTACCATGGAGACACTGTCAAAGTACCAATCTCTCTTCTCTCAAGAGACAGGTGTGCATTTTTTTCTTTCCAGCTGTGTTCATGCATAATGTTGGGCAGTTGAACGCATTAAAATGATGTGCTTCACAGGCATCTTTTACTGCACCTCTCTAATGATCACATGTCTTTGCCTACACCAAAATACCCAAACATTGTATAATCTAGAGGTGTTAAAAAAAGTTAGAACCCTACAATTTTCTTTCTGAAAGACTTACATAAGAAAGGTGTGTGGAATATACATGTGAAATACACATATCCCTAAGAAAGGAACATTTTTACAGTCCCCTAAATTCTTGCTAACCAGTCTATATTGCCTTTTTAATGCATATTGGCCTGTAGACATATACATTCATAGATAAGCAGATTATGAAGCTGCTTTTCTTCTGCAAGATTTATTTTCATAGATACATTGGAGATACAGTACCAGTAAGGCAGTCTGTAAACAAGCCAATTTTTTATACAATGCACAAAAAAACGAAATATTAAGCAAACCTCTGGGCTTACCATACCTTGCAAAATAGCCTGAGGTGCTTAGTGCAGGCACCTCCACATCATATCTTCTAAGCATCCAAAAACATGCAAAATCAAAGCGTTCTATTATGCAAATATCTACTACAGTTTCTATCAGGGAGCTCAGGCTTACCTCCAAATCACCTGCCTTCCACATGGCCAGGAGCCTCCATTACATTGTGTGGCCAATAGAAAGGCTCAGGAAGTGGAACAGAACTTGACTTCAGAAGTCGTATCATTCATACTGTTTCCCATATGCAAAGTAAACAGTACTTTGTTTTACTCAGCTAAACATTTTCCTTGTCCCAGAAATATCTTGTTCCCATTGGAATATGGTTAGCTGTGTTATGTCTTTCACTAATTTTGTTGTAGACCCTAGTGTCTTTTTTACACTTCCTTATGCA